>NC_071416.1:13851237-14207737 GCF_017976375.1 Cuculus canorus
CCAATCATGGTGTGCTGGCCCCAGAAGTACTAGAATATGAGTGGCTTTTCTGGAACAATTCTTGGGGATCAAAATTCACTCACTTTTTTCCCCTGGGTGATATTATTCCCTGGAGTGGGTGTGTTAAACCAGCAGCACCAGCAGGAGAATGAAAGTACCTGTTGTTCTCTGGTGGAAGGAGGTTTTCCCACTCTTCACGAGGAGCGTAAAGCCCTTGAAACTTATTAGGAATCATACAAAGCAGGACTTATATGCAGCCTAGATTGATGAGCTATGTTATGCCACCTTCTAAAAAAAATCACAAAGTGATCCACATCCAGCACAAATCAGGGGAATAAAGGTTTTTAACAGACAGTTGTTGCTTGTGAATTCTTAAAAAAATATTCCATCCTGTCTCTACAGAAGGTTGATGAGGAATTTACAAACCTCCTTATTCCCCTCTAATCCTTTAAAATGCCAAGCTATGCTGTTTTGTGATTATGTGTCTTCAAGAACTTGTTTAAATACTTATTACGAGATACCAACTCACTTTTGTCATAGAAAGCCAAAATTGGTTGGTTTTTATTTTGGTTGCACTTTACATTCTTCTGAAAAGAAACACCATATCTACTAGGAAAGGCAAGCTGTCCTCATCCTGTCTCACACCTCTGTCACAGCTTTGAGTTCTTCCACATGGAAGAAGTCACAAACTTCAAGTTTGTTGAAGACAAAGAAATGTTCCTCTCCTTGCTCTCTGGCTCATCTCCTCCTTTGCAAGTGGGGTAAGCAATGCCTCATCTATTTTTTAAAAACATTTTAGGACCTACATAGAAAAAGCTTTATCATGTTATTACAGTGTTTGGTGGTGCCTCTAGCAAGCACTTAATGGAGACTATGGTTGTTTTAAGCTGTGTGTGATACTTCTATGTGCACAGATAACCAGGGCAGAGCTGACTCTTAACTGCTCATATGTGTTTAATTAGAGCTGCATTTTTAATCCCTTTAATTTGTATCTCTTTCTTAATAACCTCAGCTTGGCAAAGGTTGAAAAGGAATAAGTTGCATTTGAATATTGGGTAAAACCTGGTAACAGCAGAGCAGATTGTTTAGCAAAAGGGTTGCAGCATGTTCTTTAAAGACTACGGGTAACAGTTTGGCTCTATTAAACTCTGTAGCTAGCTAAACCTAGATTTTCATCCTTTGAAAATCATTTCAGAGAAGCTTAATAAAAATACACTGGAGCTCAATGTATCATCCAACCTTGCTGTGGGAAGTTCAACTATATCAACAGGGTGTTATTTGCCTGTAATCTCAAGGCAAGTAAGATCAGAGCAACATCGATGAGTTTTTGCAGCACAGTTCTGAAATCTTCATGCAATCATGTTATAAATTCACGTTTAACTTTTGCCCAAAAGGAGAAAAAGTCATTGCAGGCTACTGCAATACCCGCTGATGAAAGGAAACATCCTCAGAGGTTAAAAAACCTACAGGAATGCTCCGAGCTGAATTTGTGAAGATAGTTTCAATAATCTCCAAATCTTGAACCCAGAGTTAATAGAGAGGAATGAACGCATTTCTCAAGCACTTGCTGCTTTGTTTCGGATTAATCTGAAACTTCATTTCAGAAAAGGAGACCTGCCATTAAATACAGCGTAACTTCAAAAGATAAGCAGATGAAATCAGCAAGATTTAGTTGTAAATACTGTCATGAATCTTACCCAACGTACGGGTGGACCTCAGCCCCAGTCAGTATCACAGGAAGACAGACCAGATTCCGCAGCCAGATGGCTTCTGGTTTAGAAGAAACAAAGCAGAGATCATGTAAAAACACAGCGACTTTCAACATGGCATTTCATATGTTCTCTGTGGCATGGCCTGTTTATTGACAGTTTTGCTGTGCCATCAAAATCCAGCATTTTGGAGGTAAAAATGACCACACTGGAGAATTGTCTGTGACTTTCAGACATCAACCCTTAAAACTCCATAAAGAATACAAAAATAATTATTGACTGGTTTGCTTATATCTTACTGAAGTACTAAAGGAGGTCAGTTCTCAGCATGTTTAATTTTGGTGATCTCCAGACACTTCCCGGTGGATGCTAGGGATCACCCTATAGAGAATAAAAGTCTATTTTTCTTTGTTATCATGCACAGGTCACTTGGAAATAGCCCATGAATGCCAGAGGCTTCTGTAGCTGGCTGGAAAGCAGCAGCGTAGATTAAAAAAAGGCCAATGTAAAAGCAATGGCTTAATTTGTGCTCTGGCAAATCGCAGCATCCTTATCCTCAGGACAACTATCGCGCCAACAGTAGCAACACAAGCTTACAAGTAATCTCATTTTTCATTTCTGAAGATGTAGGAAGATAGCCTAGTTCATAGACAAACCTCAACCCGAGGCGCTGCACTGAAGTTGCTCACCATTCTTTCACTTGTTATATGATTCAATACGAATTCTTGTTCCAGATGCAGAAGGCTCACTATTACTTTCAAACAGCATTCTCTCCCCTGTGAGTGCCAATGCCTGTACTTTAATTAAATGTAAAGGCATGTCTCTGCATGAAACTTGTTGCAGCAGTTGCATATCTGCATTAAATGATCTTCAGCAGTCATTTTGCGAGCAGCACGTCTGCATCGCTTTGATTCTCTCTGACTACTCCAGTTTTGCCTCAGATTATTGTGGCCACATAGCACTGGGATGTTTTGAAATCAATAATCGGTGCTCTGGTCAAACTTATTGCTCAACATTGCTCCATGTCTGTGCTGTCTGTGTTTGATGGGCTATTGCATGCTGGGCATTATATGATACTTACCAGAAGGCACCAGAGTTCTGAGAAAAAATTATATAGTTTTCATCATTCCTTTTGTTCATTCCATCACTCAGTTCTTTTCATATGGACCATTTTCTGACGCTGTTGAAGAACAAGGATAATCCTTGTGATCATGAAATGCCACCATCCTAGAAAAGCACGCAAAGCTCACCACACCCATGGAGGGTTGCAGTGCCTTTGTGCAGATGGATATAAGGCTATTGATACTTGCCAATACCCTCCTTCCACTTCTACTAGGAAAAAGTTAACTAGTGTGATACTAGGAGCTCAGCTGTTGAGGAGAACCTTTTATCAAAGAGAATGTTTGCAACAAGATATACAGCTACACGTTGATAAGGGCTGGGTCCATGTACACATTTTCTTAGGAGGTATAATGCTGTCTGATGTCCTTGTGTTGGGGTGCAAAATAGTGACAGACTGTATCTTTAAAATTATATATTTAATTAATACACATGGTGGTAGACTGTCTGATCCTTTTTGATAGAAAGAGCAAAGGATTTCGCTACTCTGGCTGTTTGGCAGTGTGGTAGCGCATCCCTGGCACAGCTGTGCTGACAAGCATATCCCCAAGAGAAGTGTCCAGTGCAGAGGTAAACTAAGCAGTGTGGGCTGTCCCTCTATGGTACCAGCAGATGCTCCTATGGACCTGCCTACATGCTTTGTACCCTTCACCTGTTTCAGTGCACTTCCAAAATCTGTACTGCAACTCTCTACCCTTGTTAGCGATACAAATTCTTTGAATACCCACATGCCTTGAATTGTTTTTCTAGCAATATTGGTTGGACTGGCAGTCAAGCCGACATTATCAACTGCACCTGACTCAGAGCATGACGGCAGCTGTCAGGGGAAAAAACATGAGAAGATGCATCTACTCATTTGCCCAGCCAACACTGTTAAACCACTGTCTTTTCTTAGTTTTTGAATTATTTCTTTCAAAGTAACTCAGTGCTGAGCACTGGAATCTGTCACAGACACAGCCCAGCTTCTCCTGACAACAACAAAGCCTACAAACTTCCTACAGTTTGGCCTGTAACTGCTGTGACTGTGCGGCACCTCTATGAGATCTGCGAGTGCTCCTCACCTCCAGGAGATACACACAGTCCTACCTTACTGCTAAATCCATGAAACCAAAGCCCATTCCCAAAGCAGGCTGATAGCATGTACTCAAATACAACAGAGTTCACACCAAGCATTGCTTCCAGATACAAATGCCTTTAGTTTGAGTGAACACAAGACAACCTAGAGCAATAGGAATTGAAGGTAATCGCCACTGGCTGTGAGAGGTATAGGCAGTCCCAGCAAAAAAGGCAATCTGCTTTGTGACTTCCACCAGGACAGCATGCTGCTAGAGCACGCTGCCCGTCCAAGATTGTGCTGTGCTGCCGCTTAGCAGAAGGTTGGTTGTTCAGACCTCAAACTCCAAGAGGACACAGAAGCAAAATTTCATGAGCAGTTCCATGAGCAGTTGTATCCCATGTGGTCAACACGAAGGAACACGACAAAAGCAGAGCAATTTCCTACTGCCTGAAATGGTCTGAAACCATATGCTGATGCCAAGAGCTTCAGTAGGATGTCAACCTGGCAAGCAAGCCAGAGCGTTGTGCCACCTTCTCAAAAAATCCTTCTCTGCCTTTGATATGTTAATCCTGCATAAGGCAAATTCTCCCATTAGAATACAGTCCGTTCTGGTCTCCGTGCAATCCGCATTATCCAGTTCAAAGTTAAATTAAAAATCCCAACCTGTGTGAATGTTGCAATCACATTATGAAATCTGTAAATCTATTTTTAATGTCTTAATGCTCTAGTTGAACAAGGCAACCAGACTGCTGCATTGCATTTGCTTTACGCTTTTTTAGATTCTCATGCACTAGTTAAATATTCACTCTTCAGTGTTTGCATTTCCAGTACTGCAAGACCCTAAAATAGAAGACAAGTTTTTCTTTCCCTCTTTTGTTTTTAAAATTCCAACTACGGGCAACTTGACTTGGAGATCTCTCCAAATCAAATGTGGAGCACTAAACATTCCAAGAGAGCTGCTGAAAACATTTCAATGTAATACAGATGCCAGAAAATAGGATTTAAATCCCATACATGCAGCTATTTGCTGTGGTTTTAGGGGGTGATGAAACCAAATATTTTATTTAATTTCAGATTTAACACTTGATGGTAATTCCGTGAGAAGCTTGGGGTTTGGTTTTTTTTTTAGGAGAGAAAAATATTTGAACATAGCTGGAACAACTTGAGCAACGGGCCCAGCTCAGCTATCCCAAATCAACATTTTATGGAGCATTACTTCGAGGAGTAGTTTGCACTTTTCATTCTAACCTGGAACGGAAACAAGCTCCGAAGCCTGGGATTTTCAGTGGAACAAAACCGATTTTCTGATCAACTCTATTTGAAAACAAATCAGTGAATTAAACAGGCAAATCCTGCTGTTTGCTCTCCAGAGTCACCGTGTTAAAAGAGAGGTGAGACCTCCCTCTAGAGATGTCTCCCCCTTTTTTTTAGAGGACTACTAATTTATTTATTAGTATTTCTCCACTCCTAATCACCACGCGTTCCCCGATACTCCGTGCACACAAACACAAGGAAAGAGCTAAGGAAAAAGGAAAGGATGATGGAGACCATAGCTTTAACCTGCAATCACAGATTCTTCGGGGCAGACCCAGAGCAGGTTCTGGGCCCTCAGCAGCAGCTTTTCCAGCCCCCCCGGACCCCTCTCACTGCTGTGACATCTCCGCTGCTGCTGGGGGTGACAGACACGGTGCCTGTCGGGCAGGTGACACAAGGGAAAGATGTAGCCGTAGACACTTATTATTGAAAAAATGGGGGTGACTTACAGCACAGTTCGGGAGTTTCAGGAACTTTGGGCAGCAGAGAATCAACAAGAACGTTTACAAGGGAAGAAGTTCAGCTCGGGATGAGCGAAGGTGCCGGGCTTCGGGTGCCACCACATGGGTGAGGGGACCAAGTGCAGCTCGGGTTGAGAGCTGCAGCTATTTTGGCTCAAAACCACAGAAGGGGGAGGGGGGAAAAAAAAAAAAAAAGCCCTTAAGGAATAGATAGAGCTGTGCCACCCAACCTGCTGCGGTCTCAGCTCAGCAGCCCCCGCGTGGGTCGGAGGGCGATGCGTTTCACAGCACCGCATCTCCCACCCAGGGATGCTGCAGATGCGCCTGTGCCGGCTCTCTGCTTTGGAGACCGCTTTCACCGCCGGCACACATTCTCGCAGACATTTACAGGTACTTGTTCTCGGGTGTGAAAGGCTAAATCTTCCCCCATTCAGCCAAATTCCAGCGCTCTCGCGCGGTTCGTAGGCGCAGGGATGGCTCTGCCTATCGACCGCTGCAGCCAGTCCGACGGGTACGTTTGAGAGTGTTTAATGATTCCTTAAAGAACAGAAACATGCAAACCAAATGAGCTACGAGTAGCTTAAATCTCAATGGGGAAGTCAATGGCTACAGCTTAAGAGGTCCAACCAGCCCAGCACGCCCGCTGCTGACCGCGATTCAAATGCAAGTAGGTTCTGTTTCACCGAATTAAATAGGAGTGCTTGTTCAAATATTAGGAAAGCCAAGAAAAATCTTCTTGGAGAAACAAATCCTGCTGTGCTGGATCAGCTCCATGGATTAACTAACCCGGGATTCTGTTCTAGGAGTCACCAGCACCAACGATCTGTGAGAAAGGTGCAAGATGCAGACACATCTCGCCTCCGAACCGTAGGGGTGGTAATCGTTAAGGGAAACAAACATTTAACAATAAATATATGAGCTAGGTTGTCTAAAAGGGACACTATGAAGTGTTGGGAGTTCAACTTTGTAAGCTCGAACAGACAATGCAGTTCTCATGACTAGGTTTTTATGTTTATTAATGTAATTTACTGGTCGCAATCGGATCCCAGCAGGGAAGAGGAGAGCCAGCGTCAAAGGACAGTTATGGGCTTACTAACAATATATATAATCACATCAGGAAAACCATGTCCTTACAGCGACACAGAACGCAAAGCCTGAGTGGCAGCTGCTGCTTGGACAGACAGGACAGGAGCTGGGACACGGCTGGGAGGGGGCTTAGGGGTGAGGACAGCACATGCAGGCATTGCAGCTGGCTGATTATTAATCGTTTCCATTCATAAGCATAAAAGAGCCAAGTATTCCCACCCCCCATTGCCATTTAAAAAAGTATCTGACCTAATTATTACTATCCCTGTTGTGTAAATTCAGCGCTTTGTCAGTGTGAATAAATGTACATTAGCCTTAACATGAGTTAAACAAGTTTAAACAATGAGGGAAGCTTTGCAAAGCTCCCTTGCTTTTTAACTTGTTTGACACCACACTAAAGAGCCCATTTAGACTAAAGAGTTCAGCACATTTCGGGACCCATTAAATACCCAGGTTGAGACTAGATATTCCCTTTTTCTGTTTTTAATTTGTCCTACCTAGTTGCTAAAGTCAGCATAATTGAGCAATAAGCTGCTTTGCATTTCTTTAGCTTTGTAGGCAAGTTGAAGAAAGCTACACCCATCCCGTTCAGGGCAGCCCTTTCGACGCTGACAGGGCAAACCCCACTTATCACAGCCAAGAGATTCCTTAGAATTACTCTTAATTAAAAAAAAAAAAGAGGAAACTCATGGCATAAAAATGTGACATTCATGACTGTTAGGAAAAACTTACACAGTCAATTTGTTTCTATTTTAGGCTAATTTTAGGCTTCTCTCCCGAGTGAAGTCAGTCTTTGACAGCCGGCGTAAAAGTATTCCTTGTTTTCTGTTTACAAATTATGCTGTGCCCCGATATGGACATCTTCTGTCCTCCAAACGTAATAATTAAGTCTTAAGACATCCTTATATAGTGAGGAAATAAATTACATGGGAGAGAAAGGAGTGAAACACTGGACACCCATCCAAAACAAGAGAAGGAAGAGGGGAACACCTTCTTACCAGTAATATAGAAAAGAAAGTGATAGAACATCCTGATGTTCTGCACTGTGGATACAACTCTGCTCTTTAAAAATTGCCACACAGAGAGCAAAATAAGTACAGTGACAAGCTCCGAGCCCATCCTGGCTCAAACTGCCATTAAATTCAGGATGTGGCCTGAAAGATGGAGACAGTTCAGCTGGGGCAGCCTGTCTGGCTGCATAACAAACGCAAATCAGCCCCGAAGAACAAACAGGGCTGGAAACCAGAGTGCATCACCCTGATCATCATCAGGCAAAGCACTGTCTGACATCTGTAAGCAGCAGGAGTGAAGGAAACAAATGAGAAGGGGGAAACTGGGTGAAAACAGTAGTAGTGCAGTCTGACAGATGAAAAGCTTCTACAAGGGAAAGGGGCTGGTTTTCACCAACTTACATCCTTAACTTTTGAGAAAACCTCTTAGAGATGTCACAAATACTACACCCAAGTTTGAGCTCTGCTGGATGTGTTACAAAGAGCCGGCAGGGCAACACTTTAAAGAGAAATTCATTTTACTCAATGTCATAGCGAAATCTGTTCTTCCCCCCAAAAGACCTGTGATCAATTTGCTAATGGAGTTCCGTCAATGACCTGTATGAGATATTTTAATCCACATGAAGTTAAATGCTTGACAAAACCACAGCTATGAAACTGTTAGTAGTACCTCCACAGTAACTGGGCAGTCGGATGGATATTTAGATTAAAATCCTAGTTTACAGGCAGGATTCCCATCAATTGCAGATGCGTTAGGATTCCATCCCTCTTGCTCATTTTGAAGGTTGGTAAAGTTTAAAACAGAATAAACCCAACTCAATTACAGTTCCTTCCTGACAGCTAGAAATTCTATCAGTTCCATCTTACAGAAGGAAATGTGCGCTGTCTAGCAGTAATCAGTTCCATATTTGTGAAGCCTTCCAACAAAACACTTTCTGTCTACGATTTGTATTCATTTTAGGACACACTGATTTCAGACCCTCTGTGGATTGTAATGTATAAACAGCCCCTTTATTTTTTTAAACGCAACTAAGAAACTACTTGGCAGGGTCACTGCAGTTCTGAATCTTGAGAAAAATATACCAACTGCAACTGGCGTCGAGGCTGCAAAGCAAGCAAGACAGGACACTTACAGACCATTGTGTTCGCTCAGTTTAGCTAAGAATAGGGCACGAATATGAAATATTTTAATCCAACAAGCATCAAGTTTTAAAAGGAACTTTAAGCTTTTTTTGGTCAGCGTGGCAGGCATGTGATGATCTCATGGCATGGAATTTGGAGACTGAAGCAGAGAATTTCTGAGATTCCAATAAAATCTCCCAACCATCTCAGCAAACCACATGGATTTTCCCACTGTATGCCTCTCAAACTTTATTCCCATTAGAGAGAAGGCAGTTTTATGATTACTTCTAAAAAAAAATAGTCAAGGGAAATAAAACTTAACATATCCTTCCTTACCGAATGAACTCTCTCCCTTGTAGCTTACTATTCACTAACTACATCGTTTTATCAGCAGGATGTCACTAAATTCCAGGCCTTCCAGAACAGATACTACATGTTCCTCCTCTTCAACTCTTCCTTCCCCTTTTGAGGGGCTGCTTTTTCTCTGAAGGATTTGTCCAATTTTTGGAGATTCAGGGCTGCTACACCCTCATTTGCATCACCAACATTATAAATCTTTGTTTAATTACAACTAAAGTTCACAGAGATACAAAAGCCTTGAAGACACGCTGTTCTTAAGAGGTCTTGCAGAAAAAGATGGCTGGAGAGACAAGACCTCCAACATCAACGCACAAAGCATGAAAATAACAGGGGTTAGGGAGTAAAGGATGAAAGTCACCTTCTACAAGAGTGTGCGGGAGTCAGGAAAGAGCAGTCCACCCCAAACCCACCTTTGTCAGCTCTAGGATGTCAGGCGTGCAAGGTTCATTATCCTCCGCAAAAACAAAAAGTCAGAGTGTCAGCAGCTCCGGTTCAGCACATGCACGGGCCAGCACAAGGTGGTTGGGTTTATCAGCTGCAGCAGCGCATCACAGTCGCTCCTCAGCATCCGAGTCTATAGGCAGCCTTTCCAGTGGGTGAATTGTCAGGGCAAATGAGAAAGGAAGCTTTTGGATACCCTGTGAAACACCGTGAAATATCACATCCAGTTTGGTATGACTAAAAAGTTAAGCTGGCAGTATTGAATAATGACACGAGGCTGATCTCCGCTGAGTCTGAAAGTGTGAACACCCTCAGGTTTTCTGTTTTAGAGGTACTGAAAGGACTGAACGCTCTGCAAGCGTGCAGAGACAGGTGGTTCACGGGACTGTCGATCAGGATACGCAGCTTCACAGCCCCTTTTCACTCCTGCATATCTGGGCCATGTTTCATGACCAACATTTGATCATCGGGCTCCAAGAAGGAAGTTGTTACATTTCAGTCCAGTTCCCAGTGGGCAGGTTCCACACCACACAAAAAAAATCTCCCTATTATACAACTGACACTAAATGGATCCTTTTTAAGCTCTTCAGAAGAGAAGCCAAGTCTTGAACATCATGGAAACAGAACTAACTGTTCTGTGAACTCCACAAGAACAGAGACACATGGATGCAATGCTGCGAGAGACTTATGCGGCATCTCAAAAAATATAGGTTTCAGATTCTAAGACTTCTGCTGTCTTCAACTTTCACCAACATTCAAATTCACCTACATTAAAAGAAAATTAAATTGCCCTCCCCCACAAAAAGCAAACCACAACAAAGCAAACATCCTCCAGCAAACTATTTGCTTGAATCTATTAAAACTTGCCAAGTCAACGTTCCAGTCTCAACTGCCTAACCCAGCTGCCAGCAACAGAAGTGCCGTTTTTTCGCTCCTCTATTTTACATTAACAAAAGTCAATTGTGGTGAACTGCATCACATGCCAACCATATATCACATTCTTTCACAGCTGTTTTTTGTAAAGGGAAGGAAAAGACCTCATCAGTCACTGACAACCCTTCTATAAACCATAAACATTTTAAGAACTCCAGCCACAAAAGTCCGGATGGTAAACTACCAAACAAAATCCTAGCAAAGCAGCATAGCACAAATTATTGATTCCAGGTAATAAACTCAGTGCATAGGAAGAATCCATACCTCATCCAAAGCATGGCAGTCACAAACTCATTTTAATAGAAGAGCAGGTCGGTTGTAAAAAAGAAGTCACTATTATGCCCCAAGGAGCAGAAAGCTTGTTACCAAGTCAGCAGGCTGGACTTTGTCTAACACACTACCAAGAAAAGGGAAGCAAACTTGCTTATTATATTTTCTTGTATTCTTTAGCAAAGTAATAGCTAAATAAAAAGCATTAAGTTAATTCCCGTTAGGATTTATAACCAATTTAAATAAAAGAGAAATGCATGCCTATAAAACACTAATAGGGCTTTAACATATATTGTCAAAATAGAATTAGACTGCAAATAAAGGGCCTAACAGTACATCTTTCCGTGCAGTAATTTCATTTTCTGACTCTAACAAATAAAGGGTAATAATGAAAAGAATACAGAATGGGGAGAACAAAGCTGATTACTAGACGTGCATATAAAATGTGGCTGAGTGCTTCCCGGGGGCTCGAATAAACCTCAAACCATTTGATGTCATGTGTATATATACACTCACCTCCTTGGAAAACAAAAATGCTTACCACCATATAAATTCTACAACAAGCCAATTTTTAATTATACCTATCAAAATAGTAATAAAATCCTAGCAGTCTCATTCAACACGCTTGAATCATGGAGACCACCTATGCAAATACAAACACAGCATTTGAATCTCCAATTAACTATTGCCAATTATAAATGGGGACACTTTTAAAATTAAATTATGAGGATAATTAATCATTTTTTGCACACAAAAGCAACAATGTAACATCATGCAGTGTTTTTTTAAAAGCTTCCTACTTTCTGCCTTTCCATCCTGTTTAGTTTATGCCAAGATTATAAAAGCATATTTTAATTTTAAAAGAGGAAAAGCAGAAGGTGAAAAGCTTCCATCCCTCTCTCTGGTCATTTCATGTAGATATTAACGAAATAAAATGTTCAGCCACTAAATCATTGTTAAGGAATAGTAACATTTTAAAAGGATTCCTGTGCTTGGAAAAAAAGCTAAGAATAAAAGGGCGAAAGGAAAGCCCATAAAAAGTTATTCTGGTCTAACACTGACAAAATAAGCACCTGTACAATCTGTTCAACTGAACACGAAGTGTTATGGTCATATGATGACAACAGCAAGTTTTATTTAAATCAATGTCACAGGGATAAAAAGCATTCAGTATACAAGCAAAACTGAGCGATATACTATGCTTAGCATCTTTCTGTAGCAAGCAATTAACAGTCAAATAGTTGTTTGCTGTTAAGAATTTTATGTCAGAAAATAAAACGGTGTACTACAGATGATGTGAAAGCAGCACATTTCAGCTGCCTTGCGAACTGAAAGAGAAACATTCTCAGAAGACAACTCCAGCCTTGAAGGGTTCCCTCCATCAGCCACCAATCGTTTCTCCCCAAAAGCTAGTTAAGCAGAAAAGCCTGCTCCTATTCTCTCATCCTGTGAAAACACTCATATTTTCAGGTAACCTGCTGAATTCAAAACAACAAATTTCTCCTCAGAAATGTAAACAGAACCTCCCTGTTTCTGCAGAAAAGTAAGGAAACTCATACTTTTGTTCCACTATATTCTGATCCTCTGACAGAAGGCGGCAAGCTCAGACCTGATTCTTCTAACCTTAAAACACTCACAAAGAAAAACCCCAAAACTTTTTTGGGAAAAAAAAAAATCTTCACTATTACAGGCTCATCTTTATAGATAAATTATTTACAAGTGAATATTCTGTTAGTAAAAGCAGGCTACAACAATATGTACAAAAAGACAGCTATAAAACATCTTTATAAATTCCATAAAAAGATGCATTATTTGAAAATACCTATAGAATCTTCAGAAAATTTGCACTAGTGCTGCTGAGGGCCCCGGTTAACTGGTACAAAAGAAAAGCATTATCTCTTTTTACTGTCAGAAAGTTTCAAGAAGTTTGAATTTCTGTATTAATATGCTGAAAGCTACAATTACAGTTGCAGCAAGTCCCAATAGAAGATGACAGCCGGCAGACCCTTCTACCCTCACTCCTACTGCTGAGGACACTGGCTGGTGGGACTAAGAATGATAGCATCCAATTGAGAGAAGAAAAACTGTTGTCCAAATAATCCATCACTTTAGAATGAGGTCTGCTGATACAACACGGATTCTGGTGATCTAGTTCTTATTTAAAGAAGTTGCAATTTACACAAGTTCATTAGTTAATCACAAGTTTATGAACACCTTAGAAACTGAATAATTCCAGGTAACATCCGATTACAACAGAAGGTCTGTATCAGTTGTACAGAAAAAGCCTTAGGGAAGGAAAGCAGTAATGAATGTTACAATCAGGCTCATCATTGTTTCAGAAATAGTACGCCGTGTGAGTAACCCAATTGGAACACTCTTCCTTTGAACGTTTTGCTGAGCTGTGTGTTGTAAAAATAGATTTGTATGCCTCAGATTTCTCCTTGCTGTCTGCAATGGATCTCTTCGTAGCAGTAGAAGAAGCCTTATTGACTTTTCCTGGTATAGATGAATTTCCATTATCTGGCAGAGAAAAAGGAATAGAATGAAGCATGCATAACAGCTTACAATTGATAGAAATATTTAAACAGAAAAAAGTATTCGCAAATAATATGTACAGCAATGAAATACGTTTCTTTTTCAGGGCTATTGCAAACATATCCCATAATACTCAACAGCAAACATGTTCCTAACAGCAAACATAGTCTAGCTTTCAGATTTTATGCACAAAATGCATTTAGAATTCTTGGAGAGAGAAGAATTCTTTCCTGCATGTGTAAACCCCTTGCCCTGCAGTTTGGTATTGACAACATTTATTCCTCTCAGTGGAAAACAGCTCTGAACTCTAGTCTTAAGAAAGAAACGTGAAAGTATTCCATCACCCTGAATCATTGTTTAGAAATTAGCTATCAAATGACAAGCTAAACTTGTGACATACTCTCCCCAGGGAATCTATCTCCTCCCTTTAATGTCTGTGAAGTAATTTACAATCAATAACAACGGTCTGTATCAGTTTATACTTGGGACAGGAAAATGCCCATCCCTCTGCCTCTGATACCATCTCACTCTGTATTATACCTACTGCTACCTCACCCTCCTCTTCATTAACAACTAATTAATCTCCAAAGTTGAAGGACGACATATTTTAAAGAGCAAGTGCAACGTCTCTTGTGCAGAGAAATGAATACATAGAATCCTACAGGAAGTCTATATCCTTGGATTAATGTGGGCACAACGGCAGGTAAACAGTTAATAGGGAGCCCATCTGATAATGAACTTAAGAGAATTCTGTATGTAATCATAGGAATTCTATGTGCAATCCTAAATCATCATAGGTCAGATCCTTTTTTATATTTGGAGAACACTGTTTTTAATGCCACTAACGGCGATCTGGAAAGAATTACCAAATACTGGTTTTGAAAGAATGAATATACATGGTGCAAGTCCAGAAACTTTAGGTGCCATGTTCACAAATTAATTCCTATGCTACTGGCATTCCTCAGGCTATAGTTCTTCTTTTCTTTTCCTTCTCTCCTCTTAATCTCTTGCTGGTCAATACAACTGCTGCCATTTTAAATCTTTTTCTTTTACACTCTTGAAAAAGAAAAATACACCAAATGTTATCGGAACTACTAGGTTCTTAAATATCCAAGAGCTACTATAATCATCTGGAATGAAATACTTTTAAAAGTCTGTCCTTTATAAGAAGTGACAGCAGCAGGCAGGGAAGGCATTCCCCGAGGGAAGTTCTCCCACCTTCTCACATAGTTTGTCCACAGTTCATCAATTAACTATTCTCAGATTCTTCAAACAAATTATATAGACTTTTTCTCTGGCTCTAAGGTACATGATTGAACACTCCACACAGGAGCTTCAGACTTAGTTTAAAAAAAGTATCCATGCTTAAAGTTCTGAATGAAAAAATCAGTATGAATTTGAGACATTAAGTAACATAATACTTGTTATATAAAGAGAGCACCACCCTTTGGACTACAGGACTGCCAGGTTTATTAGTACCTCCATGACTACCAGAGGTTCATCAGTACATCCCAAAGTTACATTCCACTGCTCCCACTGACACACAGCAAATTAGCAACTAAAACGGAGGACTAAAAGTCAAGGCATCAGCTTGGGACATTTTAATAGACTTCACTGAAATAAACTGCCACAACACATTTTTTGATCACTTCTACTTCAGGAAAACAACTATTAATTCTCCTCACACTACCTCTTAGCCAATAAAACAGATATACCAAACCCTCAACTAGACATTGTTATTCAGACAGTGATATCATGTCATTCATTCCAGTTGGTTCCCACCAAGCACATCAATAGTGGAATGACATAAACAAGCAAATCTAGCTTGTTTGAAAAAAAAAAAAAAATGCAGTGTGGTGAAAAGACTTTATTATTTTCTTTAGCTGGATCACTACAGCACTTGCCAGTCACAAACATGAGCACAGACCCTGTTTAGCTATTTTGAGAAAGTATAAGAAGTAGTCAGTCTATCAAAGCACAGGATGATGGACAGCAGGTGGGACAAAGGCAAACTGGGCAGAAAAAGGAAAAATGGAGAAACAGAAGCGCTTGCACACTTTCTGCAGTCAGTTCTGTTGATTTTGCAGATTGTAAAACCAAGCTGTGTTTTAAAAAAAAGCTCAATTCACTACAGTTTCTACTGAACAAAGAGCTTTGTGCATGTTTGTGAAGCAGCTTCCTACTCCAGCTTGGAAAGGCAGCCTTTTAGGAAAGACTTGTAAAAGAGGGAGTTCTTTGAAAAAGTGAGCCACAACATTATGACTCCCTTGAAGGCAGAAGATTGATCTTTTATCTGAGAAACACACACATAAAAAAAAAAAAAAAAGGGAAATTAGAGGTATTTTCTGAAAACTATGGTTCAAAATAGCCAGAGAAGGATCTCTCCTAAAATATTTTTTCAAAGAACTATTTGTTCACATTTTCCAAATTTAGATTAAACACCAACCTGAACTTTTGGTGAAGATAATCTGCCTCTTTTCCCCAGAACTGGAATTGAGACAATCCTTTCCATCGTTAGTCTTTGATGGACCTGCTGAATCTATTAAAGTAAAAAATGAAATCATTAGTCTGCTCCATGACTCGAAAGGCCACACAGGATTTGTAGCTGTGACATTACCTTCAGCGGTATCTTGCTGAGCAGCTGATTCTGCTGACTTACATTTCTTTGATTTCTGCAACAACACAAGCAGAGATCGGGTGATGTACCAAAAGGATATACAGTTCTCGACTTTTATCTGACAGACACACAATTACACTCAATACAATTCTAAGTCTTACACAGTGGAATTCTTCCTTTCACAATATTGCTCCACACTTTTGGTATCATTTCTATACGGAAAAATAATAACCTTGGCAACCTTGAAGGCACCTTAAAGAAAACCACACAGGCCAAAACTGATCACAGTACTGATCTCTGATCACTGGCACAGGCCAAAACTTGAGCAGCCGGATCCAGTGGGAGGTGTTTCTGCCCATGGCAGGGGGTTGGAACCAGATGATCTTTAAGGTCCCTTCCAACCCAACCCATTCTATGATGCGATGGAAACTAAACTGTCTGGGTATGTGGTTTTGGTTTGTTTATTTTGCAGGGGGGGTGTGTGTGTGTTATCATAAAGTTAACCTGATACTCACAACTCACATGTCAGGCCAGTAAATTGCATGACATTAAACAGGGCACAATTAACTGTTATCAATAAAAACATTTTTCAATAAAAAAATTTCAGAATAATCCCGCATTTCATATCCACTTAATTTTATTTAGTTAAGAAAAACTTAACTGCTGGGTAACTTCCAATAATAATATGGCCCTTTGTCGCAAAATTGCTTGGGAAGAAAGGATGCAAACAGTTAATCTAAATTTTTTAAAGGCATCTGTGGACCACATTTTCCAAGTTAAATTATGTTTGTCCAGATTAAAACCCACAAAAAACAACCAGCAGGAACAAGAATCCCATTACTGGCTTTGATTATACAAATTCCAAGCTGAAAAAAAAGATATATTAAAACAGCGACCGATGTTACCATCACAGAAGATGACTCAGTATACATTCAAAATGGTGTATGTATTTTAAGAAAGCGAAAATAACTTAAAGAAAATAAATATATTTAAACGTGTTTTAAAAATGAAGAGAACCCATGCTGTCAAGCATATGATTATAGTTTGAGGAAAAAAATTCCATGCCAATGTTGCTGCAAAGCTTGGCCAGGAGGTGGTGGCAGAGGGTTACTATTGCAAAAGCAAACCTGACTCTTCTGGTGTCCTTCAGCGTACAGGCAAAACCTCTTTTCAGGGTGCTTCTACCTTTGTTATTACAGGTGGATTTAAAAAGAAAGGTTACCTCCCAGTATGTGGCATCTGAATTATGAGATGTTTGTATATGTTTGTATGCATATACATTATACATATTTCATCATGGGCAAATCTGATGTTGAGTTTGAATAACTTTTTATACTACTGCAAGCTGCGTCTTCTTTATGTTTTGTCTCACGGGTATAACGAAAAGGAGTTTGTGCTTCCTGCTCCAAACACAACTGGTCCACTTAGATTGCTCTCCCGGCTGAAAGAAGTACTCGAGGAAGAGGTCTGAACAGCAGTGTCAACAGACCTCAGACTAGAAACTCTTCAGAAGCTGGAACTGGAGCACACAGAACTCACAGGAGAGTGCGTAGTGCCAGTGACAGCAGAGAAAATTAGTTGTAGCTGCAAAAAGATCAGCTGGTGCAGCAAGGCAAGGCAGTATTGAAAAAAAACATCAGAACTTGAGGACGAAATGTAAGAGGCCTGCTGAGAGATCTGCAAATACTGTACCTAACTGTAATGTAATTCTCCACTAAACAAACAAAAAGTATTTGCATTTCACCTAAGGCATATAGAGCCTCACAACCAAGACAGAATTGCTCAGCACGCTTTGGTACTTCTTTATTGCGCAGAAGTTGGAGACAGCACCAGCTTCCAGACTATTCCAGATTATTCAAACCAAAGCTATAAGGTGCTTTATTAAAGCCATCTTCCTAAAATCAACTGCAAATGACCACTACTTTTAGGGCTGATTACTTAATACACTGGCATCTGCAATATTCTATTTTCAAATTATCTCTAAAGTTATTTCAAACATTTAATTACAAAGTACTGGGAAAAAAAAAAACCCAACATGTCCCCCTCAAGAGACGTTGTAAGATTTACAGTATTGTTCTTACACCAAAAGAAGACTGGTGCTCTGCACTGTACAGTAGGTTCAGAGCCTATGAACAGAAAGGCAACAGAGCAGCAGGATTTCTATGGGTAACCTAATAGTGCAGAGCAATAAAGAGTCTGTGATGAGAAGGAATCATGTTTGCCGCTAAGTAAATGAGTATTTGTCTCAAAACAATCTAGGAAAACATTTGCATGCCACTGAATCCTACAGGCACACAAAGTCCAGTAACGGGTGAAACGATCAACCTCCATCTAAAAAGTCAGCTGCTGAAAGTGTCAGCCAATTGATTCATGCTCTTGAGATTCAACTAAATCTGTCTGCACTCTGGACTGAGTAAACACTAAAGTTTTTGCTTGCTTTGTCATCCTCCAGAATAGCAAAGCCTGTTCAGAAAAAAATAGCATTGCTGAAAGAAGTCTCACACGCAGAACTGTCATTTGACAGTACAGTACCACAGAACGACTGCTTCACAGAGCAGCAGGAAACAGTAACGCATGTCGTAGGGCTGCAACAACTTTATTTTCATGGCATGCTGCCTGGTCTAATTAAAAGAAACACCAAAACCTTGACAGTATAGTAGGAATTAGCATCACCAGTAATCACTCAGGGCTATAAGAACCACATAACACAATGAGATTTCCAAACAGTAGTCTCAGAGAGTCAGATTGGAATCTCCATATCCCCATACTGTGATTCTGACAGTAGCCAGCAGAGGATACTTAGAGATCAGAAAAACTAATAACATACTACCAGGAACTACCATATGAAATACAGTGAAGATTTTGTTCGTTACTAGAATTAACTAACACAAGCTCCTTGTTTCAAGAAAAAACTGAAGTATAGCTGGCACATCATCCGTTTCATCCACTGCACTGAATTCTGTGATTTTTCAAAGCACTCTGTACTGCCTGCTAGTCAAAAGAAAGTTTCAGTACATACAACTTCACCATTAGAAAAACATGCAGACAATCTCATTACTTTTAAAAGTTCCACTGAAGTACAACAGAACTTACTGAGTAAATCTTCCAGGCTGCAGAAAGATTAGCAGCAAAAGCTATGTGATCTTAGAGCAGATTGCGTTACAGACAAGAACTCTTTCCATTTCGATAAGAAGTTTACCTTTTCTAATTTACTTTTAAGTCTTCTATCCTCCATTCTTTTCTTCAATACTTCCACATCTTCTTTACTACCATTAAGGATAATCACATCTTCCTCTTGAAACGCAACACCACACTGCAAGAAAAAAAACAAAAAGGACAAAATTAGTATTTTTTTCCCCAGTATTTTTATGCTGTTGAATCTCTTGTTAAAATTAATACTGTGTTCAAGCTTTCCAAGGTCTCCAATTCTTCCCTTTCCCGCTGTGTCTTTTCCAATAGCTTCCTATTTTAATACAGTCTAATGCCTCTTCTCACGTAAAACGTGAAAGGGAAAATCTCAGTTGTTTTTACCATTGAGCAAAATAATACTGATTGACAGCATCCCTCTTCAAAAAAAGGAGAATAAATACTCATCTTACTAGTGAAGCGTGACCTTTTGATAACCACATTTACAAAGCAGCTCACATATCAATCGGCACAGCAAATTCTAAAAGAATTTCATTAGCAGTCCCTTATAAACAACATTCTTAACAAATTCTTTATTTCCGTTAAAGAAAAAGTCCCACTGCATATCTTCTCGTTTTACAAGCATAAAATGTAGTGACTAGATTAAACAAAGGAGCCTTAGAATCTAGTCAATTTTCTGAACCTCACAGCTAAAAACCAAAACACTAAGGCACTTCGATTTTTCTTTCTAAATGCATTTGATTAAGATCCAAGCGTTATGCCACTCTGCTCTAGAATTTGTCTTTCAACTTAGTAATACAAGAAATAACAACTGATAGGAGATGTTCCTTTACACTGCGCAGGAAAAACATCGAATGTGTTATTCCTCTACATGCAGAACAGACAGCACCAGGGAATTTTTCTACCCAATAGCTCAGGAAACCCTGCTTTGTTTGTGCTTTCTGTATTATTATTACTACTACTACTATAGGGAAAAAAGGGGTAATAAAAGCAGCATTACTCATTAACCCAGCCTTGCTTACTCATTGTCCTTCATCTGATTTATTAAACACTGCCAAGTTTCAAAGTACATTTATAAATTAATCTGGATAATGCATGCATGGTGCTTCAGGTAATTCCACATTTGTTTACTGGTTGAAGACACAGATGTTACTCTGCACACATCTTCAATCATCTGGTGAAACCAGCACATTAACTATGGTGTTTTCTTTTCTAAGATCTCAATTTGCCTTTTTTTTTTTTTTTTGTTATTTTGTTAAATCCAAAGGCCTCCTGTTAATCTGCAAGATTAGTTTATAATCCTACCTTTGTCATGACTGTTCTGTTTTCTAAACAAAGGTTTAGAAAGGTTACTCATGTATTTGCAGTAGAAATTAAACAGATGAAAGGACATACGGACAGTACTCTGACACTGACTGCAGACTGCTCAAGCGATGAACACAGTTTAAAAAGTGGTCATTGATATTATGAAAAAGATGCAAATTAAGTAAGTCAGGCTGAATAATAAGTCACATAAGAAATGGGTGAGAGAAGCCCAAATTTTTCCATTGCTACTCAATAAGCTAGTGTTAAAAATACCAGCTTGCTATGATCTCAGACGCTTGCAAATGAGGAGTCCAGAAAATAAAGACAATCAGTCTTCATACTGAGGCAGGAGGGACTGGCAGCTGCTTTGGTTCTAGTGAAGCTCCACACATTAATTTCTAGTGGGGTATTCTCCAAATACAGCATGAAATACCAACGCCCTCCTGCAGGCCAGTGACTTTAAAAATAACTACTGCAAAAAATTTTTAAAGCATAGAAAAATGAGCGATCATTTACTCCAAGTAAAAGTTTATGTCAAAGGACTTTCAATAAATGTTGCATTTTGAAAAAGCAAACAAATCCAGGTTCCCATGTGGATGACACAGGTGGAACTGGTCTAAAACTAAAAGTATTTACAAGGAACAGAGAAATAAAGACAGTGTCCTTTTTCCATTCACCAAACCAGATATTTTTTGCCATGACAACAGTTAGATTATATCACAGAGACCATACCCTTCCAAATATACTTCAACTACAGCAAGTTACAGGCATAGAACCAACTCCACCTTCCCAGGTTTCAGTAAGCGCAGTAGGTATGATTTGTTGTTGCATCATACATATGCAAACATTTTTTTACCTGTCGGTACTGTTGGATACTAAGCTTCAGTTCTGCTTTTTTAAAAAGCTGACTACCCCTTAATGAAAAAAAGGACAGATTTTTAGCTCAACATTTTGAAATGCTGAGATAAAAAGCGGAAAGAAATTTTGCAGTTTTGCAAATTCAGAAAGATTGTTCCTTCAGATTAAGGTCTTCTGGAACAGATGCTGGTTTTATGATAGCACAGGGTTTCCTCTACTGCCTCTATTTACAGAGCTTCCCTTAACGTCTGTCTGCCATACCTGCAAACTGTGCCTTAATTTACTCTGAGGTTTTCTCAATTTATTTCTGACAAACAAGCTATTTTTATCTGAACATGTCTAAAATACACCAGCCTTCCTACTCGTTTCTAGAACCCCAAAGCTTCCTAATTCCAGTAAATTTAAACTGTTAATTTTTTACTTATTAAAACCAGCAAGAACCTCTATAAAAGTAAACACAGTAAACATTCTCCTTTGGAAGGAGGTATTGCATGTTACCTTTTAAACTTCCAGCTACTAGAAATCACCACAGGCAATCCTTTGCTATACTTATTTGCTACAAATTGGAAAGTTTCAGCAGGCAAACAGTTAAGAACTGGGGGAGGGAGAAGAGGAGGAGAGGGTTCGTTTCTTTTCCAGTTCTCATCATCCAGCATGCTCTGTTAACAGCACAGAGGTTAAAGCCTCCGAGGTAAAGCAATACTATTTATAATCAGCAGCAATGTACTCTACATATTTGAAAGTCTGATTTCTGTCCATGATATGCTGTCTCGGAAAGAGGGGCAGAGAAATTTGGAGAAGCGCAAGTTTAGTCTCTTTATTGTGAAGCAGAGGACGTTTCTGAAGCTAAACAGCATTGCTGCAGAATAAATACGCGAAGCATTGCGGGAAGCCAGATGAAACCTTAAATGAAAACATTCGTGTTAATGTTTAACCCCTTTCACTTATGCGGGACCTCCACACAAGCGACAGAATGAAGAATGCTGCCTGAATTCTGCTGAAGGACAATGGGACTTTCTTTATTTTCATTATGCTGCCGTCTCCTGGCTAATTTTGTACAAGGTAAGACTGAATAAATTAGATTGCAGGACTTCAGGTTTTACCTTTTCCTTTATTAGAACACAATATATTTTAATTTTTGTAAAGTGACAAATATTTTCACTTCAGAAAGACCATTTCACTTTAAAAGACACTCAAATCTGCAATAAGATTAATTTTTTTCCCTCACTTTGTCCTAGATGTACAGTAGGGTGGAGGCCTAGGGAGTGATGCTTGTATCGTAAGAATCACAATACAAATGATACTTGTTTTGCTCTGTAGAAAGCAGTTAATTTTCTTATGGCCCTATAACTTAACAATTTAAATAGCTTTCATAGTATTTGTTTTAAATTGCTATGAGGTCAAACACAGCATGGCAAAAAAACCAAAACAACAAATGCAAAACAGGAAAACAGACAGAAATAGCAAGGATGAACAGGTAAATCTCCATTAACCTGTTTAATATTTGTCAGTAAATACTGACGCAATATTTTCAAGTAAGAATGATGTAAAAATCCTAACACAGTATTAATTTGGTTTGATGAAGGATTTTTTCTTTTACTTGATGCGTGTCACAACACAGCAGCAGACTGACCCATGCTTCAAGAAAAAGCAACGCAAAGTAAAAAGCAGTAGAAGTACTGATTTTAACATTAAGTTTCTAGAGGATCAAGTATTCACTTGCTTATCAAAATGTCTACAGTACTGCCTGCATAAACACTTCACAGATGTTAAAAGGTTTGGAAATAAGGAGTTAATGCTTTTTAACCTTTTTATTAAAAGATTAGGTATTCTTAAATTTTTTGCTTCACTGAATTACAAAGGCATAAGAACCAGATTTTATCTAATAATATTAAGCAAATGCAAAGAGTACACACAAAACAGAGTATTTTAGAGGTGCAATGATGCAGTCTAAAATCCTATGGTAGGAAGAAACAGTGAATTGTACAATGACTTTTTACTACGAAATGCACAGCAAAGTATATAGTTAACGGAGTCTCCATAAACCGAGATGATATTTCACAGGCTTATTTTCAGGCATAAACATAACCCCACTTTTCTCTAGAGTTCACCTTTTTAATCGAGATGGAGCAGCTTAGGCTTAAACCCACAAATTTCTGCTAAGTACTATCCATAAAAACAGCCATAGAGTTGCTTGAAAATCCCTACAAACATATTATTTCAAGAATGTCAAACACTGCTCTTGGCACTTGTAAAAATTATGATAACTTCATCCTCCAGATTGAGAAAACCTTTCCACATTGTAGGAAAGGTTGAGTTTCAGAGAGAGTTTCTGATAACAATACCTGAAACAGCACTCTTGCATAACAAAAGCCAGGCAAGACAGGCACGGACTGGACGACACCTCACTCTTCGAGGGTAGGAGCAAATATGGTAGCATAGTCTTTGACAGCAGACAATAGCATAGGGCAAGAGGAGTCTTCTAACTGGCAAATTTCACACACAATGGGTCTAACAGCTGCAATTCTAGCTCTAAATCTGGTAAAACACTAGCAGGAAGCCAATGCTTTCATTCAGTAATATGCCTCGAGGCTGAAAGCTGTCAAATTATTTTCTCGTAGGCAAGGCTTCATTATTCAGTCATGCTTCAGAAACATTATCACTGGAGAAGGAATTGTTTCTTCTTACCTTATACTGGGGTGCTTCTGCACTTTAATGCTTCCACTTAAAACACAGCTTCTAGATGGCAGGCAGTTCAATAGGAAAAGTCCACAGAAAACACTTAACAATAGGAAACATCCCTGGAAGCTATTATTTGAACTGTAATAAAAATTTAAGTGTATGAAACAAAGAGGTTCTAGCTCAGTTCCCTAGGGAACTACCATTTGCAGCCTGTCCACAGAGACATATTTAAGGAAAAAAGCTGATGAGAGCACTTGTTCTGTACAAATGTTCTATATTCTAAGCATGTGTAAAGTCCCAAACATTTCTACAGCTGCCCAGTGTCTTCAGTGTAATCCTTACATCCAGAATGAACCTTCCCTGTGACGCACCACAGAGATCTCACCACATTCACTAATTCAGAGCAACTTCAAAGCTCCTCCTGTAATTATTTATTCAGAATAAAACAGTTTTCCTGACTCCAAGTGCACAAAAGACAGTGCTTCCCAAACACACACTCCCTCTCCCTAACTTCTGCTAGTGGGTACATAACGGTCTTCACGCAGATCTAGTCTCAGCTCTGGTAGTAGGCAACAGCACTGGTGTATTTCATTTTTACTGTGAGACATCCTGTCCTTCACCTTTAAGTGGTGCTCCTTTTCTGCCCCTTTCCACACAATATTGAAAGGGTGATGTGGATTTTATTTGCTGAAGTTTTTGGTTCAAACGGAGGAAGGACTCACATCAAGCTTGTTTACCCAGTAAACGCATCCCTTAGGAGCTGCAAAGAAAAAATATTCTTCTGGGACCTGATTTCCTAATGTTTTTCTCTGGCCTGTGCATTCAATGCAGACTGAAGAGCACTACTGACAGAACATACAAGCAAAATGGATGAACCCTCTACCTAACATACAACTCCACTTTCTGGAACGCTAAGTGGAAGAGAGGCATTCTCCCAGCACGAAATCCAGTGCATGCCAGGAAGGACAGTAAGATAAATACATTCTTTCCCAACAGTCTAATAAGATTTTAAAATTGTGGTATTACAGAGTATGCATTTTCTTGGTTCAAATAATGTATTTTTAAATGCTTTTTAGATTTTATACCTCATTTCTACTTTAACTACAATGCCTTCTTTATTTTCAAGCTTCTATGACAGACGTATACTGCATTTTCATTTAAAAAAAAGTATTTTCCACTTCTCCTAATGAAAACGCAGAGCCTTCTAACTGCAATATCATTCCTATAAAGAAACTACCTTTATAGAAATATGCTTGTTCTCTGATCCTAGGTAATAACGAACATTTTGTGAGGTTGACAGCTGCAAAGCATGAAATATTCACAGGTGAAATACAAATTTTGTTAAAAACAAACTCATTGAGTAAAACAAGATAAATTTAACTGTCTTTAAAATACAGATAAAATCTTTAATTTAACTATTAAGTTTAATGGCAGTAGGTGGACTCTTCCCCCAGCTGTGGCATTTTCTCTGGGAAGTTCTATACCAAATGCTTCAAGGATAAAGACTTCAAGTAATTGCTGTGGAATTCAGGACTGCTGCACTGTCATTCTTCTGACTTTTCAACAAGGTGTATATATAGGAAAAAAATCTCCACAGAAAAAATCCTATGCCATTACTGATGTAAATTATGCAGTTATCTCTGCATGCTAGTACTGCCAGTAGTACACTTATCTCACAATATGTACATATGCTAAAATAAGAAGCAAATGTTGTCCACACAATCTGTTTTCCAAAGCACTAATGCAAAGATATCAGAGAAAAAAAAAAAAAAAAAAAAGTCTCTCAAAGAGTTAGAAACACTTGCTGACTTTATAAGGACAAAAGCTCATGTATTTTGTGGACTACATTTTTGCCTCTTCCTTTTGTTTATTTAAGAAATTTTCTCCTGATTTAATTTACTGAATTCTGGTCCTCTGGCAGAACTTAAGGTTTCCCAGGCCTTAAGGAAATCTCAGCAGCAGCTTTCCCTTAGCACACAGCACTCACATGTCTTCCCTGCTCTAAAGCTAGACCTTGATCAGCCAATGGTACCGGAATTGCCTACTGGCACACACATTGCCTCGAAGGAGGAGAAACTTCTATCTGATGGGCTAGGCTTGCCCTTGCTCACAGAAAAAGCATAAAAAGCCATTTGGCATTCTTTGGATAGTTTTGTTTTTCCTAGAAAGACAGTTTCATAGCTGTGCAAGTTCCCTTTACAGTGGCTGAGTACACTGCAGCATAAGCATGGGCACAGAGTCTCTCTTAGTGACTGGAAAGAGAGCAATCTCAAATCTATTTATAAATGCATGACCAACATGTCTTATATATCGAAAAGTCAAAAAGGTTCTCTCCCTCTCTTTATCTCACTTTTCCTTTCAGATAATCTGAACGCTTAATTAAACTATGATGAGAAGACAGTACCTGGAAAATATAAGATGAACCCACTTGATGCTACAAAATCAGGATTTTTAGTGTGCATTGCTGTCTGTCTGTTCATCTACACTTTTATCTGCCTAAAGGATAAGCTTTCTGAAGAGCCAAATGGCCGAAAGTTTAATGCAAATATAGCAGAGTGTGGGTTTTACCCAGATGAGCTTTGTTCAGCTCTTTTCATGGGGAAAACTGCTGCCTTAAAAATTGGAAACTTCTGTCAGAATACCTACCAACCCAAACCACTCAACTGCATTCAGACTTCGTGCAACTGTTCCATGGTTTTGAAGACTCTGCATTTTATCACAAGACCACTGTCAGATGAAGAAGGGAATTTCTCATTGGCATACATTATCACGATTCACAAGGAGCTGGAAATGTTTGTAAAGCTACTGAGAGCTATTTATATGCCTCAGAATATTTACTGCGTACATGTTGATGAAAAGTCACCAAAACATTATAGAGCTGCTGTACAAAATATCGTTAATTGCTTTGAAAATATTTTTATTTCCTCAAAAAGGGAAAATGTTGTTTATGCAGGATTTTCAAGATTACAAGCTGATATTAATTGCATGAGAGACCTAGTTCATTCCAAAATTCAGTGGAATTACGTTATTAATCTATGTGGTCAAGATTATCCCATTAAAACAAACAAAGACATTATACAATACATCAAAAGTAAATGGAATGGTAAAAATATGACTCCTGGGGTAGTCCAACCACTTCATATGAAACACAGGACACAGGTTAGTTACAAGGAGTATGTACATTCTGGAATGTCATATGTATATCCAACAAAGAATATAAAAGCTAAACCTCCATACAACTTGACAATATATTTTGGTAGTGCCTATTACATACTCACTAAAGAATTTGTAGAGTTTACATTGACTGATGCACGTGCAAAAGATTTGCTCGAATGGTCAAGAGACACGTACAGTCCGGATGAACACTACTGGGTGACACTGAATCGTTTAAATGGTAAGACCTATGTTATTTCTACTATGACTAACACCCAGGCCAACAGCACTGTAAGGTCTCTGACGCAGACAGCTAGTGAGCTCCAATTCAGAGCTAACAGCGCAACCACTTAATTGAGTTACATTGCATAAATAAGGTCATTTCTCCAGCCTTGATGCTGCCCTTTTCAACAGTGACATCTTCTGATGGCTGAAAACAGAGCTCGATTCCAGAAAAGTATTACTTATGGTCTAGATCATTATCTACAAGGCCAGAAAATTGCTGATTAAAAAAAGTAATTTTTTTTGCTACATAAAACCTCATGCTCTGGAAGAATATATAAAGCAGGAAAACTAAGAATTATTTCTGTTCTTATGATGTAAATATCTGTAAAGAAATACTTAATGTGGCTACGTTTAAAAAGCCTTCAGCAGTTAAAATTTGCCCTTTAAGAAGTAGAAAGAAATCTTATCTGATTCTTATGTTTTTAAAGATGCTCCAGGGGCTACACCCAATGCAGACTGGGAAGGAAATATACGAGCCATTAAATGGAAAGATCAAGAGGGAATCGTGCATAAAGGCTGCAAAGGTAATGTGAATTTGGACCATGAATCAAAATTTGATTCACTGACTAGCATTCATTGCAAATTATGTATTAGGCTTTAACCTAGATGTTAAACATGCCTCAGTGGTTATACTTATTTTATTTTGGAAGTATCAAATAAAACAGCAAATCATTCTACCAAATGACTCCACTGTATCTAATCTAAACATCTGATATATTCTTGCACAGATCATCACACTATCCATATACTGACAATTGCTCTTTCAACTTCCAACCACATTTACTCGACAAGCGTGTTTTTCAAGTACTTTCGTAAAGATTGGGTTAAATCCCTTTAATTTAAATAATAATAAAAAAAGCGGAGTGCTGACCATACAGAAAGAATGCAAAAAAATATTTAAATATGTAACTGTATAAACTCAGCACAATGATTTTATTACTGCATGATTAAATGGGGATCCAAACAGAAGTAGGAGATCAGCAGTTCAATATGCCCAACTACAAGACACAAGATCAGGTAGAGCAGCTGGAAGTTAACATGCATCCAGTTGCACAGAAGACAAAAACAAACCCTCACCTTTATGTTTAAACCCTACCATTATCCTCCAGATTCATTTCAGCGATGTGAAACCGTAAGATAATTTTTGCTGATAATGCTACAGATTGCAATTATTTTTTTTAACTATTCTGCTCAGCCTTCTGCTGCTTTCAGGCACCTTCAATTTGTCTTTGCAGGTCATTACATCAGAGACATTTGTGTTTACGGATTAGGGGATCTGCAGTGGATTATTGAGTCACCTCATCTGTTTGCCAACAAATTTGAGCCTGCAACATATCCGCTTGTTATGGACTGCCTAGAGAGACGCCACAGGCTTAAAGTACTGCACCAGGCAGAAGTCCCCATCGAAGAGCACTGGCGTTTTCAGGAAGAGAACTACTTCAACATGAAACTGAATGTTTGACCTTTGCTAACATCGAAACAAGTGTTCAGACTGACGGCAACCATTAACATTTTTAGCCACAAACTTCACTCTGTCCATTACAGCATGAGGGTAAGCACAATGCTGTACTGCCAGTGAAATACACAGCTTTTATTTATTCCAGTATGATAAAGAGCAACAACTGCTAATGGGTTAATTCTCAAAGGGGACATGCCTAAATCTCTAACTTACTGAAGACAAGGGGGAAATTCACAATCCTTTAAGTGACTTATTTAACTGGAAAAATACATATTCCTCATGTCTGCAGCCAAAGCAAGGACTAACTGGTACGGAAATAATAAAATGGAAGCACCAACTGAACAAAGATAAAATATTAAAAGCACAAATTAAAGTCATGTCTACTGTATGTCTGATGAAATACATTGTTTTGAATAATGAAGTTCACACTAAAATTTTAGAGCTTGTAAATAGGCAACTGTCAACCAGTTTCAGACACAGTCCGCTTCGCTGTTCTTTGTGAGGCTCTTTTCCAGGGCCAGCTGCATCTCTAATTTCATTATGTAGCACAGCAACCTCACCTGTGCTACTCAGGCTTTGCTCCTGATGAAAACAGGGTGTGTGCCAGTAGCAGGGGTCCTGCAAACCATGTTTACCTTTAAGTCTCTGTTTCTGAGTCTCTGCAGCAGTTTAGGGCAAGGAGACATGGAAAATTTGAGGCCAGGGAACAAAGGAAAAATGAGTGAAAAGTCATCTTTCAATCCCAGTGTACTTGTCCAAGGGAAAGAAGACTTCCCTGAACCTTGCAACAGTCTGCAGCAATTGGAGATAACACCTAACAGCAACCAGGACAAGTATCTTTTCTCCCAAACCCTCTGCAGACCAACCACAGTGAGAAAGTGGCTTTCAACAGACAACATAGGCAAAAGCAGGGACGAGTAATAAAAAAGAATAAAGATCCAGCCCCTTGTCCAGGCAAGAGTTGCTGTTTCCGCTTCAGGACTCCTAAGTTAATAATTTCATTTGTGCAACTAAAAAGATTGGGGGAATATAAGGGAACAGAGGATATATGACTACCCTTGCACCGGATTAAAGCTCTACACTCTCCAAAGGTCTTTAGATAGGGGCTACTGATGGAAAGAGAGTAGGAAAAACCTGAATTGTGAGAAATCATTTCAAACTATTCATCCTCTTCTAGAGGTATTTTCAGAAGAATGCAGATTAAACTTTAACTACAATAAATCCAATTATTTTGCATGAACGGATGCGAACAAATTAAATACATCCATCCCGTTACTTATAAGTTCACTTGATTAGAAACTATGAATTATAAATAAATGCCTAGGAGAAATTTAGACGTAAGCTTCAACATGTACCCAAAATATAACTCACTTTTTACAGGAAAACTCACTTATAGATGAAGCATTTTTCCAAAATATCAAATGAATCAACAAAAGACCCAATAATAGAACATGAAAGTTTAATACAAACTTATTCCCAGTTTCTTGGAACTGTACTGCTCATTTTCCCACATGAATTTCTCGGAAATGTAACTTCTTTCAAATGAACTTTAACCTAAAAGAAAGATCATCTGGTCCCTATTTATTTACACAAACTTACAAACTCAACCCAAAGGCCTGTACTCAGTTTCATGGATAATCCAGGACTTATCTTGTGGCTAAATATTGCTGCAGATGCTTTTTTATGGAGGGAAATAAAGAAGGGGGGGAAGGAGAAAAAAAAAAAAAAGCAATCCATGCATCATGCTCAGACTGAGCTCGTTGAGAGTTGTTCTGAAAAACATTGCTGAAGCTAATGGGTCTCTGCTATGTATTAATCACAGCAATATTCATAATTAATTTCTCTCCAAACCACTCTCAATCCACTGGCGGCTCTGGCAGCATTTATCCACTCCATATTGGTTTTTAGAATGTGAATGGAATGCACCTTGTTTCCATTCCTGCAGCAAATCCAGTATTGAGCTTTCACCTTTCATTGCCATCACACAAAACAATTGTGTCTCACTTCTGAATTGAATTAGAAGGGTAAGTTCAATAGAAAGGTGATATACATCATGAGGCTGATTTGCAGAAACTGAACTGGTCAAACCGGGGGAAAAAAAATCTGCACAAAAACCCCTCTTAAAATATAATTTAGGTATGACTTTATCCATGTCAACCCAGGAAATCACTGGAACATGGTCCTCCTTCCTTAGAGGATTTTCTATTTTAAACGAAATTTGACATAGATAACCCCCCTAGAAAAATCATAATTAAAGCATCACTTCTCTATCATTAAGATACAGTGTTTTATACATTATTCTGAGTGACCACAACCACATTATATACTTGAAAGATTTTTTTACTTCTAACAGCAGTTGAAAATTAAGCAATGAAACGGTGAAAGCTGAGAGTATTCAACACACATAACATGATAATGCTTACAGAACAATACTTTTTATGAGTAGCTAGATCACAACGTCTAGATTTCATCAAGCGATGTTTACTAACTTTTGGTGACTGCTGATCTAAGAGAGCATATAGCATCAATGTGACTTTGTTCGAGGTAAGGTTATGCTCTATAACATACTGCAGACACATTAACTCTGTATCTGAAAGATGTATGCATAATTTCTATCTCAAAAAGCCTGAGGCCCGTGTCCAACAGCTCTATATCTAAGTTAAACATTTCACTAAGTGTTTTGCGTGGCACAGACTTTGTTAGAGTACTTTTCTGATGTGTATTAAGAGTCTGTTGACTCTGGAAACAACTCCAAAATCAATTTTAAAGTGATAGGAAAAAACTACATTTTAAAACATAACCTTGTCCTTAACTTCCAGAGTGACAACCTGAACTCCCAGGAGGACTTCCACCACGGATACAATAGCCACTATCCTGCTTCCAAACTACCTTTAGCATGCTACTACACCAACAGTAACTTCTTAGACAGTAAAGTTAACATCAAAAATTGGTAATGGTGCATTTCTCTACCCCCGAAAAGTGTGGTTAGATAGATACTACAACACTGCTAGGTAATTATTTCATTCCTTTATCTCTAAAAGTATATTTTTTGTCAAATACCAGATTTCCCAACAAACAGGAACCAAAGACCACCTTTGCAAGAATCACAAAGCCAGTTAAAACAGCAGTTCCAAAACATATAAACACTTAAGGTCCCATCAAAATTGACAGACCACCACAGATGAGCACTACCTTACAATCTACAAGATCCTATCAATAACAAAAGGAGTGAGTATAAACAGTCTTGCTTGTTCTTTTAACTTTAGTCTGTTGTAGAATTAAATACAACAACAGGTGAGAACATCCTATTCATGAGTACGAATTTTAAACTGATAATTTGCACGTTGCATACCATTCTTCCTGAAGAACAGAAAGCTCCGATATTCAGAGCTTTGATATATAAGACACACATCAAACTCCGTCAACTGGAAGCAAAGTTGTTTCTCTTCCTGCTGACTGAAAGTTCTATCCTGTACATTTTAGCTCGTGACTTAGTACCGATAGCTTAAATTTTCTCTTCTTACTGTACAAAACCTCAAAAATGTCTCAAACAAAACATAATGCCTTTTTACACAGTAGTGCAATTTTTATTTGTATTCATAAGCTTTTCTGTTTTAGACAAAGCTCTTCAACTCTCTTCAGTCTAAATTATCAGAAGATTCAAAATCTGTCCCAAGCATTTCATCCAACAAACCCGCTGTCCAACATAAACCATCACTAAAAAGTTCTCCTTGCTCTTTAAAAAAAATCTTTGGCCGGGCAGTTTTATGTTTGGCAAGACAGTTCAGAGCATTTACCATTCCAGCAATAAGAGGCAATTTCCCTCAGCACTGATACAGCATCTGACTGTTTGCCTTAAGAGTTTTCACATTTTAATGTTATTTTTAAGCCTGAATCCTTCACTGTACTGCTACTTAAGATGTGAAGCAAGAAAGAAAAGCTTACTGTCAAGGGAGGCAAATCACTTAGAAAGTCCTCACACATCAATTACAGATGCCTTACTAAAAGCCTTCTACCCACGACAGTTTTCTCTTACGTTCTTGCACCTCTCCCCAGTCTTTTTAACAATTTCAGTAAAAGCAGATAAATATACATATTTAATGCTGTGAGCTCTTCACAAAGTTTCCACTGAGGCAGAATGTTTTTTCTTTTTTTTTGAAAGAGAACTCCGACAGAAAGACTGCTTCATCCTCCCTGTATGTAGACTCCATAAAACCTTTCAAATCTAGTACTACAGTAAACACTATTGAGACAAACCAAGGAACGCTGAAATCTTGGAGTTTTCCATTTCCTTGAAACAGACAATCTCTCCATATGCACTAATTTTTTCTTAAACACTTATTTGGTGATCTGCATATCACTGGACAAACAGATTGCTCTACTTCTTGTATGAGCTGCCAAAGTAAAAACTGAGAGGAAAACTGAGCAGCGAGACACCCATCTGTGGGACTTCCACAAAGTGTTAAGCATTCCCGTGAGCCACGCCAGAGGCCTGGAGAGGAAGAAACCCACGGCTCTGAGCACAGGCAAGAGATTTTCTACAGGTTCACAAAACCAACATTTTTTTATATGCATCTTGTAGCACACAAATATCTATTCAATATCCAGTTCAGATTATATACTTTAAATTATATGAACATAAAGGTGAGTGCTGCAGAAGTGCTGTTTGGGCTGCTGGATATCTGTATTCTCTGGGGAATGTTTTCACTGCATCATTACAGCATCTGTTTGACAAAGTCCTTCGGGAAACCGTTGCTGTTTACAATTTAGCAGACTAATAAGACTGCTCCGTAGGCTCACAGGCAAAATTAATACACAAGAATAGTTTGTTTTGAAAGAGCTCTCTTGAATTTCACAGTAGTGGGGAAGAGAATTGCCAGACAACCTCTAGACTGACACCCAGTTTACATCCATGCTACTACCTTGTCCCCTGCCATGAAAACAGAGTCTGCGAGCTGAAAGGAGAGCCTGAATGCACAGTGTAAACAAGCAAATGCATGATTATTCTTTTTCAACTACTCTCATTATGTCACTCTCCAAAGCCACATAACAATCCCTCTGCACACATGGACGTTGTCAGGGACACACAGAGCACATATTGGAAGGTGACAAGGCCATACAACAAAAATGCTGTGGCCCACACGGGCCTGCATAGGTTGGATATCGGTTCAAAAAACAGTGTGATCCTTAAAACACAGCAGTTAGCACCAGCAGAAACACATATGGCAAGCCACAACATTCAAACATTCTGTACTTCAAAAATTTTTTTCATTTTGAAAAAGCATTTATCAGAACAGATTCCACTTAATAATAAATCCTAATCCTAGCATATATATAACACTTGATTTTTTTTCTTCTTCCTGAGTTCTACTTAATTTTACGATATGCCCCACTGCCGCATGAAGACAAAGTGCTGGGGAAATGCTGGCAATTAGTGCCTTGGATATAAACAAATTGTTAGCTACCAGAAAGCATGACAACTAGTTCCCCATGATCCTCCTAGAGAAGTTCTGGGCCCTTTCTTGATTCTGAATACAGAATGAGAATGTTATCAGTATATATTCAAAAATCTACCAAATCACTCTTTGATCTTAATCAAAGGAAATGTGGACTAAAGCTGAAGGAAAACTCACCTTGTGACAAACTTCTGATTTAATTTCTTTGAGAGCACGTTCAGAGAACACGCAGCCACAGTTCCTCAGGAAGCAAAACCTTCAAAGAAAAAATGACAAGACATATAATTGTTTTTAAGAAAACCTCTGTCTAAAAGATATAAGTTTTCTGATTTAACTGCATTTCTAATTTAACACAGAAACAATACTGCAATGGGCTAGCAGGATACAGCTCACTTTCTCTTTACAAATTCTTGCAGCTGATCAAGGTATTTAAGCAGGCGCTTAATTACTTCCACAATGTAAGACTCAAATGAAAAGTATCAGGTACATTAAACACATTTTGTTATTTCCTTCTCTGTATGATTCAACACAGGTTTACAACAATCTCTCAAGGGGATCTTAACAAAACAGAAGCTCTCAACATGCTTTTGTAATTTGCTACACATTTAAACACGCTTCTCTGGAATCATCACCACAATCGAAGTTACTTTGAGTTCTACCGCTCAAATGGTTTCACCTTTCACTGAGCTTATTGGTTTCACTTAATCTTATTCAAGCTCTCTAGCAAAACTGTAACAAGTGATCCTAGCCAGGGTCTGCTCTCCTCAGATTCTAAGTGAAGCAATTACGCACACAGTTCACATGATGTCCCTTTCCCAAGAGCTGCTCTTTAATCCCTTCCTTGCCATTACCTTCAACTGAACTAAAACATACTAAAGTGGCTCTGACAAAAATGGGTTTACTTTTCAGGTTCTCTCTTTAATTCCACCTGAATACCTCCCAGCTAATTGCTCTCTGGAGGAAGAAATGCCTTACAACTATCAAAGCTGTGAACTTGGGTCTCTTACCACTCAAAATTAGCGTGCACAGAGAAAGAAATTGATAAATTGCCCAAACCAGGATGCAAGGAAATGTCCTTCCTCATCCCAATAAAAATCAGATTCCATCCCCATTCTGATCCTAACAGAGAGAAAAGTAGAATGCCTTGATGTGACACAAAGGGAACACTCATTCAACTTCCTTCTGCTTGTCCCATAGCAATTTCCCGCGATTTAGCCTCCAAACAACTTTTAGTCACTTTTTCTCCGCAAACATTATCCTCTATTCCTATAATATAAGTATAAATTATTTTAGGAAACAGTTAACTTTCTATCTTTCCTCTTGGATGTGAAACAAACGGACATTTACTGTCTCCTGAACAGTACTGTCTCTCAGGAAGGCAAATCTTCTCCATAAAGGCGCGAGTACATGAGTTGAGACATTATCAATTCAAACATTTTTACTTGCTCTATATCCAGTTTAGCTTCTAAAAACAAACCCCAGAAGCTTACTGACCTGTGTCTTCCATTCATTTCCAATCCCACCACAGGGCATATAAAGCATGCAGACTGGATGTCATCATACTTGTCGCCTTTGATACTCTCTTTATCACCACTCCAAGCCGGATTATCCACAAGGTTTAGTTCTGTTACATTCTGCAAATTAAAAACACAAGCCTTAAGCTGTTTCTAAATGATTTTTGAGCCACGATAACATTCCCAAGATTTTCCTCACTGTGATGTCCTATTTTTCAGTATAAAGTGAGAACACAAGCAAATCGAAGTTTTCTAGCATGTTTTAACTTTCATGGCACTAACATGAGACACAGCCTGTTTACCTTAATGCTCTTGATATGTGATGCTGCTTCCATAGGAGTTTTATCAGCCGACTTGTCCAACAAAAATTCAATGATGGCATCTTTATTATACAACCTATAAAACAAAATTTTTAGTAGTCACGTTTGATTCTCATAACATTCTTGTGTTTATAAATTAATACCTTTTAATATAGCAGTCTTTATGGAAACATTCATACCTTCCTAGCTCACAGGCTACAATTGGTCGACGTAACTTCTCCTGACTCAGAGCACAGTAGAACCACCTTGCCACCAATTCAGCATTTTTGTCAACCTGAAGGAAGAAAAATCTTCATGATATTACAATAGCTTTTATATTTGCAAACTATTTAAACATAAAATCAAGTAATACTTGAAACATTAATCAAATTCCTAGGTATCTTGCCAAATCTATTCCCTGCATTCAAACCTAATACATAAAATAATTTTAACAAAACCATTAAGCAAAATTCATGGCCTGTTCCAAGGGTTTGCCTCTATCAAATGAACATGTTTCTGCAACTTGGGACTTGGTACTTGTGTTCTTAACTCTAACTAAGTTTTCTTATTTTTTGCCAGTTCCACTTGCCCCCTTCCTTCTTTATTCTTTTTTGCTCTCCACATGTTCTCCACTAACCTCTTTGCTCTAGAGCTACAGCATGTCACTGCTTAGACCAATTACCGGTTCCACCTGGTTTGGGTTGGAAGGGACCTTAAAGATCATCCAGTTCCACTCCCTCCCTGCCATGGGCAGGGACATCTCCTACTACATCAGGCTGCCCAAGGCCCATCCAACTTGGCCTTGAACACCTCCAGGGATGGGGCAGCCACAGCTTCCCTGGGCAACCTGGGCCAGGGCCTCACCACTCTCATGATGAAGAAATTCTTGCTTATGTCTAGTCTAAATCTGCCCCTCTCCCGTTTATAACTATTGCCCCTTGTCCTATCACTACAAGCCTCTGTAAACAGTCCCTCCCCAGGTTTCTCATAGCCCCTTCCGGTATTGGAAGGTCACTATAAGGTCTCCTTTGAGCCTTCTCTTCTCCAGGCTGAACAACCCCAGCTCTCTCAGCCTGTCCTCATATGGTAAGTGCTCCAGCAATCAGATCATCTTTGTATGGTTCTCTGGACCGGTTCCATCTTCCGAAGCGCTACCAACAGACATCCCACCCCGAGATGCAGGAGGCTCCTAAGCCCCCTCACATTAAGCAGAATGCCCAGCATGGCCCCCAGAAGGCCTGCGGATCCCCGCTGTTGGCTTTCACTGCCACGAGGGAGGCCAGGGACCCGCCGGCCGTCCCCGGGCCGTGCAGAACTGCTCCTCTCCTCCATCCAGAGCGACAGATTGGGCCGCGGGCACCGGGTAGGCCCCAGCTCGCAGAGCCGCTCCGACAGCCCACAGCCGCGCTCCCCACGCCTCCCCGCGGCCCCCTCCAACCTTCTCGACTTTGCGGGGCCCCTTCACCAGCTCGTGTCGCTTGGGGATTGTGCCGCCATCGCACCCCATCGCGCTCTCTCCCTCGTTTCCGGCCTCGTTTCCTGCTTGCGCTGTACACTTCCGGGTCAAGCAGAGCACTTCCGGCCAGCGCTGAGGCCGCTCTAGCGCCTCACAGCATCCGCCGGCAGGGGCGGGCGGGGCGGGCGAAACCATCGCGCCGGAGCGGGAGGGGCGCGGGCCGTGCCACTGCGAGGGGACGTGGGGGGAAGTCCGCAGCGCCCCCTCCCGGCGGCATGCGAAGCTGCTGCCTCTGCGCTGCCTTTGATTGGATCATAGACTCGTGTGGCTGGAAAAGGCACCTGAGATAGAGCCCAGCCGTACCTGACCGTTACTAAACCGTGTCCCTCAGCACCTCGTTTGCCTCTCTTTTATAGCCCTTCAGGGTTGGAGACTCCCTGGGCAGCCTGTTCAGTGCCCAATAACCCTTCCATGATGTTCACCCGGGCCGGGGCAGCGCGCTGTTCAGCCCGGGCTGGGGTTGGGGCGCTGGAGGAGGGCTCGGGGCGCTGGGGAGGAGCTCGACACGAGCCCGCAGTGAGCCCAGAGGCGTCCTGGGCTGCAGCGAAAGCGGAGCGGCAGCAGGGAGGGAGGGGATTCTGCCCCTCTGCTCCTCTCCTGTGAGACCCCGCCTGGAGGGTTGTGTCCAGTTCGGGAATCCTTAACATAAGAAGGAGATGGAGCTGTTGGAATGGGTCCAAAGAGGGCTATGAGGATGATCAGAGGGCTGGAGCATCTCTCCCGCACGAGGACAGGCTGAGAGAGTTGGGGTTGTTCAGCCTGGAGAAAAGAAGGCTCCGAGGAGACCTTAGAACGACCTTCCAGTGTCTGAAGGGGCTACAGGAAAGCTGAGGGGCTGTTTACAAAGACTTGTGATGACAGGACAAAGGCCAACGGGTATAAACTGGAGAGGGGCAGATTTAGACTGGACATAAGCAAGAATTTCTTCACCATAAGAGTGGTGAGGCACTGGCCCAGGTTGCCCAGGGAAGCTGTGGCTGCCCCATCCCTGGAGGGGTTCCAGGCCAGGTTGGATGGGCCTTGGAGCCCCTGATCCAGTGGGATGTCCCTGCCCATGGCAGGGGTGGAACTGGATGATCTTTAAAGTCCCTTCCAACCCAAACTATTTGATGATTCTACAAAACCATTTTTCCTGATGTCCAGTCTGAACCTGCCCAGGCACCGCTTGAGGCCACTCCCATCACTTTTATTTAGGAGAAGAGACTAACACCCACCTTTCTACCACCTCTCCTTTCAGGCAGTTGTAGGTGGACAGCCTCCTCTTCCCCCAGCTCTCCCAGCCACCTCTCATAGCCTTTGTTCTCCAGCCCCTTCCCCAGCTCCGTTCCCTCCTCTGGACAGACTCCAGTCCCTCAATGTCCTTCTTGTAGTGAGGAGCCCAAAACTAAACACAGGATTCGAGGTGCAGCCTCAGCAGTGCCGAGTGCAGGGGCACACTCACTGCCCTGGTCCTGCTGGCCACGCTGTTTCTGATACAGACCAGGATGCCATTGGCCTTCTTGGCCAACTGGGCTCCCTGCTGGCTCAGTTCTTTCCTCATCTGGAATGTTTATGCCCCTTCTTTTGAGAAACTTCCCACCTCGGACACCCATTTGGGGGGTTTATGGCCAAGGGAGGCATGCCTGTGCCCAGGCTGGCAGGGGCTAAGCTGCATCCCACCTTTCCTGCCCTCATCCAAAGCTGCTAAGGCAAGAGCGGGCAGTCACAGACACTCAGTGTGTCAGGGAGTGAGTTTAATACAAAAAACAACAAAGCCAACATGAAATACAGTTACTGCCTTTATCAAATATTTGCAAATGTTGGCGTTTAAATAACAGTATAAAATGCAGTGAGTGCCAAATGAAAATCATACAGAAAAGGATGATGGTGCTGGGTTTTCTACAGCCACACCACGAGCATGAGCACTGTCACAGTCCAAATTTGCTCTACCTGCTCACAACGCTAATTGTCTGTTTTTTCAGAGCAAAGAAACTGTGTCATGTTGCCAAGACAGACCCAATTTTGATATTCCAGATAAAAACTTCAAAATAAATTAATTAGGAAAAATACAAATAATGCAGGTGTACAAACAGGCTGGCTGGGTGGTGGCAGGGCCTTCATCGCCGTATTTCAGATCCAGCAAATATGAGGATGAAGTTAAATGAATCTGCAGTAATGGTGGGTCCAAGCCCTGCGGGAGCTTCATCAGTGCGAAAAACAATACCAACTTCCCTGGCTGTGGGAGAGCTCGTCCAAAGCCTCTGGTGAATTTAGCAACTCGAACCAGTTCTGCTTCAGTTGGAGCACTGCTCTGAACAGCTTCAGGCTGCGATGGAGCATGGCCAAGGTGGCTCCCCAAGGATTTTGCCAGGATCCAGGACTCATAGAATCATATAAAGGTTTGGGTTAGAAGGGACAATGAAGATCACCTAGTCCAACCCCCTGCAGTGAGCGGGGAAATCTTCAACCAAATCAACTTGCTCAGAGCCCCATCCAACCTGACCTTGAATGTTTCCAGGGACAGGGCACCATACTCCTCCAAGTCAGTTTTTCTTCTGTGCTCAGATACCAGCTGCAGCATTTCCCACTAACATCTAGGCTATGCATAGTGCCTGCCAGATTTTGCCTTGTAATACATTAATTGCATTTGAATATGAAGAACAAAAGTTAGCTTTGGAGCTGTTAGAAAATACATTGTTATTACAAATTTTGAGTAAAGTCCTCAAGAAACAATTAATAAAGGGGCAGCATAACTTACAGAACATTGTGCAGCAAAATTTAAAGGGAAACTTTACATACCCAAATATAAAAAATAAAATAAAATATATTTATTTGACCTATATAAAAATTAAAGAAATAAGAAATTGGCCAGATAATAAAATAGTCTTGCTCTAAGACACAACAAACATTCCTGGCCAGCCACTAAGATGATGACACTTCCAGGCAGGATCTGAACAGTGGAGAAGAAAATACAGATTGAATTTAGCAGGTGGATCTTCACCTGCTAAAAGTGCACCAACACCCAGGGAGTTCTAGAGGAGACCAAAAAGTTGGTGTCACTGAGCTGCATTTGCCCTCCTTGGCTGCCACATGTCAAAGGAGCAAAGAGAATCATAACAATGGAGCTTTTGTAAAAACAGCGAAGTGCCTTTCATTCCATCATTGCTCTAAACTGCTGTGTGTACTTCCACAGCTCCTCAGTTTGATCCTGAAGTTCTCTTATGGCATCTGTGTTTGGATATTGTATTGCAGCATTTTTGGTGGCCAGAGCCAGATTCTTCAAGAGGCTGCAAAACTGGCTGCTGCTGTGGAGAATGTCATTCCGAGCATCTCTTTCTTGAGTTTCCTGGCAGAGACAATCCACCAGCTTTTGCCCCACCATAATGATCAATTTGCTGTGGGATATGAAGACTTCGGGTGGCTGGTTGTTGCTTAGGCTATTAGTAAATACACCAATTGCCTTGTGAAGTGCACTGAAACACAACCTACAGTGTTCAGGGAGAGCGATTTTCTTTCCAGAGTCCTGCTTGCTTTGTATTACAGCCTTTTTTGCAGATGGCAAAACCTGGAAAAAAACAGATAAATAGAGACTCAGCTTGGTGGCACACTGATTGTTTCTTTATTTGCTCTATCCTGTGTTCTTCGTATCTATCTTCCTTTACAGGGAGTTTTGTTAGTTAATAGTTTGCAAATTGCCCAATCCCAGAAGTCTTTTACCATCAGCTCTCTTTCCATATAGTACTGGACTTCAAAGTGGTATTTTCTCCTGATTTTGTCCCTAAACAAATTCCACTGAACACAATTTTAATAATGAATAGCACACAAAATGCTGAAAACATCAATAATTTATAGAGTCTACCACAAAATATTTAGACCTGGTCTTTAATGGTGCTGACTTCAAGAGAGTTATGAATGATTAAAACTGTACAGTAACAAGGATGGATCCTTATACCAGTGCACGAAATACTAACTCTCACAGCCTTAGCCCAAATGATACACAAAGGTAAGCAAATAAATTCTACGACTTTAAACAAGAGTGGTTTATTACATCTGAGGAAAAGAAATGTTTTGGATGGGTTTCCAGCAGTGTATCTAAGAAGTAGTTCTGGGAAATGAACTATGAGAAAAGAAATAGATCTCTATGTAAAGATAAGTGTGTTCAGATGTAAATAATTTTGGATTTTAGCAAGCACAGAAAATCAGGGACTAGAAGTCCACAGGAGTAGTAGTTTTCAAAATCAGAAATACCTTTGGTTTAGAATCTGTACTCTTCTTTGCTACTTCTTTACCTGAAATGATTTTCTGTGCCTGTACAAATCAAAATGAATGCAAAGGTGAAATGGTTTACATGAAATATTTAAATATAAATGTGATTTTCTATTACTTCATGGGGAAACAACTACTTGCTATGCAGCCTTCATGTTAAGAACAACAGTGGTTCCTTTATTAGAAGCAACTAAAAAATTGATGTCTGATCCTGCAAGATCTAAGACTGAAACCAACATCAACGGAACATAACATTTCCTAAATACTAATGACAAGCCAGCATTTCTTTGTGAAGCCAAGAGAGTTATATTCTTAGTAGACATTTCAGTAATTCTAAGGAGAATTATTCTAACACACAAATCTGATAATTCGTAATAAGGAGTTAATTTGTTAAATCCAAACTTTCTACAAAAGCATGCTTTCCAATCCAGTTATACTAACCTGTAACTGAACGTAATCACAGTCCTCAGTGGCATTTTCTTTTGGTTTCTCAGAAGAGGGCTGACTTTGGTTGGGTTCATTAGAAGTATTTCTTTGTAGTGAATCTATTTCTATTCTTGGCACTGTGATTTGTTTTGCCATTTTGTGTTCTGGGTTAATTTTTGATAGCTTCATTTCTTGTTCCTTCTCATTCTTTCTGAAGAGAAGCTTTCCATTGGCAATGATGATGGATACGAACCTCTTGATATCATCTGGAATTGTGCGGGCTACCATAACAAAGCGATCAAGATCATCTGGATTGTTCTGAGGTTTCTTGAGGACCAAAGCCTCCAGTGACCAGTTGCAGTTGTTCAGAGCTTCTCTCGTTTCTGTTAAGATTTTGAATGAGTTCATGAGAATTTCCAGCTGTTTTTTAATTCTGATCTGGAGGTTATTATCAGTGAGGTTAGAAGCATTTACCTTTACAACTTGAGCAAAGGCCAAGAATTCTCCCAGTGATACTTTTATGTGATCGACTGCTCTATGGATTTCTTCAATGCTTTTCTGCAGGTGCTCTTGTAATCTCCACTTACTACTCACAAAGATCATTAAACTGGCAACCGAGCTGGATACGCTGTGCTGCAATCTAGTCAGTGTCTCTATGGCTACATCAAGGTCCAGTTTAATTTCTTTGACAGGCTCTTCTGATGATGGCATAGAAAAAGACTCTGCAGAAGAGCTTGAGGATGTAGAGAGTGTGCTGCTTCTGCTATCCACACTTGAAACAGATAATCTGTCTTGTTCTAATTTGGCATCTCTTGAGAGCTGTGGAGGAGCACTGGATGCTTGGTCTCCAGAACGATCGCTGTTTTTTTCCATCTCTTTCTTGGACTGCAAAACAGTGGGCAAACCTTTTGGAATATCATAAACATTCTCCTCAGAGATCTGATTCTCAGCTTTTGTTGCTGGCAGACTTGGAGGTGCATCACTGTTTTGTGGCAAAAGAAGCACATCCCGTGAGGATGGAACATCGTAGAGATGGATATCTGGAAATGTTAATTTCCGTTGTGTTGGTGGAATATCATATAATTGTGGATTTACAACTTTGGCTTCAGTATTTGTTGTCAGTGCCTTGTACCTGGCCGGTGGTATATCGTACAGCACCTGGTTCTCCAAGGAATGACCAGAAGGGTTTTGTTTTAACCTTGTCTTTTCAGGCGATACTGGAATATCATAAATCCATTCTGACTTTCGAGGATTTGGCAGTGTATTGTAATGGCCCCAGAACTTTTTCTGAGATTCATTTTCTGAAACATCAGTTTCTCTTTTGGGAGGGACATCATACAGCTGCAACAGAGCACACAAGATTTATAAACAGTGTTTTGAAACAAGAACTAAGAAATAAAACTGAATTCTCAGGGCATATAAATGTGAGCAACTCCGGTAACATCAATGGAACGGCACTACAGAAAGGCCAGACCATAATTTTTTATTTTCTTTCTAAAATAAGCGAGCTGCATATATGAAGGTTAAAATATTTTGAGCATAGGTGATGAAATCATACAGCAGAGTACCCAGCCAGTGCAATCTGTGGGTTCTTCACCGGTTCCTTTGAGGTAGGAAACTTTCATAGTTGTCTGAAATGGCTACAAGAAAAATTAAATGCCAGTTTATTAGTAGCTAATGTCAAACACACAGTTTTACAGGATGAAGGCGAAAAGTTTTTATTAGCCTCTGTGTAAGAAAACACTTGATTTTCCAATATCCTCATCCACATTTATATGTATAACCTGACAAAAAATAAATTACCAACAGATAAAACTGACCATTCTCAAACAAATGTAATGAGTTTAAATTTTAATTGATATAGGTTTGCTAAGACAGATACAGATTTTGTCCAATACCTTAAAAACATATGCATGCACAGATGAAATCTCTGAGCTGGAAAACGAGCGCCTCTTGTGTAAGAAAATCCAGAGTAATGTTAATAGGCACTTCAGGACAGATTGTACCAGGATGCCTTACAAGCATGAGGCACAAGCATGAGGGACTGCAAGGAAGTATAGGAATGTGCAGCAACAAGAAACAATAGAAAGTACCACTATGTAATAAAAACTTTAGAAAGAACAGGCTAGGTCAGGCCAAGTTGCATAAAAACCCAAGGGTGTTTCAGACCCAAGCCAGAAATTTTCCAAATTACCCACAAGCAAAGAATGCTAAGAATCTTTTAATTTGGAAGCAATGATAAGCCATGTCTCCAAAAGGAAATCTGCTCCCAGGCTGTTGCAGCTGGTCAGTAAACTATTAACAGCCACGGAGATGTCAGGAATGCCAGTTTCGATGAGCAATTGCTCATATGCCAGCATCCCCATACTGGCTAGCACCAGTCTCACCGCAACTGCTGAACGCACCCTGTACAGGACTGGCTTCTCCAGTTGTGAGGCAGTCGCAAACCTACAGCACTTCTCTTTAAATTCACCTCAGATTTCCTGTGCTAGGATGGTCTGCCCTGAGATCCTGCACTTCTTTCCTGGGCATGTGCACTATGGAGCCTGTCAAAATTCTGTTGGATCCTAAAACCCTTCAGGAAACCTGAAATACTTGACACACAACTAATGAAGAGTTACCATTGAGGCATTTTTTTTTGTTATGAAATTTCAGATCTGCCCTTTCTTCAAGTATAGTACCTGTCAAACAGTGGGAAAGAGATGGGAAGCTTGACACCCCACTCCCCCATCCCAAAGCCAGGTGTGCTCCATTCCCCAAAAAGAGAGCGGAAGAGTGCTGCATGGAATGGGAACAGTTAGTTTCTTTCTGCTTAAATATTACTATACAAACAGACAGTCAAGAATGTAGGGTATTGAATTTGCTTTTCGCACTGTCATAAAAAGAAGTTAAGGCAAAAGTTCTTGTTGCCTGCACTCTAAAAAGCAAATGCACATGCAGTGGTGCTCCTAGTCCTGGTAGGTAACCCAACTATCCAGGAGTCTGGTAGTATTTGTCTCTTTAATATGAAGGACAAGGTATTGCACTGAAGATGTGCTGGTCTAATCCCCGCAATCACCTTGAGGGAGGTTCAGCACACATACCTAACATCATAGCAATGAGAGATTTTTCTCTCGTGTCCAGCAAGTTTTACTTACATTGCCCGCTGGTGAGTCTTTCTGGGTAACAACTGCTGCTTTTTCTGGGCTGGACGAGGTGTTGTAAAGCTGCTTCTGCTCTTCTTGGAAACACTCGGTCGATCTAACCAGCAGAGAGGCCTTTCGTGCAGTGGGTGGAGTGGCACCACTCTGCTCAAAGGGAAAAAAACCCAGGTTGCTTCAGTCCTTTTTAGAGCCCACTGAAGAATTCAGTGGGCCATATAATGCACAGCTCCTTGTTTGACCCACGCTGCCCAAACTCAGCCTGCTGGAGAGCTGCTGGAGCTCCTTCCACAGCGCTCGTTTGGGTCTGAGCAGGGATCGCCCCAAAACATAAAGTGGGTAACAGAAAGAAGTTTCTGGATAACTTGACAATAAGTGAATTAGAGTGGACTGAACCCTGCAGTACCAGTCAATTGGAAGAGGCATGGGGAGGGTCCGTAGATGTGCTGCAGTCCCTCCCCAACCTTTGCACAAGAGGCTGTCCCAGCTTGGTGACCTGCACAGGCTGCAGTGAGACATAGAAGACGCATGATGACATTCACGCTCTGCAGGGAAGCACGGTATCAAGAGCAGGATCATGCAACAGGATGCTTCAGCAGTAGATGTAATCTGTGTGTTGTCCTGACCCTGAGTGCATCACAGTTACAGGACCCATCCCTTGCATTTTCTTGCCCAGGAGGCGGGCGGTGTGGGTGATATTTAGGTCTTTTTTTTTTGTACACATACTAGTGACTTTTCTGTGAGCATCCTGAAATCTTCCAAATCAAATGACACAGAGACAAAGCACGTTTCCTGATGGAAAAACCAAGGCAGAGACATTGACACTTTGATACTGAGAATTTGTCTGTGCCCTGAAACCCAGTAATGGTAAAACTGAAACTGTTTATTAGAAAGATACCAAATCTAAAACGTATTTCTCTTGACATCTAACAAATTCAACAGAAAACTGTTTTAGGTTTTGAACTTCCCTAAAAATATACAGGGTTTTGCCAGATTTTGCAAAGAGCAAACAGGAAAACACTAGAACTTGACTTAAAATCTATTCTGAGGCCCTACAAGGTCCCAGTTACAGGGGGGAGACCATGGCAGAACTCACCTTTGTGAATAAGGACTCCCGGCGCTGTGTGGATGGAACATCATACACCTCACTCCTGATATTTGGGACTGACGCTCGGCATGCTCTCGGGAGAGTAAACAGGTGCTTAGAGAGGGGAAAAAAATCCAATAATAAGAAAGCTGCAGTAAGCAGCAAGCTCAGGACATCTTTGAAAACTCAATTAATTGAATAGGCCACTGTTAGCGTAGTTACTCTTAAGTCATAAAAAAACTTCTAGCTTTTCACTGACAACAGTAGACAAGAATGGACCTTACAAACACATGCATGGTATTTTTTTCCTCTTAATTCTCCTTCGACACCATTTCTGCTTTATTTCAGGTAAGGATTGACGCTCACAAATCAAAGGTGATCTGCTTTACTAACCAAGGGAAAGAAAAGAGTTGGAGAAAATCTAGCTTCAGTTATCACTTAAATCTTTAAACACCCAAAAGCAGAACCACTAAAAAAAGAAAGTAGGGGAATTTGTACTTCTCCAGTCTCTCAGAGCCATTAGGCCTCCCTCCTTTTTTACTCCCACATTTAGTGGGAGTAAAAGCAGCAAAATGTACAGGCTGAGACACATTATTCCACAGTTATGAAAAACTGACTAATTTGGAAGGAATAAACATAGTTACCTTGTAAACATAGTTACATGCATGTTACACAGCTCCATAAAGAGGGAAGTCTGATATGGAAATTACATTATTTAGGCCAATTCTCCTTTTTGCTTAAAACATCATTTTGGAGCTGTGACTAGATCTGTGGGACAATCAGCTAAGATGCCAAAATATGAATGCTGGGAAAGAATTTTTTAAAACTCAACCCCAAAACTGTGGAGGTTTGTTCATTTAGGATGGGTTTAATCTGCATCTCTGCAGCTAGTTTATAAGTGGAGCACTGAAAATTACTGACCCACAGGAAGACCATTGTGTTACAGTAAATTATTTAAAATTGGAGGTAATGGTCTTTATCCTGTAAGGGTTGTAGTGACAACATTCAACAGAACTATTGTAGAGGACAAGGACTCCAGCTTTACAGCTGGTTGCTTTGTCTTTGTGAAAGCCCTTAGCTCTCATCTGAAGAAAAGGAATGACGAGCGAATGTCCTGCATGTAAGCCTTCTTGCTTGCAAACACAAGCATAAAAGAAGAGACTTTTCTGAGTAGAAAGTGTAAAAGATGCGGTATTGAGAAAGCCATCCTTAGCCAGGAAACTCACCGAGTACCACATCGTATTATTTTTTAAAGTACTTTCAGTCACTGTAAAGCAAGAAGGTGCCCCGAGTATTGGGCAGAAGTGACGAGGCTTTTCTCTAGGATGAAAACATATAGACTTTGAGGGATTTTCTTTTGTTCTATTGCTTTCAATCAGCTCCCTCAAAGACTTACAGTGGCTTTGCCCAGCTGCTCAGAGCACAGCTGAGTATGCCAGGAACTTTGCCAGCTGTCCCATAGGATCTGCGTGCGGTGAGCTGGAGTGCTGCACTTCGTTTTGCACTTGCACAGGCTGTTCACCCCTGAGCCTCCCCGGGCATCTGCATGCGGCTTGTGGCCACCGCCGTACAGTTGGGGAGGTGACAGCTGTGACGTTGTGCAAGAGGCAGCTTAGGCAAATCTGAACTTCCAAATAATAAAAGCAGGCTAGGACATTTTTCCTGTCTCTGTTAAAGCTTAGGCATAGAAACTCATGAAATGACAGAGAGACGGGAATAGCCAAGGAGCTCTTCTGATGGTCTGTTCATTCAGATAAAGAATTACAGATGACATCTTCAGCCAGATTTGCTGGCACAACATGGAAAATTTGTATCAATCTCATGTTCAATTTGCAAATGTCTTCTTTAGTGTTAGGAATGTGGAGAAATCAGATCGCAGCAAGTGCTAAAGGGTCTCTTGTAGCTGTTAGTCAGTTTGAGCTTGCAGTTATGATAACTGTACACAAAAGCTGGATGTGCAGCTGCAGTGCAGAAAATTAAGTTTCAGTCACCAGAGATGCACAGAGCTTGTCTGTTTTCCAGCATTCGTTTGCCACGCAGTAGGAATCAGCATTTTGGTTTCTGTAACTTGCCTTTCGCACAGTGGGAGGAAAGGTGGCCGACTGAGCCCCACAAATGAAATGATCATTAAATCAGCCTAAAAAGCTATTTAGTTGAGGACTGAATTTCTTTCCTTTTCTTTTTGTCAATTAACATTTCTAACATGGTTTCCATACATTAAATAAAGAGCCATTCAGGGCTGAAAAGAGCTCATAGGACTGAATAAAAACTTGCATTTGGGCTCCCTCCCCACTTGCTCTATTTACCTTTTATCATTAAAGATTCCCCATTCATTTTACACTGTAGAAAACACAAGTTTTTGATGTTAAGACACTTGATGCAACATTTAGTCAAATTACATGTTCCATGTATGCATTTTGTTTGAACGCCAAACACAAGGAGCAAGGAGAAAGAAGAGGCCAGGCCAGAGAGCTGTAACGAAACCCTAGGAAACCAGATTTGAAACCTCCTTCCATAATCACAGGGACTGGTGGCTGCTGTCATCCCATATACCCCATTCACCGTCTCAGAAGCACCAAAACCAGCCTAGGAGAGAAAATGATTCAGGCCACACAACCAAACCCTGTGCCTCCAGCATCTCTAAAGTAGGTGCTGTTACTTTGTGCAATAGTAGTGACAACCTTGAGTAGCAGGAAAGAGAAGCAGCGCCTCTGAGCTTGCTGAGGCGCTGGAAATAGTAGAAGCCAGACTAAAGGCAGCAATAACCCAGCAAAGGGTGATTTTATTTTCTTTCTTACAAATCATCTTCCTGTGTAGATGGACGTAAAGACCCCACATGTGCCCAGAAGACTCTGGATGGATGCATATTGTAGACCATCAGAGTAGAAAGTTCTGTGTCTTGTTATTTTAACCTTGGGATGGGTTTGTAAATAATTTCTGGATTCTTCCAAACAAATGGTATGTTCTTTACTTCCTGCTCTATTTTACAGCCTCTTTAAACTGTCAAAAAGAGTGAGGGACTACAGAATATAGAGACTCATATATTGCCCAGAGCAGCATTTCTCACATAATGCTATAAACTGTAGCAGAATTGATGGGAGTTTCCTAAACACCATTTATTTCACTTTGCTGCAAATTCCGCCGGGAGACTCAGGCCAGCAGCCTGTATTATTTTCCTGCTCCTAATGATTGCTTTAATAATAACATTTGTTACTTTCGGCTGCTTATACTCTTACCTGGTTTGTTGAGCTTTGGGTCTTCTCACTGAGCAGCTGTGCAGCCAAGGGTGGCACCTGATATATTCCTGGGGCAGGCAGAGTAGAGACCTTCGCTGGAGATTTAACCCATCCCTCCATCTTCTCATAGGTAGATGATGACACCGTAGGCTTGGGGATGGAGGGAACCTGGTAGATGTTTTGTTGGCCCACGGGCGACTCTGCAGAGTCACTCCAGGTGGGAGGAGACAGCAGGGCAGCTGGAGAGGCGGTGAGGAGCTGGAGACGGTTAGCGGGGGCCAGGCCCTGCCTGCCATGGAGGGAGCATTTCCACCAGCCCTCACTGCCGATGACGTTTTGGTCCACAACCGTCAGGATGTCTCCTTTGCGGAAGGCCAGCTCATCTGAGCACTCTGCCTTGTTGTCATACAGCGCCTTCGCCAAGGTGTTCTGCAGAGAGAAAAAGTACCAGCATTGCACCATTACACCAACAAAAATGTTAATTGGTTTCTAGTTCGGTGTTTATCTCCATTTCAGTTTAATTCACATCCACTGTTTTTCATGGGAAACAACATTTCTCAGAGCATTGGTTTCAGAGAGTTAAGTGCTTGCAGCCTATGTCTGCTATTTCTGTGCAGTAAATAAATAGATCGTAATAATACTGTGATATGTATCTTCACCAACTTTTCCCCCAAGGCTCCCGAAGAGCACTGCTAACATTCATTACTTACGAACATTCCTGCATAAAAAATAGGTAATTTTCCCCACTGGCATTCTGTGAATTCTTTGTCAGAATCTGCAGAGGAAATGCATCACCCATACAAAAATAAAACTCATGCCTTCCTGCCTGCTACCCAATTTGTCTGAGGACTTCAACTGCACATGAAAAAGCTAATTATTTCTTACTTGAAAAAAAAAAAAGGAAAAAAATCCAACCTTGCTTATTTTCCTTCAAACTTTTTCTTTTCCGAGAACCTTACGAAGGCAGACCTCTCAATGGCGTCAACACTAAGGGGGTTCATAAGAGTCGGATCCTTCTGACTCAGAGCATCCTAGGCTAATAATTTATTTGACACATTAGCACAGGGAAAAATCTAGTTATGTCCGTAGTGATCCCAAACAAATAGCTCTGCTGTCTGCTAAAGCTTCACAGCAGATCACTGCGTTTGTGAGCGTATCATCAGGTGAGCACACCTGAAGCAGTGCCTGTGTTTCTCTCCATCACGCAGACATCACCTGTATACTTCTGTCTCCAGTATATCTGGCAATATCTTCATAGAGTGCACTTACTGTAATTTTCTTTTAGACAGGAAACCAAGGAAGAATAGAGTGAATGACTTTCCTAAGATTACATAAAAGCAGCGAGACAGTAAACATTCATATTTCCCAGCTTCTCCATCACAGGGCAGCCCTACGTGTCTCAGCTGAGGCCCATAGATTTCTGGCAATCACGACTGTAGATCACAACATTTTAGTTATTTTGGGTATTGCTTACTCATTACAAGATGCCAGTTAAAAGAATAATAAATAATAGCAGCAGGTAGCTTTATTAACCTGGGGCGTTTGTGCACAGGGCAGAGTGTTTTTCAGTACGAGATATCATTTGCTTTCAGCTTGCAAATGAGACTGACTGCTTCCCAGTCTGCGAGACTCGGGCTGTGGTTCAGCACTAGTTTATCAGAAAGTGCGAGTACTGTCCAAAGCGATAGCACCCAAATAGGAAACATGATGCCTTATATTTTCGTCCAGAGCATTTGCTGTAAAGCAACAGCTGGCTTGAAGTTGCAGCAGAGGAAAACCAGTTTGTCAGCTCAGCTGACGAAAGCGACCTGGTGTTAGCAGGACGCATTTATTTGTCAGGGTGGCCAAGAACAATGGCCTTTTTATGATACATGGGCTCGTCAGCAGCTGCCAGAGATGGACAACCGCCCCCTTCACCTTATGTCCTAATGTGGTTAAAACAGCCCACTTTCTATATAGACCATACCAAACGTTCTGAACCACCGATGTTGAAGTCAGGCCTTCAGGAATCCCACCACAGAGTGCAGCCCAGCGTGGGCTTGAGCTTCACACATTGTTGTAATTGTGAAAAAATAGAAAACAGCCAACTTTTTCTATTATTCGTCAGCAACACCTCTGGTTGGGGCTTAACATTTGATCCCTTCTTGCACTGTACAGCCACACCGACAGACAGACCCTCTTCTCCAGACCTAAAGCGAATGGACAGAGGGACACTGTCCTCCTTTTGGAAACAGGCAACTGAAACGTGAAAAGCCTTATCCAGGCACATTCAGGAAACTGGTGGCAGAACCAGGAAGCCCGAACTCAGGAACGCAGCCCCTGACTAATGCATCAGACAACAAGACTGTCCTTCCGAGTTGCACCAACACAAATGAGGGGAAAATTTAGTTCACAGTGTGGTTTTAAAAGGCATCTAAATGATGACACTTCCCCAATTCTGCCTTGTGGAAACAGCATCTTAAGTACCTTATTGGGACTAATTCTTTAATTAATCAATGTTTGAAACTATGGAAGTCAATTTCAAATCTCATTTGTTTTAGGTTAAACATGCTGATTTTCACTAGGTTAGAATTTGACCTGGACACATCAATGAGACTTCCTGCAAATCATTACTGTAGACGACAACCTAAGTGTGCAGAGCGAGGGGTACTCTTCCCATCAGTGATACTTCAGCAACAATAAAATGTGACTGCAGCAGGTATTAGCAGAAGAAATAATTGCAGCAGTTTTCTCATCTCTTTTCTAGACATCACTGGGTTTGCTTTGCTGCAAGATGAGTGACGCAAGAGAACAGCCAGGTCAGTGAAAGCAAAAGGGAGGTCTAAACTCTCTTCAACAGCCAAGCCATTCCACAGAATAGAGTTATCAAAACTCTACCAAGCAACATTTTGTTTGGCAAAGTCATATGGCAACCCCACTGAATGAAAAGTTTAAAATTTAAACTTAGGCTATGAAAGTCACAAACCTTTTCAAAAGAGGGGTCTCTGAGCTTGAGGCACAGCGCACATCCCTTTGGTTTTGCTGTGCAAACATCCAACGCCGAGTAGCCCACAGCAAGACACCAATTCAAAACAGAACCCGGTGGTTCAAATTTTGAAAGGTTGTCTCCAATTTGTGAAGCTCAAATTAGGACACGTGGGCTCCCATCAGCAGGCAACGTGGACACCCAGGAACCTTTGCAATCATCGCAATTTCAAGGCAAGTAGAGGATTAAAAAAAATCAGAGGACACCTTGGGAAACTTGATCTAACTAGAACAAGAAATCTGTTCATAGTTCATCTCATGTTCCATCCATGGGGCTGGAACTGAAATATTTAAGACCTTAAACAGAGAAATAAAGAAGTGATGGAGACAGGTCCCAACCTCCAGACTCTGGAAGATGAACGATTTTTAGCATTGTCAGATCTCTTCAGGTCAGCAGAGCTCTCAAACAGGAGAGGGGGAGAGGGCTAATGAGGAAGAGACTGCAAAGCATTTCTTTTATGCACTGTTATTGCCAAAGGAATGTAGGCACCACTGTTTGTATAAAGTGCTAGTTCTAAGAGTCCTAACACGGATTCAACAAATATTAGCCCAGAGGGCTGAAACAGATGCTGAAGACCAGCCTAATACTCGGAAAACAAACTGTATTAAACCTACAGCAATGCCTACCATCACAGGTGCTGATGCGTTTAGTTATTTTAGAATAATAAATATATATTTAAAGTATACTTAAAAGCAAGCATTGAACTACCTGGCTTTAGTACTGGAAAGCACTGTTGGTGTGGCAGCTAAGAGTTTGCTATAGATTAGCTGGTTTTCTAGTGGAGTTTGAGGTGGTGCTAAAAAAAAACCTGCTGGAGCCACTAAGCTGGGTCAGGTAGGGAAGCTAGATTGGTTATATCCATGTTCCACTGAAAAGTAACACATAGCAATACTCCCTTGAAGAGGATGTGGCCATGCTGAGCAAATCAAAGCACTGTGAGGCTGCGTAAGGAGCCGCCACTGCCTTTGTGTCCCTCAGTGTCACCCAGCCCGCGAGCCACCTCCACAGCTCAGCATCCATCAGGCTCCAGTGGCTCATGGTAAGAAACAGAGCGAACTACTGAGAAACCACTGGATGCCAAAAGCTGTTCCAATTTGCTTTCCAAAGAAATATCTTTTTTTTTTTTAGGACACTTCTAAGAGAACTCATCCCAGCCAACTGATCTTATGAGCCCAATAACCGAAGGGGCAAGTTGATAGACAAACATTACAGTGAGTGCTTGGTCTGACAGCACAGACAGACTTGGTAGACCACGGCTATCTCCAGAGACACGGGGTGAGGTTATTTGTAGCACAGGCTCTGGTTCACCTAATGTGGGGGTATTTTTCAGAAATTGGCCTCTATCTACACTTTCAGCTGTCTAGGACATATGTAAAGAATCACTGTGGCAGCCGCTTTCTGTCATGTAAGCAGAAGCATCCCTGAGCTGCCATTCACTATAAACAAGTACTGCATTCCCAGGATCGCAGAGACCTTAAGGGATGCTTAGCTAGGAGGAAGCTGTGCTTTGGGGCCAAGGGGTTCTGCATTTTTTCTTTATTACCCAAGGAGCGGAAACTGGCTGTCTAACGTTATCATCCACAAAATGCCACCCAGGGCCAGCTGTGTACAGTTCTTTGTTATTTTATGCGATCTCGTTAATGTGTCCTTACAATAACCAATATGTAATAAGTACTAAAGCGACACAGATGAGATCAAAGTGTTTGTCCTTCATTGACGTTTGTTGCTTCTTCCCTGCCAGCAGCCCTGAAAAAAAATATCCTAAGACAAAGAACATCTTAAAAGCCACTGCATCGCCCCATGAGAAAGCACCTCGGCAGACAGCAGTGTTACTCTTCTCTCACTGAGCAGATGACAGACACAGACGTCGAAAACGCCCTCTGCAACCTCTTCCTGAGACTTTGTCCTCCCCTGTAGAGTCCACGACCTCATTAGAACAATGCAAATTACTTTCATCTATTGAGCCAACCATACTAAGTTCGGTTAACTTAGGAGTGAAGAGATGATCTTGCGTAGCTGGAAGTGATTCCTTTGAATGGATTGTAGATCAGATGTTAAGATAGGAACTCTCCCTACAAATTGGAATTTTCACATCTTTGTTGTTTGTGTGTCCTCAACCAGCAATGCTCCCACTACAAAATCTCTGAGCCCTTGGGAGTCTTCAGAATGAAAGCTGTTAACTCATGTTTATTAATGAAGAAAGGGAAAATTTTAATTAAGAGTCAGTAAGGCTGCTAATTGTGCAATACTATAATATAAAATTCTATAACCTCAGAATGGGAGCACTCACACAGAACGACATCTGTGCTGTATATATATATTAGATGTCTGTGCTAAGGCAAAAAAACCCCACTGCTACTAAGATTTCCTGATCCTTTTCCTATTCCAATCTCTATCCTTAGCCTATAGTACAATCAGCAGAAAAAACACCCCCATAAAACATATATGTGTTGCTAGAAAAAACTTCCCAATTATCAAATAATTTGAGCATCCTCTCTGCAAGTCTACCACAATAATTTCTGTACCCTCCTTCCTACTCAGCTCTTATTTGCAAACTTCAATTCACTGCTATGTACCATTTCACACTGTAAGTACATAATACAGTGCCTCACAGCATTTTAAATTAAAAAAAAATCTGTTGTCTTAAATTTGCTTCTTAAAAAAACTGCTGAAATAAAAAAAAAGAGATAAATTTAATTACAGGAGATTATTTTGTGGATGAAGAGAAGTATTTTGCGCATTAAAAAACATCTGTAAGCACTTTTACTGCAGGAAAATGAGACTTAAAATGTTTGAGGAGAAGGAAAAGATAAAATGAAAGGCAATGGGTTGTGTTTGCTGAGCCGTTATGTTCATGCATCACGGACACCCTCTGACGTGTTTACAGAACTGTTTCCAGTTAATCTCTTTGCCTCTGAACAAAGCTGAAGAAATAAACATTCTCCATTGCCCCCTTAGCTGGGAACACGCATCCCAGAGAATTCTCTTTCAAATAGACCAAGTTGAGTCGATTTAAGATTTGCCCAATTCAATTAATTGTAGAAAGAGTTCATATGGTCAACGTATACAGGACAAAGAGTTTCCCTTGAATGCCAACATCTTTCTCTACCCTTCAAGCTCTGGAGTTTGTGCATCCCACTCGATGTGCAACATTTTCTGTGACTAACAGAACACATTCTAGTTTATTCTTTCTTTTGTTGGCATATTTTGGAAAATAAGCGGTTTTGTTGCACAAAAAGATGTGAAACCTCTGTACAAGCTTTGGCAAGGAATGAATGTCAGCTCTTACTTGCCTTGCCTATTCAAAGCGTTAATTGAGTTTTGGAAAGTGGAACCAGGTGCTAATCAGCAGGTTTTAAATTCTAAATGGTCAGATTTTTAAACTTCAGGCAGAACCACTTAGGTGGAAATTGTACAGCTCCACATCAGCCAGTTCTGTTAACCATTCTCCAAACTCCCTTTTTCTCCCCAAACGTAGTTAATCAGATTCCAATCGTAGTAAAACCAACAGAACCATCCTCGCCCTATTTTCAGTGCAATCGGGATGTCATTCCCATTTGTAGCATTTTTGCATGTGTGGACTTATGCCAATGTTCAAGGAAAAATAAACCACCATTTCCTGACATTTAAAAACGCAGCGTTTCCGTGTTTCTGTGTTTTAGTTCCTTAATTTTTAATTTGGTATCTTAATTACATTTTTACCACAACATTTATCTTGAAACATTGATTTAAAGACACAGAGTTTCGATGAGAATGAATTTTCTCTGTTTGCCTTTAAGCAATAGATGCTTCACAGACAGTCCTTAGAGCAGGGTCCTCGCTCTCCTTCCTGCACTTGCCCAGGGACCAGGCAAGAAATTCCTAGGACAGGTTCTTAGGAGCAAATTGCAGATTTTACTTCTGCAGCGACTGCTGGCTCTTCTTCCTCCTGGGTGCTGGAGCGTGGCAGGATGCTGTCCCTGCATCCCATCTGAGCTGTGGCTGAGTTCCTGCTGATGCCCTGAACACGGCAGAAGCGCAGGGGCAGCAGTCTCAGGGGTGAAGGGGTCTCTGATTCATAATGAATCAGCCTCTACACCCAAAGGCTGCCACTTCCTCCAGCTCTCTCACTGCAGTTATCTGCCCCAAAAGGTTAAATCTGGTTTTTAAGACCACTGTCTTGGAAAAAAAAAAAAAAGTTGCATTTATCTGAAATGTTGACTTTTCTCTGAGGAAAGAAGGGGATGTTTTTTTACCTGCACTGATCACTAACGAGCATCCCCGCTGCCGCGCATCCACTGTACATCGCCCCTTCGTGCCATTAACACAGGGCACACCCTGCCAGGGACCAGCTGCAACGTGAGGCTGAAGGGTTCCGTTAGTGTCACAGCCAAAGAAATTCTGCTTAGCACAAAGCACGCTGACGCTGCTGCCTGCATGTGTGCTGCGCTGGAAGTCAGAGCAAAACCATTAACATATGACTGCAAAATGGATCTGATCCACCTACTCCTTCCCTTCTCCTCCTCCTCCCGGAGCAGAGCAGCGTTTCCTAAAAATGAACACTGCCACCTCTCCTTTCCGCTTTTGGGCATCAGTTCTCCTTGCAAAGAGCACTGCAGGACGCGGTCAGGCGTTATCCTAGAGTGCACAGGCTTCCCCCGGCTCACATAACTCATACTGAAATTACTTAACGTTTTCTTCATCAAAGAGTGACTCAGGGTGTTAAAACATTTCCATTACCCATTTTCCAGTAATCAGTGCAAAAACCATCATCTTTTTTTGACATAACATACGATTCAAGTGTTAATCATTTCAGTCCATTATTTCCAAGAAAATATGAAAAGCAAGGAGTATCCCAATGGCCAGGCAGGGTCGGTCACCATAACTTTTTTAACAAGGCATATTATTGCCTAATATGTACAGGCGCAAAACATTCCTGAGAAAGCATTTTGTTTTTTCAGTTTATTGTGGATTGTATTTCAAAACTAAGACCATGAGCTCTGTTAGTAACGTGCAGATGGGATCAGCAGCAGGCGCTGTGGAAAGGGATCCTGACAGACATAGATTTTTACACTATGGACACTTCCACTACAAATGAAATGAGAAAAGGGATTAAATTAACTGCAATAGAAATAAAATAATCCAGTACTTACGTTGACCTTCATTTTGGTGTCTCTGATTTCCCTGTTACTCCATCACCTGAGGAGGAGGAGGAGGGTGAGCTCTCCTCCTCTGCAAGCCCAGGGCAGGGATGGGCAGGAGCTCTTGGAGGGTCCAGCTGGAAGCCTGGGAGCAAAAGCCCAACCTCCTTCCACCTCCCTCTGCCTTCAAAGGAGCCCCGGAGGAGCCCGGCTAATTGCATAGCGCAATTATCTCCATGGTGCAACTGGGCTGCAGCTGCTGATGCTAATGAGGGGCTGTGGCAGCTCAGACACATGTCCCTCTGCAGCCCCTCGGGAAATGTCTTTTCTGCTCTGCAACTGTCTTAACAGGAGGACACGGGGCAGCGGGGACCGAGCAGAAAGCAGGGCTTGGGATTTGAAGGGGCTTTGCACCTTTGAGAGCATCACTTTTTACTCCTGATTTTTTTCTTTTTAACTTACAAGCGGTTTGATATACTTTGAAATTTTCATGTTCAGGTCTCTAAAACACTGAACAAATCTTTGTAGTTATAGAAATCCCTGCAAAATAATCTCACTCTTGAGAAGCAGAAAACTTGAGGAGGAAAGTTAAACATTAACTGCAGCTCGAGGGTTTCGTTTCTCTGATTATTTTTAAGAATCCTTTAATATTATTCAATAACGGTGTTATTTAAAATTATTCATAGTTGCGATTTGCCCGGTTCTGCCCAGGTGATGTTTTTGCAACTGCACAAGTTTTACTGCTTTGTGCTTGTGAGTATCTTGGGGTCTGCAGACTTTTTCTGGTTTTGCCTTTGTACACATTGCCTTTTCTCTGGCAAAAGCCTTTTCCTTCCTTTTTCCATGGTAGCTTCAAGATGAAATTAGAAGCTCACTCCCAAACCCACAGTCACATAACAAGAAAAGCGATGCGTCTTGAACAGAAAAATGCTGAATTGAAAATGCTTTCTCAACAAAATCTGCACCTCTGGGCTGGGGCTCCGAGCAGCTACTGCAGTTCTCCAAATGGGAAAGAATTCCTGGCACAAAGCAGCTCACTTGAATGCCTTCGTGGGGGGAGGCTTTTCTTTTTCTTTTTACTATTACAACCAGCAGTTTTACTAGTTGGAAGACTCCACTTCATGCAGAAGATAAAGAACAGCCATTCCCTTACATCCCTGGAATTTTTCAGGTTGCTATCAGCATTTGAAATCATCCAGAAATACAAGTAACAGAGCCACAATGTGTCCACAGAATTACTTTCCGATATAGTAAAATGTTCTCTTGAATTAATCCCAATCGGGGCAGAGACAGCAGCGTGGAGGAGCAGAGGAAAAGGGGCAATAATCACCGAGCAGCAGGAGGCAGAGATCCTTTCCTCGGCCCCAACCTCCTGCACCACCATCACCTCCTTGAAGGAAGTGGAGTGGACTGAGTGGATCCCACTCAAAAATAAGGCAAACTGAGACTAGGAGGGGAAGGAAAGGTGTTTACTTAAGTATTTGCTTAATGGTTCACAGCTTATTCACCCAAAGCAGTGATTAGAAATTTGTGATAACAGCAATAAATTACTTAAGGTGAAAATTCCCTGCGTCAAGGCCATTTTTGTCCATGACAACTGAAGTTTTACCTCCAAGACTTCCCAAGGAAAGCAAGTCTACTTCCACCCGACTGCCTCTCTGGGAATAGCCCCAAATTTATTATCTAGGGCCCCGGAAAACGCAGACTTCACCATCCCTTCCAGTATTTCCTCTTGGCTATTTAAAGTAACTCTTTGCTCAGTATATTGGCTCTGGCAAATCCGATTTTGAAGCACGTACTTGTTCCCGAGTGCTTGAGATGAGGGAGTGCCGGCAGGCGCCCTGTCGCTGCTCGCATCCCAGCTGCAGAGGAGCCCACACAAACAAATCTCCTGTCGTTCTTCCCCTGCTTGTTTGTGGATGGGATGGGGGTACGTGAACCGGGCAGTTTGGAAGGAGAGACAACATTCAGATCAACTTAATGAGTGTTTTTAGAAACCAGTCCTATTGTTCCCTGGGCAACAGCACAGACAGTGTTGTCAAACAACACGAGGATGGTTTCCGGAGAGCGGCCGTCACAGTGTGTTTTAAGCAGGGGCTGCAATGTTTCCTGGGCAGCTGTGTCACAGCAACAAGAAAGGGGTAACACCATTTCTCTGACTGCACTGAAATACTGAATTCATTCTCAGAAATGGTTTTCTTTGTGAAGGTGGTCGGGGCACAGCGATAACTGCAAACCCATCCCGGTGCAGCTGTTGACGGGTGGCACGTAGTGCCTCGAGAAGCCCAGGCAGCAATAAAAACACATCCTTAGTATTTCTGTATTAAGTACAACATTCAAATATGATAATGAACAGTACTGCCGGGGTAGCAGGAACCTTATAAGCAGCTCATAAATTACATAGCAGAAATAAATTTGACTTTTTTCAGTTGTTACTCAGCTGAATTTGACTGGGTGTGTGATGGCTGTGTCTAAAAGTCTCAGAGCAGAGCAGGAAAAACGCTTGCTACCATTACATTTATTTAGCCCTTGGCAATCCATTTATGAAAGCTGAAAATATCACACCTAGAAAGAGAAACTCTCCTCCCTGTATAGAAATGAAAAATCTGCACCAGTTTCTGATGGCTTAATGTGAAAAATAGTCCTCTTTATCTTTACATGCCTCAATGGAAAATTCTGAGTGCAAAAAAATGACTCATCAATCTACTATTAAGCTTTCCCCCCCGTTATATTCTGTATCAAATTTCCAGAAGGCAGTTTGTTTACAGTACACACTGAGATCATAATGCAGGATGAATATAATAATCTCATCACACTGCTTATTAGGCTCGCAGACAGTAGGACAATCAAGACACTGACTTTGAATCAAGCCTTCTGCGTTCTCTAACCCTTATAGGTGCAGGAGGGTATTTTGCACATCTATAAAATCATAGTAGATGCAATATGAATTTACAAATAAATGTAAAAAAACACCTTATAAGCTACTACAGTCTTTCAAGATAAATGAATATAGTACTTCAAAATGTCTTCTGTTCTGCATGTAATGTAGGGAAATTATCTACCGTGCAACAGGTCACCTGGACTGTCACTGGAAACCTCTGACAATATAATCGTGTCTCTGATGCTACTACAGGATAGCAGTAAGGCAGGTGGAACCTTGAAGTTATGTATTTATTATTTCACAAATGCATTTATTCACAGGTATTTGCTATTTGGGAATCCTGCTTCGTTCCTCCCTAAGAAGACATTTCTTGCAGTTAATAGTTTTGTTAACAGGGAGAGATTAGGTACATCAGCATCGTGAAGACCCCTCCTTCCACCTCGAGATGAGAATCCCAAACATTTCCAACATCACTAAGCATCATGCAGAACTCAAATATCAAACCCTGCCCCAGGACCCTTTTTTCTTGATTGTTTATAGTGTACTAAAAAAAAACCCAGACATACCTTGGCTGTTCTGTCGATTCTTGTGTTTTTATCCATTGTTATTCACCAGCAGCGTCACTTTGAGCAGCACAGATAATTGAGGGAGGATGAAGAGACTTCAGCTTTGCACGGTCACTGTGTTGTGTCTCAAAGACCCGCGTGTGAGAGCCCTACCCTTACAAGCACTTAGGAATCGGTGAAAAAATTCTCATGAATGATGAATTCTGTGACAACATACACGATTGAAAGGAACAGAATGCAAAACAGAAAACCCCTATTAGTGTCTAAAAGTGAGAAAAAGAGTCTGTCTGCAAGTGGAACTTGCCTTCATCCCTCTGTCACCAACGTGTCGCAATTAACCGCAGCCAGAAGTCTCACACTTCTGTTCTGTTACATGTTCCTGTATTTCCTCTTTTAGAAATGTGATGAATACAAGCACGCTGCGGACAGCAAGGGGCTGCACAGAGCCTGGTAGAAATAACACTGCCACAATCTTATCATTTCAAGGTTCCAAAGCCAACATCTTTCACACCTTTCAAAGTTGTCTCAACTTTTGAGGCATTGATAAGATTTTTTTGTTATAAAGGGGATTTGGGCAAACCCTTTGTGTTCTCATCCATACCTGGGGGTGAATGCTGTGTGAAAGACTCCTCCTTCCAGCACGAAAGCTTCAACATGTACACAGGAAATGCACGGTCTTCAGCTCCTGACCTGCAATATCCAGCGCAACAAATAGAGCAGTTGCGCTTGCAGCGTGTTTGAAGGGTCTTGCACAGCCACAGGAGAACTTTCTAACCTGAGCTACAATTATCTTTTTTCCTTTATTGCACTTCATTTTTCCCTGGGATTCAGTCTCACAAGGCAGCTCTAGTGGAAAGACAGCCTGTGTCGAGGGAATGAGAGATATTGATCCCAGACCAGAACCCCTCAAGTAGAAAGTTTGAAATCTGTTTCAACGTGTGGCACGCAAGCCTAGCTCCAGAAGTGGCCTTTCAGGAAACGCTCTCCCGAGAACCATGTGCCAGTTACTGACAGTCAAGTCAGGGTGCTGAGGGGTGTGGAAGGCTGAAAGATACAAAGCTGTAATTACAATTTGGCTCCAAAGGTGCTTTGCTTTTACATTGGCATGGCTTGTTGGCCGAACACATCAGCTGTGGCATTACCTTGCTATATTTCCATAGCTTCTTCCAAGAAAAGACAAGTTATGAGACAGATGGATACAATGGACCTTTAGATAGGTGATGGAGACTATCAAAGGTAGTGATAAATCCTTCGTATGATTGTGCTCTCTGTGTAGAGCAGCTGGCTGGGACATAGCTACTAAGAGATAAAGACTTCAAACTCATGCACTGGGATTTCAGTTATCAAATTGAGATTTTTTGTGAAGCTTCTCTACCTGTAGCAGTGTGATCACTTGGAGAATGTTCACTTCAACTCTTCCAGATTTTCCCCATGAAAAGACGCATTCCTCTTTAACCAGATGCAGATCTAACAAGATGACTATGTTCTTCAAGATGTTGCTATGGCTCTTCTTCACTGTACCCCATGCCTGTGTGCTCTGAAGGCCCTGTCCCCTCATCCCAAATCCATCACCTTCAACTACCAAAGTAGCACTGGGATGGAGTAGTATGAAACTATTTCACTCTGGGGTTGCATTATCTACCTAAACAGAATAAGTTAAGTTTCTTCCAGCCCTTACTTCTTAAACAGAAAAACTCCAAACTTCTGCCCTCCAGCAAGATGGACGATACAAAAAGAAAGGTGCCAATTTCATTTTTTCACATCAACAGAATAAAACTATTTCAACACTGCAAATTAGAAGACTGCAGAATTAAGGAAGCTTGAGGTGAAGTTAGCAGCACGCTAACTTACCAACCACAGCAGTGGTTTAATACATAAAACACAAAGAGTGTTTTGAAAACAGACGCGTCCAAACACCAGAAGCAAATGCGTTGCTTACGGACAGCTTCTTTAACAGAATCAAAACAAATGTGGCACTCAAAGCAAAAAAGCCCCGGCTATCAGTTTAGCTGTCTGGCTGCAATAGCAGTTCTGGTGGCTTTTTACGTGGAGTAACAAGGAGAACCAGAGCTCGGTGGGAGGGTAAAGAGACGTTCTGGCACACAGTTATAAACGCAAGCTGTATTTGCTCAGTGAAAGCAGTCCTCTGCACTTTCTTGCCTCACGTGTTTCTATAGTTATAGGAACATGAATGGAGACAGATTAGGAACAAAGAGGATGCTAAGTTTAAGAAATGTTTTGCATAGCAGTAGCTTTTAAGAAGAAAATTAAATTTCATTCTCTACCTCTTTTAAAAATCCATCCCACCTTCTATACCATAAATCTGTAGTTGTATCTGACTCGCAACACAACAAAATAGTTCATCAAGCTTTAACGGGTCCCCAAAGACGTAGCCTTCCAGTATTCTATTCATTTCTCCTTTGTTACGCAGAAAACTACTAAATTTCCTTCTTTATATATTAAATAATTTTTAAAAAGTAATATTTATTTAAATACAGACAAAACCTGTACCCTCAACAGCCCTTGACAAGACACTCAATTGGGGCAAAGGAAAGTTAATCCAGCAGCAAGAAGAATCTTACATTTAAAAATTCTCATGAAAACAAATGCTGAACTTGGGACTAAAGGAAGCCCAGAAGCACTGCACAAGGATGGTTGAACAAATCCATTTGAAAATCTGCACAGGCAACCATCTGTAAAGGAAGCGGTGAATATTCAAACTTATAAAACGCCAAAGCACAGGGTTTTGTAATGACCTGTATTTCTGTTGACGAGGATGAGATCTGGAAAACATGGACCATTACACATAACAGAGACAAGAAACAGAGAGTCTGGATTTTTGGATAACAAAAAAGAATGTAATTCAAGTGCTGTGTAACAGACATAGAATGAAAATTCCTCAGTAAAATGAAGCAAAGTGACATTTCTGAGGTACATATCAAAAAATTAATACGCACAACACTGTCTTTCTTTCGGAGGACACTAAAGGTCTCTGTGGCAAAATTATTCTCATTTTCACATGCTGCAGGCCCTGTCACATTTTTACAGTTGCCATGTTTTATACCTCGAAAATACTATGAATTGGAGATTCCACTTAAGATAAATTCAAAAGAAGATGAGGTTTCAAGTCTGAGCTTTAATACCAGAATAAGAACACAACTTCTAGAATTCATCTAAACAACTGAAAATCCTGTTTCAAATCCTTATGGCACAAGATTGGCTCAAAACTGAAGGTCCACGTGGCCGATTAAAAAAAAAAAAAAAAAAGCCCACCAAAAAAACTCCAGGGTAAAAGATACAAAACGGAGCTTTACAAAGAATGAATCAGAACTGAAGGCAGCTTAAGGCTTCATTAAAATATCTGCCAAGTTATGCTGTTACTTGTGTAATCCATTCTTTTAACAGACTTCAGTGGGATTGCACAGATACAATGCAGAGCAAAACTGGCTCACACTGCCCAGTTTGAGCAAGATACAGTCACATATCTTTCGCAGGATTTAGAAAGACAAGAGAACAAGTTTAATCCTTCCTGCAAGGATCATTTTATTCTCCCACCCACACTCCTCGAGTACACTTAGAGATGACTTACAAAAATTAATGCCACACACACTAATAAAAAAAATTAGCATGGGGCAATATTTAAGTCTCAGTTTTTAGATATTTTTCTGCCATGACCGACAGAATTAAAAAGCAGACACAGCACGGCTTTCACCTAGGCATCTTTTGGCAGTACAATCAATACAAGATGATACAATGAATCTGGATAATCACTGTTTTGTAAAGCTGTCCTTAGTCTGTGGTTGATCTTCTGTACCAAAACCTAGCCCTGTAGTCATCACTGCAGGTCATGAAGCCAGGGTTGGTAGGGGAATGGACAATGCAACGGACAATGCTGTTGTGCCCAAGAGAAAGGAGATTTCTTCGTTCAGCAGTTCTTGAATCCCAGCAGCAGAGACTTATGGTCCTTTCATCTGGAAGCAGCACATAATCTTCTGTGTGGTTGAAGACAGCTTGTGTCCTGTGTACTTGTCGTCCACTCAAACCAGCTCCTAAATATATGCAGTAAAATATTAGCCCAAATAGGATCAATTTTAGGAAGTTTCCAAATATCTAAGAATAAACTTCCCACAAGTACCAACCTCTCCAGTCAGGAAAGGAACCTTACGTATCATTCCCACATACAGCAGGTCAGTGATAAATATTCTATTCCATGGTACACACGGCATATTCTAAAATTTCTTGATTTAGAACAGAAAGATTAACTGCTCCAACTGTGTCAGTAAAGCCCGACCACTCAGCATGAATTTAGGTGCATTTTTGCCTTTTTTTTTTTTTTTTGTATGATGCTTACAGCATAACTAAGGAAAAAGACCACAGACAGTAGAATGCAGATTCTTGTTATCAATGACAACTTTTGTTTTAAATGTGTATATCACATGGCATATCACGTGACCTACCTTGGCCCTACCTTCTCTCAACACCCTTCAAATAAAATGTGTTTCATACATAGGCATTTACTTATCTATGCAGGTTATTTTGCAAAGGTTTATTGAGGAGGTGCTGCACCCTGCTGGTTGGGAGCAAAGTACAGCTAGCGTACAAAAAAGGAGCGGGGACATCCCAAAAGCTGATTATATACAACTTTCAGCATCCTCTCCTCCTTCATGCTGACTCCTAATGCTTAAGCACATTACTGCTTGACCTGTTAGTTTCCCCCGTAACATTGCTGCCACCACATGCAAGGCTTCTACATCCTTCACCATCTCTTAAGACGTGCCCACATCAAAGCATGACATTGACAGCACACTCCAAGTACGACTACCTTGCACACCACCTGCATCTTTGTCCAAAAAGAAGAAACAAACCAGCTGTAGCCATTTTTCAGAATATTGACGTGGCTTACGAGAGTAACCTTTGCACAAAAGTATAATGGTTAAAACAACTGACTCCAAGTAGGTTCAATTCCTCCTCCTTGGGTGGGTGCTCTACAGGAAAAATTCTACTTTAGCCAGATTAGGTGTTAGCTTTGACTCTTCCAGTTTAAACAATGACCCTAACTTAGCAATAAATAGAAGAGTCACAAAATCAAAACGATCACCAGCAAGGAAAGCGGTGACGCTCTTTTGTTTTAATGAGGCTGATTTGTTTTAATTACTATTTCTAAAACACACTTAAGAACAAGAAAACGAAGTCTTCTCCATAAATATCCCAGTCCTTAGGGCAGTATCCTTCTTTACTTTCCTTTAATTCATTGATAACTTCCCTCCAAAACAGAGTAATTATGTCAGAAGAATCTCCAAAATCTACTAAATAGGTTTACACTGACTGACAGACAAGAATCACAGCTTGTCTTCTGGAAATAAGCTACAGGAAGTGTCTTCAAAAGTCTGGCTGCCAAAGCAGCGGTTTCCTCTTGCCTTTAAGAATTATGGCTCTACTGACATTATTACCCCTACTGCTGTGGGTCAGTACCTGAAAAACGAGGCACCTGGAAGGTCACCTGCCACATACCTGTGTATTTGACCAGTGTTCGACCAGTGGATATCTCCCACAGTTTAGCTACAGAGTCTTTTCCACTTGACAGGATATACTTTGAATTTTTTGAAAAAATAGCAGAACAGACTTCAGCTCCATCATGTGCCTTCTCGAAAGTAGTGATACAGCGGTTTGAAACACCATCCCAGAGTTTGATGCATCCATCCTTACTTCCCGTCACATACATGTTAGCGCTCGCGTTGTAATTTACTGAGCATATAGCATCAGTGTGCTGATCTTGAGGATTGCAAGACACAAAACACTGGAAAGTGTTGATATCATACAGTCGTAAAGTAGGGTGCTGGGTACCAACAAGTATGAAATCTCCAGAAGGGTGAAAAGAAATTGAGCGCAACATCTCTGCTTCCTGTTTGATCAAAAATACATAATTGGTGTAAGAAAAAAAAAAAATCTGAAAGGGAAGTGTCAATTCTGGTGGCACTGAAGTGCCAAAAAACCTAACTAAATTATCAGTTAGCACAATTCGTTCTGTTTCTGCAAAACAGAAAATGCTTCCTCTAGGATTACTGTGACAAGCTTCCTCGAAATGCACCTTAGTTTTTACTCTAGAGCAGCTTGCAGCGCCTGCTCGGTTTTGGGATATCTCACGAAAGTGACAGGAGACTTTGTCAGCCGCTCATGCACCCCAAAGCCCACCACGACATAATCCCAAACTCTCCTCCATTAAAAAAAAAAAAAAGACTTCAAAGTTACTCATTAGATTTGGTCTATATCAACCGAAAGCAGGGAGGCAGTAGATTTAAAGAACATAAGTATCCATTATGCACAAACTCTTAACATTTAATTACCATAATGTCTGTGAATTTTGTAGCTGCATACTCCTACACACCTTATGAACTCAGACACAATTCAGCTCACTGGTACCTCAGTACTTATACATTCAAGCTTTGGTTGCTCTGAACTGGTATTGTATCTAACCTGTATATATTTGAAGGCTCTTTTGGCAGAAGGTTTTGAATAATCAAACAATTTAAGTGTGTAGTCCCTTGAACCAGATGCTAGGATCTGTTCTGTTGGGTGGAAAGCTAAACACGTAACTTCATCCACATGATCATAGAGAGTCCGAATAACGGGGTGATTTTCCATGTTTTGCTGTGCTGTCTCATTCATCATGACCTACAAAGAGCATTCAACAAGTTAGCCGTAGAAATCAGAACATGCTTTTGACAGGAGTAGGTTTTATGCTTGCTAGTGTGGCCAAACAACAGCTACCTCAGCTACCTTTCCGATACATGGTCTGGCACATAATCACTATGATCTTAATTATTTGAAGGCCCATTATATATTGTTGTCAGATAAGAACCCTGTATCTTTAGGAAGGTTAACCGACTTGCTGAAGGACAAACTAGTTTCAGTAGCAGAGAACTGGTGCAACAAAACATATCGCCTTCATCAATGGTCCACATCAAAATACTGTATTGCCCTGACAAGGGAAGCTGTACCAACCAGGAAAACAGCAACTTATACTCATGCAGAATGTTGCTGAGAATTGGGCAAACCCACCCCTCCCTCTTAAATTGCTCCCTACTAACTGCACTGGACAAAAGAGTGAAGCAAATTAGTACATATCCTGTGAAACAGTTTTATAACACAGTGCTGGAGGCTGCAGGGGCCACAAGTATAAGGGGGTTCAAACCGAACTGTGTTCATACAATATAGTAACTAGCAGCAAGTATTGGGAGCAATTCTGGCTCAGTTCTCTAGACTGCTGTCAGAGGTTATACATATACTTGCCCTATTTCTTCTTCCTTTTCTTCGAGGGTACTTTATGAGACGTTGTTGGAGTAGGAAATACGGTGAGACAGATATTTAGTCCAACCCATTGAGCCAGCCACAAGGCACAGACATGGCACGAAACAGACAGCACCTCAAGAATTCACAAAGTGGTTACGATTCAAGTCATATTTTACCTCAATAGGCATAGCACTTTTGGCCAACATTCTCTCTGTATCAAGAATTTTTATTGAGGCATCAGCAGATCCTGTAGCTATTAACTGTCCGTCTCTGCTATATGTAGCTACTCGACACGGTCCTTTATGAGATGTGACATAACAAGTCTCATATTCAGAAGCTTCAGGAGACATGGTCTGTACATCTGCGTCAAATTCCAAGTCAATTCCTGTGCCTGGAGCTACCGTATCCGACCGTCCAATTGCATATTGAACAGCACTGTCATCGTTCTCCATTCCTGAAAAAAGAGAAGTTGATGCACTTAAATGAGGTTAATGTTTTCCTTAGACAGAGAGGCTGTGGCCAGATGTATGCTACAGACTTCTGGAACAGCTACGAGACACGTTTTGAGAGAGGCAGCCCACACTGAACAAAGCTAAGCTAGCAGAGCAGATTCAGTTATACAGCAGTACTTCTTGTAAGAAATGAGAGGTACTTTAGTTACGCTAGAGCAGAACACAGCTTTTAAAACTGACTGTGGAAATACAAGCAGCAAACACTGTGGTATATTAAGTACTAATAAGTGCACTGACAATCAGTTACTGAAGCCATTGACAGACCTCAAGTCAGCTTTCCAGAGAGGGAGAAATAAGCCCCAGTATAATTATATCAGATTTGAAGTAAAAAACCCCACCCCACAAACAACTATCCCAACACTGTAAATGAAAATGTTTATTCCTCTTCACACTCACTCTGCAGCACCATAAGTAGTAACAGGGCACACAAACATTTTCAGCTCTGTGCTCAACTGTGATCATCAGCTGATCAAATGCAATAGAACAGTTTTTCTCGCTTTCATCTACAAATTGCAAGTCTAGCACTTGGATTTCAAACAGACACAAGGCTTCACATAGTTAGTTATACTCTTGGAACTCAAGTAGTTCAGGCAGCAGAACCAGTTCTGTTACAATACAGAGAAGCCATAATGTTAAAGCAAGACCTCCTCCAGTAACTTGGTCAGCTTGTTTCGACAGCACCCAGGTATTTTGACTATGTACTGCAGCACAGATGTACTTCCAGAGAAAGATACACAGAAAGAGAACAGGAGATACTTTTGCTGAGACCCTAGCCTGTGGAGACTGATATGTAAAAGCTAGCAGAGATCGTCAACAGAAAGGCTCCTTTTCCAACACTGTCAGGAAGAATCATATAGAAAATATTTCTAAAGTTGGCAGAACTGTGTGGGTCAACTTTCTATTAGGTCTGTGGACTCAGTGATCTGTTCTGCTTTTGGTGCATACTAAAATATGAAACACAGAGCTGGAATGCACTTTAAAAAAAGCCATGGAGGCAAAGGCTGTATCTAAATATACAAAGTGTTATGCTATTAGTAGACACAGCCTTTGCATAAAAAGATGTCTTTTCAGTAACACTAACCTCTTAATTCACAAGAACTTAAGCTACAGATTTAGAAACTGGACTTTTGTGTTAGCTTTTTATTCCAGCTTACCTAACTTAATTAGGTGCAGCAGTTGTTCTGATGGTGCACAGACTGACTGTGGTTTTATCTCGTTTATCAGGCCATTGGCAATATTTATGTATCCATCATACAGCAGCTGACTAATTATCAGTTTATATAGTTGCTGTCGGTCTTTCAAACTGACTTTTGTTCTATACATTGTAAGCAAGGAATGCCTTGGAGGGGCCTGAAATGAATAAAGAAGAAAAATCACATACAAGAGAGTTGCATGAAACAGCCACAATCTTTAAATAAAGCACATCCTGCTGCATTTCAGTGCAGACACCAAATACTGCCGTATTTCAGGTAACAATCACGGACAGAAATGAAAGAGAGAAAAAAAAAAGAACCTGTTGCACTTGTTTGCTGTCGGAATGGAAATCTCGGCAGCGAACAGCACACCGAGCGCGTTCAGGGCAGCAGAGAGGGCAGAGTAACGCGGCAGTAAGAGGCACAACAGCCACCTCCGTGCCTGCCCCTCGCACCGCGGCCGCCCGCCCGCCCTCCCACCGCCCCGGGACCCTCCTCCCGCCCGCCCTTCCTCTCCGGCCCCCGGGCCGCCGGAGCCGCCAGCGGGCGGGGAGGGGGCGTGGGGCAAAGGGACTGAATGAGGGCGGGGAGTGCTCGGCAGCCACGGAGAGCGGGCTGCCCGCGCGGGCGGGGGCCGGACGGCTTCGGGCGGGAGCCACCGGATTGGAGCCGGGCCGGGCGGCGGCGCCGACAGCGAGGGGGAGCGCGGAGCGGCCCCGGTACCTACCGACCCTTCCTTCTGCCTCCCTCGCTCTCCCCCTAAAATGGCGACCGGAGCCCTGAGCGCATCGATTGGCGGCGGCGGCAAGGGAGGAGGCGGCGGCGGCGGCCGGGACCGCAGAATGCTCCTCCGCGAAGGCTGCTGCATCGAGCGCCCGCAAATCGATTGAAGGCGACTCTTGAAGGAGAGAACGGCAGCATCACATGACCGTGACACCTCGCGCGCGCGCCCGGGCGCTGGCAGGGCCCCCGCGGGTCACGTGACGGGGGAACCACGTGACAGGGTCCAGCACCCAGGGAGCCCCGGGGGGGGGACGGCGGCGGTGTCGGGGTCCTTCCCCCACCCCGAGCACCGGAGGGGCCTCGGCCGGCAGAGCCGCGAGCCGCCCCCCCGCGCAAAAGGGAGGCCGGGAGTTCTTTTGTCCCCCAGCTGCGAAGCTGCAAGAACGCCACTTCCGGCGGGACAGCGGCCCCCAAGCAGGGGCGCGGGCCGTGCAATCGCAAACTGCCATCGCAGCCCCCGGGGCGGCGCCGGCCTCTCTCGTTCCCAGAGCCCAGCACGCCAACCCCCTCCCCGCCGCCCCACTCACGTCAGCCTCCAGAAACGGCAACCGAAGAGGACGCGGGTCAAGGAGCGGGGAGGCCATGCTCCCCATGCCCCGTGGCAGCTGACGTCGATCACACGCTGCAGCGACGCGGCGACCCGACATCTTTTTTTTACCTATCCTGTATCCCTTGTCAACACCAACACACAGACCAGGGTCTCCTTCGCGCTTGTTTTTAGCGCCGCGGAGACAGCTAGAAGTTGCCTTCAGTCACGTTTTTTCGCAGGCCCGAAGTACTGAACCTGGCTGCAGCTGCCGCCTGTCCCTCAGCGGCCGCGGTCCCCCTCACAGCCGGGAGCAGGACCCTTGGGTGGCGGCGACTGTGGCGGCACAGCAGCCCCGGGCTCCCTGCGCACCGATACCCACACACTGCACTCACGGGCCGCCTGCTGACAGTGTCGTCCTGCTCAGCGACTCCTCAAGGACCCGTGCGGCTTTGGAAGCAGCTGTGGGTCACCGTGACAGGAGGGCTTCTTGTAGCGAGTGCTGGTGTCGCACAAGGGTCTGCGGGCTGGGAGTCAGTGCCACACGAGGGTCTGCAGGCCGGGTGTCAGTGCCACACGAGGGTCTGCGGACTGGGAGTCGGTGCCACACGAGGGTCTGTGGACTGGGAGTCGGTGCCACACGAGGGTCTGCAGGCCAGGCACTGTTGTCAGGCGAGGGTCCACAGGCCAGGTGTCAGTATCACAAAAAGGGTCTCCAGGCTGGTGTTGGTGTCACACTAGGGCCTGCGAGTCTGTTGGTGCCTACAAGGGTCTACAGGTTGGAAATTAGTGTCACAGGAGGGTCTGCGAGTCTGTTGTTGGTGCCCACGAAGGTCTATGGGTTGGATGTCAGTGCCACACTAGGGTCTGCAAGCCCAGCGTCGGTGCCACACGAGGCTCTGCGAACCTGTTGTTGGTGCCTACGAAGGTCTGTGGGTTGGAAGTTAGTGTCACAGGAGGGTCCGCGAGCCTGTTGTCAGTGCCCACGAAGGTCTATTGGGTGGAAGTCAGTGCCACACGAGGGTCTGTGAGCCCGGCGTCGGTGCCACACAAGGGTCTGCGAGCCTGTTGTCGGTGCCCACGAAGCTCTGTGGGCTGGAAGTAAGTGCCACACGACGGTCTGCGAGCCCGGCGTCGGTGCCACACGACGGTCTGTGGGCTGGAAGTCAGTGTCACAGGCCGGTCTGCAGGCCGAGTGTCGGCGCCACACAAGGGCCCGCAGGCCGGCGCCCCCTCGCCCTCAGGACCCGCAGCACGCGCAGCGCTGCCCGGGGCCGCGGTCCCAGCGAGCAGGAGGCCGAGGCCTGCCTCACCCCGCCGCCCTCCCTCCCGCTCCCACAGGCCGCGAGCTCCCCCCCGCCGCTCCTACCTTTGCGGCCGGACACAATGGCCCCCGGCCCCACGCGAGGTGGCAGCACCGCCTCTTCCTCGGCCCGGGGCGGCGGGTACGGAGCAGGAGAAGGAAGAGGCCGGTGCCTCGCGGGATGTGGAACGAACCTCGGCGCCCTGCCTCCGCGGCGGCGGCGCGGCCCCAGGCCCGGGCGGCTGCGAGGAAGCGGCGGTAGTTGTAGCGTTGCCACAGGTGGGTGGTCTCGGCGTACGCGATTTGCGTAGCGAAAGACCCGGCCGAGGCAGAGACTTTGCGGAGAAAAGTGTGTAAGCGGGGCGGCGATCCACGCAGTTGGAGTATAGAGGCGGCCGGGCGGTGGAGAGAGACGGTACGTAAAATACGCAGGTAGCGCAAACACCGCCCTCGGGGCGGGCGGGTCGGAGCTATTCTGGATACGCAGCGAGGCCGCCGTTGCGCACGCGCCCCAGAGGCTCGCGACGAGCGCGGCGTGCGGAGAGCCAATCGGCATGCGGGACGCTTGAAAAGGAACCAATCGGCGTGGGCGAGTGGCGGGAGAGCAGCCAATGGGGAGAGGCGGTGGTTTAAAGGGTATTTAAGGGAGGGCGGTTTGAATCCAAACAGTCGCGGCGGCTGGAGGGAGCGGAAGCTGAGGGTGAGTGGAGTAGGGTCGGGCAGCGTTGGGGTGTGGGGCCGCGCTCCTGGGGGCCTCCGGTGTGAGGAGGGAGGCAGGCAGGACTATGTGTTTTGCAGAAGAGACCCGTGTTGTGGTGTGAAACTGAGCCCTCTTTGCCCCGTCTCGCCCGCAGGCCGAGCTGCGCGCAGCCGTTCTCCCCACGCACCATGGATAGGATGAAGGAGAACCGTTCCGGTCACCCCAGTCACACTACAAAGGTAAGTGAACTTTCAGGGGAAATCTAAATTATGTATTTGGAAGAAATTTTTTGACTGTGAGGCTCCGGCACAGCTTGCCCGGAGCAGTCCTAGCTGCCCCATCCCTGGAGGTGTTTAAGGCCAAACTGGATGGGGCTTTGAGCAGCCTGGTCTAGTTGGAGGTGTCCCTGCTCGTGTTAGGGGGCTGGAACTGAATGATCATTAGGGTTCCTTCCAACCCAAACCATTATATGACTAGTTTGGTTGGTGGCTGCGTTTGTCTTGATAGTGGGGAGCTACAGGTTTCAAACAGTCTGTAGAAACTATTTACTATATAGTAAAAAAGGAGAAAACTGCCTTGAAACGATGTTTTCCCTTTGCAGGAAACAACTACAAGTTTTCTTTCTCGTGGAGAGAGCAGTGCCCAGGCCCTGCTTAATTTTTAATTGTTAATATTGCAATGGGGAAATCCTTATCTTTTAAGTACAAAATCCTTTAAAGAGAGAGCAAATCTGTGTAGTCAGCTTATTCAGTACAGCTTCCAAAAGCAAAAACAAGGGCTGTGTTAACGTTGGTGTTGGTGTGCCTGTGCAGCTGTGTTCAAGGTCACCCTGATTATATTTTCTCTGTGTAAAAACACAGGCACTTTCTTACTATTTTAACTTAAAACCAAATAGGTTCTGGTGAAGTTCCAGAACAGCATGAAGCGAGCTTGTTTTTAACTAAGCTTTCAATACATAATTTATAGTGGGTTGAACCAGAATAATAAATAAGGGAATAGAAAAAGTACTAATTGCTGCATAGATTGTCACTAAAGGGTCAAAAATGTAAGAAGCTAATCATTAGCATTTGAGCTCAAGTGTAGGCAAGGTATCCTAAAGCAACGAAGAATTTCTTAAATAAAAGTCTAAATCATCTTTCTTTACTGGAAGCAGAAGACCAAAAGTAGATAGCTTAACTTCGCTAAATAAACTTGTATTGTTCTCCTGAGCTCCCCTTGCAGCGCAAGATTTAAGATGAACAGCAGTAAAGGAAGCAATGACTTGCAGTGTATGTTTTTATAGCAAGGATCTGCTGTCATAGTACTTCGCCTGATGTTCTTCAGATGTGTGTAGAAAGTAAATAAAAATGCTGCTGTAGAAAACTGGTAACTTCTAAATGTAGAAATTTAAGAGTGTTTTTATTTATAAAACTCAAGATCAGACTACCCTAACATCTTCTGTTTGTGGTTAAGAGTTTTTTCCTGCTCTATTGAATGGGTCATAAAGGTTGTAATATGCTATTCTACAATTCATATACCATCTTTTCTTTTTGTAGGTTGCTAATCCCATTGGGGATGGCCCGAAACGTGTCCCTGTGTCTCAGCATTCTGCCCACAGCCGGTTACAGAACAGTGGAGTTCAAGCGCAACATGTTCTGTGTCAGTCAAACTTTGCCCAGCGAGTTCCTGTGCAATCGCAAAAACCTGTACTGTCAAACCAAAAACTGTCTAATAACCAGACAACACAGCGGCCCCGACCAGTATTTCTAATCCAAGCCAATGCTAGGGCTCAAGGCAAGAGCAACGAAAAACCTCAACAGGCTCCAGTACCTGGTAATTCTGAAGATGATGTACATGTATTTATACGGTTGTGACATATGGGATACTTCTGCTCTATGAAGCACAGTGCAGTAACCTAAAGCTGATGTTGATACGGAACAGTCCTGTAGAGGAGTACTTGGTTGTGCCCTGAAATGGAGCAGCAGTGCTTGCTTTATCTTAGACATTACTGTGGTATCATTGTTGCCAGAATTGCCCATTTAGAGCCAATATGGGTGTCTGAAAATTTCCACATGCTCACTAGTCAGCTCTGAGTTCATGTAATTGGCACTTGTACATCAGTTTTCTACTGTTTGTGTTAATCTCTTATACACAAGAATGCTGTATTTTTTTTAAGGAGAAGCTTTTAAAGTTACATTTTGGCAGCACTGATAAATGCTAAGGTGCTTTGCCAATGTTAAGTTAAGTTGGGTTGTTTAAAATGTCCTTGAATGTATTCTAAGAACTGTTTCAGTTACTGCACAGAGGTTAGATTTGCTTCCATAGGAATTTTTGTATTGTCTTTATGGGTCTGAGGTATAAAGCTGATCTACTTCTCTATACATAGCAAAAAATTCTGAACCAGAAAGTTCCTCTAAACAGAAAAATGAAGAGACGGCTAAAAAGAAAAATGAAGAGGCTACAAAGAAAAATGAAGAGACTAAAAAGTAAGTTTTATGCATAAATTGTTCCAGCTGAGTCCTCTTGGATTAGTGTAATTTTTGACTTCTAGGACTTCAGGCTGCAACTAGGTTGCATCTTAGCTGAAGGCTACCTCTTGGTTGGTGAGACCAGTTGTGCCACACTTCAAAGACAATGTGAAAGTCTAAGAAATCTTACTTTGACCTGATAATTCCCAGGAACAAGGACTTGCTGTGACTTAAAGAACTTCTGGCTAAATGTGTAATAGCTCTTCCTTTGAGAGAATGCAGATAGCCATTGCTCTGAAAACAAAGCCTCCTTCACATGTGCAAGAGGCTGGATTCTAACTAATGATGAAGTTAGATTTGTAGTACGGCTGCCTTAAATGTTTCTGATGCGTGCTAGTAATACATCTGTATTCAGCATATTGAAATGAGCCTGGTGTGGTGTACGGAGTTTTGATTTTTGTACTAGTGTGGTTGTTAGTATCTCTGTGCATAAACTTTTAGAAGCTAGCTTTCAGGACTTTAGCAGTCTTGATGTGTATGTTATCCTCTTGATGTTCTCTTAAAAGACTAAAATCTAGTTCAGACCGCTGTGTCTATTGAACAGGAACATCACAGACTGTAAACCTAGGAGTCAAAGCCCTCACAAGTATCTAATCTAGCTTATGGAACTTTTCTCTTTCCTCTTGCAGAAGGCAATGGACCCTTGATGATTTTGAAATTGGTCGTCCTCTGGGGAAAGGAAAATTTGGAAATGTGTATTTGGCACGTGAAAAGCAGAGTAAATTTATTCTTGCATTGAAAGTGCTCTTTAAAACACAACTTGAGGAAGCTGGTGTAGAACATCAGCTACGAAGAGAAGTTGAAATACAGTCTCATCTTAGGTAATAACTTTAGTGACCAATTACATTCCTTGCTTTGTCTTCATTTAAGTAAACATAGTAACCTTGCTAATGATAACATCTCTTGAAGGAAAGAGAAGCTGCTTTTTAAACGTGACACCTTGAAATTGCTAGTTAGGATTCTTGCCTTTCTGCACTAAGATTTACATTTTTCTACATTGCAATGAAGTAAGCCCTGGTAACAAATTTTCCTCTTACAAACCCCTGCCCTTGTCCACTGCTTGGATTTATGTGGGTAACAGCAGTTTCTCAAGAGTTTGAGCTTGTTTCTGTTATTCTGCTTCCTGGAACGAAGGCCAAACTGGCTGCAGAAACTGGTTTTCACAGTAGGCTTAAATTCCAAAATCCATAGGAATTTGTACCTTCAACGGTAAACTACTCTTTGAGTTGCTGTAGAATGGTATGTTCAAGAAGACAGGAATTGGCCAAACTCTTGGCTAGCTGCTTCCTAGTAGGGAGTCTAAACTGCTGCTTTGAAAACACTGCCTATCTGCTAGAGGTTTTATTAATGGATATGTAGTGAGCTAAAGGAACACCTGGATGATGAAGTTTCTTGCTTGCCTTGAATGAGGGAGGCAGGAAGGGGAAATTAAAGTTGTATAGACAAATGCCTTGTTTACAAGGATATTTAAATATTTTTGCAGGCACCCCAACATTCTCCGATTATATGGCTACTTCCATGATGTTGCAAGGGTCTACCTTATCCTAGAGTATGCACCTCGTGGAGAAGTCTACAAAGAACTTCAGAAGCTTGGCAAGTTTGACGAGCAAAGAACTGCTACTGTAGGTTGTTCTAGCTTCTTATGCTATTTGGTTTTCATATCTGGGATATTTGCAGCATAAAGCTAGCTCTTCAGATAAAGTTCTGTTTGAAATTAAGATTCCTTAGATGCTAGCTTGCTTGTGCACTTGTAACAAGGGAGAAATTGGGAAGACAAATTACTGTAAAGCACTAATATAACTACGTTCAGCATCGCTTGGTATTGGAAGTGCTCGGTAACTTCAGGCAGAGCCTGTATTGCCAGACTCCAAGGGATTAACGAGTAATTTCTCTAACTCTAATTATGTCTAGAAAAGGCTATACTGTAGCTAGAGTGATGTCTTAATACTTCAAAGGTTTGTTTCCTTTCTAAATGCAGTACATCACAGAACTAGCAGATGCCCTTTTGTACTGTCATTCAAAGAATGTGATTCACCGAGATGTCAAGCCAGAGAACTTGCTGCTTAGCTCAAATGGAGAATTAAAAATTGCTGACTTTGGATGGTCTGTGCATGCTCCATCTTCTAGGTAAGAATGTAGTATATATCTTATGCAGTGAAATACTTCTGTAGTGACAATGTTAGCATTATTGTCCACTATATGGAATGGCGGTAAATGAACTTCCTAAAATATTGGGGAAAGTCATTTAAGAACTGAACCACTACAGCAAAGGTCTTAATAGTCAACTGGTGTAGCGCAGAGGGAGCATTGTTATCCTGTTTTTTTCAACTTGGCTAGTTCAAAACTTGCTGAACCTGAAGTGGAGAAGGCTGGTGTAGTCTTGTGGGGCTATAGGGGTCCCTGATATGACAGACCAGCAGTTGTGTTCAAATATCACATTAGCAATATTCTTAGATGTTTCCTCAATTTAATCTGAATTGCACTTTATGAAGGAAAACTGTATTTAATCTAGTAGGGGGATGAAAAAAGGAAGGATAAGACTGAGACACTTTAAAGCAAAAGTAGAAAATTCACTGCTGCAACTTTGTTGTCAGGTATTCTGGTGGTGCTGAGCTTATCCAGGTTAGACTGCACTGACTGCCAGCACTAGTTTCTCTCTGGCTTTTGAAGCGGATCCTATAATTGCCATAACTGTTAAATGATTAACTTGCTCTTCTTCAGGAGAACAACTCTCTGTGGGACACTTGACTACCTGCCTCCTGAAATGATAGAGGGAAGAACACATGATGAAAAGGTGGATATTTGGAGCCTGGGAGTTCTATGCTATGAATTCCTTGTAGGGAAACCACCTTTTGAAGCGGAAACCTATCAGGAAACCTACAGAGCCATTTCCAGGGTATGTGCCAATGCTTATTTGGACCTGAATCATGCTGCCTTTCAGTTATGTTATCTTACTGAGACTTAACAAATGGTCATCTGGAAAAAGGGCACATATTATAACTAGAACTGTGACAAGACATAATGATATGCATAGAACTAGATCCCTAAAACTGTTTTCAGTCATGTAAGACCTTAAGATACTTTGCCTGACTTCCTTGGCTGTACCCTGTTTCTGCCCGTATCTGAACTACCTCTTTTATAAAGCAGTTAATCACATATTTCCTTTTCAAATTTATAAATATAATACTTTAAAGGTATTATTAAAAATATCTGAGCTCAACCTTTCCTGTTTCTTATCCTAGAAAGGTTCCAGCAAAGTAATCTTGTTCTAAGTATGTTGGAAAAGACAATAACTTAACTTCTACAAGCATTGGGAACCTTGTTTGCTTCAGCATTATGATTAAATTAATCTCATCTTAATAGGCATAAGGTGCGTAGCCCATAAGGCTGACACATCTATCTTTTCTAGACCTACTTTGGAGGGTAGAGCTCTGCCTCTCTGGTTATCGCTGAATTTTTGCATCATCCTCAGTATCTTTCCCTTTCCTTAGGTTGAATTCAGGTTTCCTCCATTTGTAACAGAAGGTGCAAGGGATTTAATTTCAAAGCTTCTGAAACATAACCCATTCCATCGACTGCCCCTGAAGGATGTACTACTTCATCCTTGGATTACAGCAAACTCTACAAAGACACTCACCAGCAGAACGAGTGATGTTGCTGCCCCATCCAGAACACAGTCTTAGCAGGGATAACCTCATGGGATCAACAAGAGGAGTCTTGTACTGTGACTACTGTAATGCTTACAATAGGAAAAGCAGGTCTTGGAATCCAGTGGCAATTGGAATATGAATCCTTGGTTGGCCATTGTCTTAATTTTACATTGCAGTTACACTATTAGTGACAGGTTGTGGAATACCTAATACACTTGAAATCCAGTTACATGTGGGCCGGGTTTGTTGATGTAAGTATTAAGCTGTTCAGGGCTCTTATGATGTGGTCTGTCCTGGTAATGGCTCATTGTTCCAACAAAGAGGAAGTTCTAGCTTATTGAACAGTGCAATATCCTGGAGATACCTGCCTCCCGACTTACTCGGTGGCTAAAGGTATCGTACCTGTGGTGTAATCTGAAAGAGGTGAATGCGTTTCTTTTAAGTGTCCTAAAAATGATGTGTTATTTGTTTTTATTTTGTCTTAAGTGAGCACTCAACTTTTTAAATAAAGTCTTTGTTATGTACTGCCACCAGCATGGTAAGGTGCTTTGTTTATCGCTTCTGGCTGTCTTCTAACCGCTTGTCTTTACCATCAGTACAGCGTGACTCCTCTTTTCTAATCATAAAATAAGTTTATTTTCCATCTCTGTCAGAAAGGAAGCTGGCATAAAGTTCTTGGTCAAACTGCTGGTACCACAAAGTTGGTGCGGTTGCTTTATTCTACAATTACATCACAGGGTTACAAGGTAAGTACAAGTGTGTTGCTCCCTGCCTTGTGAGTTTTCTGTGATTACTGAAATCTGGGACTGCTGCTGCTTTTTGTCTTTTACTGCAGCTTATTCAAAGACAACATGCTCTGACAGCGCTTCTAAGAAAGGCCTGGAGAACATTGTTATCAAAGAGGATATTAAGAGGAACTAACGTTAACATCTGTTGTAAGACTTTATTCCCAAAAGGTATCAAGGGTCAGGCCTTTTGCCATCAAAACATGTGAGCTGACTATTTTCCAGTAAAACACTTCAAGCAAATTAAGATAAAACAATTTATTGTATTTTCATTATAAGACTAAGGTCATCTTCACTATTTTACAAAACATTTCAAAACCCCATCCTTTTACAAGCAAGGATTCTAGAATTCAAAATACATTCTCAAGTTACTTTAAAATATACTTTGCAAAAAAACTTCATCTGAACAAATTGCCAGTAGTTTATACAACCATATTTCTTTTTAATAGGTAATCTAAATTCTCGTCATAATTTAAATGAAGCTCTTTCCTGCAAGAAAGTCTCTGTAGTTAGTGCTGGTGACTCATAGGTGCATTTGTCTTAAACAATTCCTCCTTTACAGAATGTTTGTTTTTTAATGTTTTGAGAAAGGAAAAGCTTTGAATATTCCTTTCCTAGCAGCTTTAGGAGAAAACATAGTTATCAGAAATGACTGATTAAATGAAGAAAACAAAGATGCCTTGTGATTATTCTGGAATTTTGTTATCCTTGGTAGCAGAACATTGCCCTAAACTGATATAAAGAGAGAAGGCATATAGTAAAAAACCCTAAAAGGCTTCTGTGAACACGGAAAGAAAGAAAAGCCCAAGTAAGACTTAATTTTATAATATCCTGATTGCCAACTTGAAGCTAGTGCCCTGGATGGGCTGCTAGTTTTGGCAGCCACACTGCAAAATGGGCTTGAAATAGGAAAAAAATCCAGTCAATTTTTAATAAGCAGTTAGTCAAAATGAACTCACCAGCAGGGTGGATATGTGAAGCAGCAGAGCATTGGCTTGCCATGTGATAAGCTAAGCAGCTGTGCATGACAAGCTCTATTAGTGGCAAAGCTTAGAGGTCTCATGGAAGCAGACATGCTGCAATGCCTGGACTCTTAAGTATGTTCTGTTCCCAAGTTAAACACTGCTCAAAATCGCATCCTATGTTGTGTATCGTTACATACATGCTATGTTTGTATTGTACATCAAGGCTCTAGCATGCTCACTGCTGCAACTCTTTTTCATCTTAAGATGCTGAACCCTCATTTGGGCTAACAGCACAGCTTATCTCTGACCAAGCCCTTGCCAAAAATGTTTGTTTGTTTCAGGTGGCTGTCTGTAGTACCAGCTTGCTGCCACAGGGCAGAGAAAGTAAACTGCATCTCTTCCAGTTTTTCCTGTCTGGGAGAAAATCGCTGATTAACCAAGTGGTAGCAGCCTATGGGTTGGACTTCAGGAATGGGAAAGAGTTAGAGTGCAATTTAATCTTATGGATGAATGGAGTTAATACATTGATGACAAAAAAAAGAAATTAGTTGCTCCTCTTTCCGTTCCTCAGCCAAATCTCATCCTGACCATGATTCCTTCCTTTCAATTCACTACATAAGTTTACTTTGATTGTCTAGTTTCCTACTATTTTACTTTGATCAGAACCTGTCTGAGCCATCTTGCGGCAAGAGTAAGCACAAACCCAGAAAGAGACAAAGTAAACCAACTAGACCTGGAAGGAGGAACGGGTCCAAAAGACTGACAGGTCTGGCTTGAGCATCTCATACAAGCCCAGTCCTAAGTTTACCATGGAATGTTACACTGACTGCCTAGTTTTGGCAATCCAGTCTTTAAGTTAACTGAAAGGTGGTATGTAAACATAAGCAACTACATTCTAATAAGAATAGTGTCCAAATCAGGAAAGGAAAAGCACCTCTAATTGGTACATTCAACAGTCTGTCAGACAACAGCACAAGAATTGCTCTTGAGAAGCTATGAATTGTAATGTCTGGACTTCAGATGGAGGTGGGAATTTCATCTGCAGGAGCAGAAAGTTGCTTGGATTAGTTTCCAGATTAAAAAAAAAAAAAAGTGTCTCCAGTACAAAGCCAGATCTCAGTACATTAAAGCCACATGGGTACCTTGCTGCTGACTTGATGATCTTTGGAATATGTTCACATAGGAGGTAATTCTGGTTACATTGATTTCAGTAGACTCAGGATTCCTTCTGAGTGTGCAGTCATTGAAAACAAAAAATTAAAAAAGGGCTTCAGAAGGGCCAGTTCCTAGCCTAAAAATAAAGCACATTTTCAAACAATGAAATCTTGAAACATGGAAGCACCACAGAGGAGCTGTAGTTTCAGAACAGTGCATCACTGTTTGACCCATCATAGTCTGGGTCAAACAATTACCACTGTGCAATAACCAAAAACATGGGTACTCCCACTCAAGTTAGTTTAGCATGTGTGTTGTATTGCAAAACTGGGGTTATAATATGTCTTTTGTAACTAAAGAAATGCCCACCTGTCACCTTAGATTCTACTATATACACTTAGCAAAAGAACAATTCGTATAGTAGGATACTGTTCATTCCACAGAATAAGAGGAAGAGAACCTCACTCCTAACTGCATGGTAATAAACTAATGCTGCCACTTTTGACAAGGAAAAAATTAAGGCCCCAAAAGTGAGATTATAAAAACCCAGAACTGTGTGTTTTAAAGAGACTCCTCCCTGTCAAGCATTTATATTGCCACTTGCAGTGGAAACCAGATACCCTTTTAACAGTTTTTTCTAAGGAAGTGGTGGCAAAAGGGAATGAAGATAAGGACACCACTTTTTACAGTGCTTACCTGAAAGAGCACGTAAGAAATACAAGAGGAGGTCAGCATTAACATGAATCCAAATAAGTCTTTTAAAGAAATTTAGCTATATGGAAAGCTACATGGACACAGAGCATTTAGAAGACAAAGTAAAAACCAATAAGAAATCATCATGGATTTGAGGCAGGAGGTTTAAAGAAACCAATCTTCCGACAGTATCGGACAATAAATGGCACAGAAACTATAGTAATGCTAATTCGTACTGGAGCAAACACTTTGTGAATAGCATATGCCAACACAAATGTGCTTGTACCGGCAGCCATTTTAGATTGCAACGTTGATTCACTGAAACCAAGTTTGTAGAGAACTGCAGTCATATCCACACCACTGAGGAAAAAGAAAACAAGATTTTTTTAGTTTATTTTAAGGTTGCAAGCTAATGGTTATACATTAGAAGTGCTATTTTTTCATGGAATTTAACATGAGATGCTTCCAGTTGTGGAATTTATGTTTAAATCTAGACGTTGTTAAATAGTAAAAACAATGAATTATTTCAGCAGTAACAGCTCAAGTTACTTCCGTAGCAACAACACAGGCAATGTTCTTACATGCAAATTTTTTTCTTAAATTGACAAGTTTGTATAGCTGCAGCATGTGCTTGGAGACTACTCAGTCCCATGCTCAACCTTCTGATAAAATAATCGATTCCTCTCTTTTAAATTTTCAAAATTAGAAATTTGTAAATTGGTAAATTCATCTTCACAAAATTTACAATAAAGTCTATTCTGTGTCTTGATGAAATTTATTACATATACATAGATCAACCCAAATCAAAGAAGGTACCTGTTGTTAGTCTTAGCGTTCTAACAGAGGAGTACAAAGTTGTTAAAATGACAAGTACCTATCTCACCTAAAATCTAGAAAGCAAAGGAAGTAATATGGATCTCAAATAAGCATTATCCACCAAATCCATTAATATTTTAATTCTATATAGACATAGCAGCTTTCTTCAACGTTCCCATGTTCAGAGTAATTTTCCAAAAGAAGCTGTTACAGTCACTTTTCCCCCTTCACTTGCCAGTACAGCATCTTGTAACTGGGAATTTAATCATACCCGAAGGAAAAAGTTTTCACTGTCACCTTGTGCCATGATGTAGTAAATGAGAGAAATCAAGCATTCCCACTGAAGTCAAGAGTAAGCAGCAGGGAATGTTTTGAGAAACAATGTGTGTGTTTATTTCCTCAGCTGAAATACAGATATGCCTTTTGAGCATGAGGTAACTGATGCATTCCCACCAGAGGTCTCCTACACAATTTCCAACCGGTCTCCTACATGGTTACCTAGTATTTTCTTTTTTAAATCTAATCCTGTTTTAGCAGCTGTTGCCTTCTGTAGTTTCACCTGCAAAAGCTGAGTTCAACACACAGAAAAATAAGTTTATCTCTAAGCTCCAGCACTTCTGTAAGGCTCTATCTTTACTGACCATAGTACTGTTTGAGAGCAGAGATATCTCTGCAGAAAAAAATGAATTCTCTCATCTGGTGAGTTATTCTGGTGCAGTCTCTACTCTGCTGTTTGCCCACTGTGGACTGTGAACCTATGCAAAAAGACTGTACACCTACCTTCTCTCATGCCTGATGGGAGATTAGATCCCTTTGTGGATCCATTTATACTCAAAATTCAGAAGATTACTTGTGTATAGATCAGAGGCATAGACTACATCTCCTTCCATAAATAAGTAGAATGGTAAGACATTTTTCTTGGCTAAACCATTACCTAGAGGTTACAGACAACTGTACAAATCTCACCTTGACACAGCCAGATAGAAGATTCCTAGAGATACTAATGAAATTCCAACATGGAATGAAACGCCTACAGCACCATATTCTTTAAAAACTTGTTTCAGTTGCTGGGATTTGTTGAGTTTCTTGTTTTCACCACTGGGATCCACGGCTGCCTTCTTGGGGGGTCCACCTGCATCCTAAGGAGAAAACAATTAGAAGTATTTATTAGCATTAAGCACAATGTCATACTCCAGTCAGCTGAGCCAATCTCAAATAATGAAAGAAGTGGCTTGCATACAGCCCATGCAAACTCCCTTGTCCCAGCTATTCATATAAAAGGGATGCACTGAGCTCAGTGCAAGTTCTTACACAATGCAAGTTTCATAATTAAGGGGAGTTATTATAGTCCAGTCTCCCATTTGATTCAGATGTGTGCCAAGTCACACCCACACAGCAGCTTGAGAGATGAGACCGAGGTGCCAAAGAGATCTTTGCTTATACCCACTTTTGCTTTATACAGTGAATTCTTCTAACATAGTGTTTTGTTCAGGGGTGAAGCAGCTGATGGCAGTGATACCACACTGATGCTGGCTTGCTAACAGCTTACTGATAGAAGAGGTCCAACATTTAAGTTTCTATAAACCACCCTCTGTGGATCAGCTGAAAAAAAAGAACTAGAGAACTGCCACTGCTGACAGCAATTAGCAATACTGTTGCCATGGTGTAAACAACAGGTACACAGACATGCCAGTGCTGGTGTAAATAACTTAATTTCACTGAAAATGTTTGTCATAGTAGAGTTTATTGTCAGCATTTTATCTGGGTAAATTTGAAGTAGAGAATTTCATACTAAAATACACCCCAAAGCAATCCGATAGTGCAATGGAGGCAAAGAAGGGCATATGCACTGCTAGTACTAAGGCAGCCCTTGGATACCTCCTCATACTTGCCACAGAAGAAATACTAACTGGATAAAGAGAACGTTTCTGCAGAGACATGAGGATTTTTCTCTAATTAGTGAGCAGTTGTCAGGAAAGATTAGAAGACTCCTTTCTTTTCAGCTGAATTCAGCAGCAGTTGTGACAATATGACAGACACACTAAAGGCCACTTCTGCCCACAAGGCAGGTGCAGCTACTGCGTGCCCAGCATTGCTGTGTCCTACTGAAGAGCAGTTTCAAGGCACACAAATTAGACAAAAAATACCCTTTGATTAATTCTTGGACTTCATGTGATTGTAAATTAGGATACAAGACAGGCTCCTCTTACCATGCTCATGGTAGGATGAACTCGTTTTAATCAGTGATTCTAACCACACCAACCACAGCACTGCTCAAAACCCCTCCTAAACTGTTTGCTGCTGTTTTCCTCTTTTTTTTGTAATCATAATTTGTGTTACTTTGTATTTCATTGTGACAGGAAATCATGCTGATCCATAAAAACGAACTGTGTAGCTCCACTTATTCTGATTCTTGTATTTTTAAAATTTTCAAATGTATTGGACAATGTTAGATTTTTTTTTTTTTTTTGCTCAGGAGCCAAAGCAATATTTGAACAAAAACTGAAACTTGATTAAGAAAGAAAAATGTGCAGTAGAAAATGAAATCCTTTATTGCCTAAACCAAGCAGTTTTAATACTAGAAGGTAAATGAGGAAAAAATGTTCAAGTATATATATATATTTTTAAACAAGCTCATTAAGCAAATCAATGGATTCATAGTTAGAGAATGTTATTGCTTTCAGCCACTACAGTAATTAGATTCCATACATGGCTGCTACTTCATGTTTCAGAACCCATTCTCCTACTCTTCAGTTTTATTATAGGAAAGAGACGGTGGGAAGAAAGAATGCTGCTTTAATCCCCAGTCTGTAACATTTCAATACTGAGTTATTGAATGAAACTCATTGAATAAACTGAACAAAATACTCTCATAATACTTTCTGCCAAAAGCTGTCCTAACAATTCGATCATCATCACATGCTTAGTCAAGAATACACACTTATTCAACAGTGTGAATAAAGCCAAGTGTGGTTTGAATGGTATTTTAAGATTTAATAGCTTATAGTGAACTTTTCATCTGAACAAAAATGATCATCATCTACTTAAGGAGCCAAACATGAAAATTTTCTTCAGACAGCTGCCATGAAAATGAGAGCTGACAATCTACAAAGACACATAAGCCTCAGAGGAATTCCGAGTCTTACAGCCACGCTTGCAAGATGGATGACAAGAACTGAAAAATAGCTTGTTCTCATCATCCAAGCATACTTCAATAAGCTCATGCTCTCAGGCTCACATGTCAGATAAATTCTGAATCTTATTGAAGCAAGATGTTCAAAAAGTACCACTTCAAGTGACATTATTTGGACTACCCAGCACGGTCATGACCTGAATAATGTAGAGCTTAACACAGAAAGCTAAGTATTTTCCATATAATTCTGCTATAACGTTTCTGCTAGAAAGCAAATCTTAATCACATCATTTGGGCAAAGATCTGGCTTCTGGATGAACTAAGGCACGAAAACAAATCTGAAACATCATGTTATGCTTTGTAATGAGCTTACAGAAATTAACCTGAAAATTAAGCTGTAGAAATTTAACTGTAAATGAGGCTTTGTATGGAAAGCTCACGTTCACATTCTTGGCACAAGCAGATGCAAAGCATAAACATGATTTAATAGTCTACTGCAGAGTAAAAACCAGTTACATGCAAGATCTTCCTTTGCTTTCCTCCCCAAATCGATTCAAATCTATAAACAAAACAATGAATAGTACAAATAAATGAAATTTCTCCTTCCCTTCCTGAAAAAAATGAGCCAAATGTCAAAAGCAAGGTGAAACACATCATTAGCAGGGTGCATGCTCTTATTTTCTCTCAGCTGGTGAGAGAGAAGCAAATAAAATTCTCCCTCCCTGCCCGCACCCTATCAGCCTGCCATGGGCTGAAACCTACAGCAAGTTGAGAACACTCCTTCACCACCTTTACCAGGGACACCGGGGCTTCTTGGTGTCTTTTTTTATTCTCCATGACTCACTTAAATGCTCAAACCCCGCAGCCCCCAGGGAAAACACAAACCACTGGGGTGGGTCCAGGCCACCTGAACCCCTAGTCTTGAAAACATCCCCAAAAGCTGGAAAACACATCCAGACCAGTGCAACTTGTGCTTTAATGAAAGCCATGAACCATGGAATGGGCTGGGTTGGAAGGGGCCTTAAAGATCATCCAGTTCCAATGCCCTAACTTGGGCAGGGATACCTTTCACCAGATCAGGCTGCTCAAAGCCTGATCCAACCTGGCCTCAAACACCTCCAGGGATGAGGCATCCAACGCTTCTCTGGGCAACCTGTGCCGGTGCCTTTCCATCCTCACAGTCAAAAATTTCTTCCTGATATCTAACCTACAACTATCCTCTTCCAGCTTAAAACTCTACCCCCTCATCCTATTCCTGTATTCCCTGATAAAAAGTCCCTCCCCAGCTTTCTTGTAGCCCCCTTCAGTACTGGAAGCTGCTCTAAGGTCTCTCCGGAGCCTCCTCTTCTCCGGGCTGAACAACCCCAACTCTCTCAGCCTGTTCTCATAGCAGAGCTGCTCCAGCCCTCGGACCATCTCTGGGGCCTCCTCTGGACTCACTCCAACAGATCCATATCTTTCCCGTGCTGAGGCCGCCAGAACCGAACGCAGGGCTCCAGGCGGGGTCTCAGCAGAGCGGAGCCGAGGGGCAGCATCCCCTCCCTCATCACGCTGGTTGCGCTTTTTTGGCTTCAGCCCAGGACACGGTTATTTTCCGGGCTGCGAGTGAACGCGTCAGCTGACGCCGAGCTTCTCCCCCCCCCACCCCAACCCCCTCTCCTCAGGGCCGCTCCCACAGCTGTGCTCGGGATCCACAGCACATCCCCGTCCTCCCCGCGCTGCACCGAACGCAGCCGCTCCCCACCGAGCTCCCTCCCTCCCCCACCTTGGCGGAGGTGCCGGCGGCCCATCGCAGCGCTCCGAGGGGCGGCGGCGGGGCGACGCCAGCCCGGGCGAGGCGGGGGGCGGCGGCAAAGGCGGCGGCGAGCGGGACCGGCGGCCGGAGCAGCCGGTACATAGCAACGGCGCGAGCGCGGCGCAGTCCCCAGTGCCGCGCGCCGAGCGGGGCGGGCGCCAGGCCTGACGAGTCGATGAGGAGGCGGGATGCCCGCGGCCTTAAAGGAGCCGCAGCCGCTTTTTGAAGTCACAATGCAACTCCAGGGTAGTCAGGGTTAGTCTCATCAAATTAGGGTCGACGAGAGTTTTAGGCCCATCTCTGACATAGGAAAAAAAAAAGCGTGCTTCCAACATTTGTCCCCCGGTATAATCTCCCACTTGCAACTTCCCCAAGTCCTGCTGGTGCCTATGTCTGTGCTGTAAAGGAAGAAATTATTAATCCTAATTCTGCCCTCTCCCTGTCCCACTCGCATGTGAAGCCGGAGCAATTGTGTTTTAAAGTATTCCTCAGGTGAAGGAGGAATAGACATTATTTTAGACTACTTAGACTAGAGATTAGGAAGATTAGACTAGATATGAGGATGATTAAACTAGATATTAGGAAGAATTTCTTCGCCATGAGGGTGGTGAGGCACTGGCACGGGTTCTATGATTCTATGAAACTTTCTGCAGAAGCTCATGATAATTGACCTTCCAAAGAGAGTCTGTCCTGGGCATAACAAACAGCACTGCCAGTCCTACAGTTTTACTTTTCCTTTAGTTCTTACTTCATAAATCCAGCCTCTCCCCAAATGCTTTGTAGAATAGTTTCTTGGAACACAATTTATTATGTTTATTACTGTTCCAAAGCAATTTGCTAATGCGCTCTCTGTGCCTGTACTCCAGCACCACCCCAGCAGACACATGATGTTAACGTGGCAGTGCTCTGATCATAGCACACTACAATTTTGTCTATTTTTTTTTCTCAGTTATAAAAAATGCCAGGAATTAATTCTGGTCTCACTCCGTAAAGGAGATGTCAGCCAGGTTTCCCTGGCATCACCACCACTGGGCTCTGTGCGTACTACACTCAGCGTGAGTTTTGCTTAGAAGCAGAAAGGAGAATTATGAAGATGAGATAACGTGGGAAGTCAATAAGATTAAGATGAATTAAAATGCTATCAAGGAAGGAATAATGGGAAATTTTACTTCCTTGATGTTAAAATATATGCCTGCTCAAATATAACACAGCGTCTGTTTATTATTTGAGGAATCCATATGCAGGTTATAAACATATCTAGTAGGAAATTTCTACGTCATGAATGCTTGAGTGTGTACAGTTGGCTTTCAGGGACATATTCCTTCTCAAGCAAAAACAGGAAAGTCATTAATACTTGGTATGTTCTATTGAATGGGAGAACACTGCATAGCTAGGATAGCTAAATCCAAAGGAAGCCAACCCAGCTGGTTTTGTCTGTGAGAGGAATTAGGAGAAAAATCTCCATACAGGACAGTGAAGGAGGAGTGATTTGCTTTATTTACCTGCAAATCCTTGAAGAGTGGGGCTGTGTGACCCTGTTTTATTCCAGTACCCTAAAGATGTGTGGGAAAATCCATTGCAGAGCTCTGGGTGTCCAAGCAGCAGGAACTACAGCTTCAGCCCAAATTCCCCTAAAAGCAAGTCTGGCAATTTACGTGATGATTTTTGTGGGAGCCTCTGCACAAAGATGAATTTCACCGGCTAAGCAGATCTTGCCCTTTGCCTATTGACTCCCTCGTCTCATTAGGCAAAGAAGGTTCTAAAGTACAAATAGAAGGAAACAGAAGTGAAAACATCCAAATTGCTTGCATTTATGTGACATGTTGATGAGTTTACCCGCCCATCCTTGGCACACACTTGCATGAGGAGGCTGTCCCTGTAGATCAGTGAAGGTTTCTCTCCTCAAGGAAGGATAGTTCTTTTCAGGATCTTTGTGCCTTAGTTGGTACAACAAGTCAGCAGCATTAATTCTGCTCTCCACAAGAGTCCTCTCCAGTAATCTGACGAGACCTTTTTTTTTCGTTTGGATGGTGTGATGTATAGCCATTTGTGTGTGTGAGTGAAAATCACATCCAATGTCCCCTGCTAGGTGTGAGATTGATAGCCTCAGCAAAGCGAGCAGGTTATTTGTTCACAGAACAGATGAACTACAGGGAGCGGCAGCAGAAGTAGCTTCCTTGGCACCCACTAATGTGCTTAACCTTAAGGTGGAGGGTAACTCAGTCTCCATGTTCAGCAGCTCTTGCCCTTTTTGCCCTGTCTCTGCATAATAATGCTGCCACCAAAGCCACACACCACTTTCTTCATGAAGTCAGTGGCTGTTCTCATCTTTCTTTAACTACTAACCCGGGTTACATTTGAGGCAGAAATAACTGCTGTACTCACTGCTAGTTCCTTGAGACATGTTATCACGTACCTGTTCACGGTTTGGAAGACAGGCTTTACCGTTTAACTCAAGTCACCTTTTTTTGGCATCCAGCAGAGCTTCCATTCCTCATGTTTGTGAAGAAGTTACCATCTTCTGAGCTTAGATTGATATTTATTTTGCAGTGAAGTGCAAACAATTCATTCGGGTACCTGGGGTTTGGCATTTGGATAAGACTTCAGCTGGCTATTTAATTTATCTTTCAGTGCAACCCACTCTGAGGAGAGGTTTAGTCCCCCACCTCTGGAAAAGAACTAGCAAACTTCTAAATAGATGAAGTCAGCTAGCCCAGCGTGTGTGGCGCCTTGTGCTGATAAATATAACAGAGAGAGCGATGTCAGATGATGCTGTTTCATGATTTTTTTAAATGTCTGTTGCTATTAAAATGGATAAAGTGGTGTTTTGTGAAGGGGAAAATTATGGGGCCAAATTCAGAATTAAACTGCTTTGTCTTCTCAAGCTGTTTCACACCTCTTCTAATTCCCATGGATGTTCAAACCAGCACAGACTCCTTTGTTGGTTTGTTTATTTTTTTTAATTGTTTCAGTGCTGTACTGGTCATAATTTAGCTTCATGAGAACTTAAGAAAAATTAGGCAGGAGATATTTTGTGCTTGCTTTTTTAAACCCTCAGAAATTTCGAATTGTTTTCACAAATGAAAAAGCCAGTTGTCCTTTTCCCCTTATGTTTAAAAGCTGTGTAAATAGTTGATAACATTCTGTGATAGAAGCCCATGACTCAGATTCTCAAGTGCAGTTTTTTCTGCCCTTTGCTCCTTACCAATATTGCTATAAAACAAATTGTCAGCCTATTTAGATGAAACAAGTAACAGCCAAGGCCAGATTCCCTCTTTTCTACCTCTCACTGCATAATGGCATAATGAGATTCTGGCCAAACAACTCAGCGCAATGCAATATTCAGTCTGCAGCATACTCAGAAAAGGCTGATGTGAATTACTAAAAACAGTCATTAGCCCCTATTTATATGAGGTTACTGGAAATTGTTCCCACATCTTTCAGCTGGTTATGCTGCTGCACCGGGACACATCCTTTCAATACGTGTGACGCACTGAGTCTGTACTCTAATACACACAAGTGAGTTTACCTTGAAGCTTTTGAATATACTCATTTAGTTTGCCAAAGAGATTCTGACATAACTGGCCATCAGGAGAAAACAACTTCCATTAACTTCCTTAAAAACTTCCATTATCTTCCTTAAAAGTATGGGGAAAGGGGTTGAGGTGGTCACTAACAGCTGATGGCTCTATAGAGCTGGCACTGAGGAGCAAGCAAAGAGCAAGGAGCCTTTTGTAGAAGGGTGAGACCCCATGCTTGTTCCTGATCTTTGTTCTTGCATCCTAAGACTTGCATCAATAAGTTTCCTGAGACCAGAAGAGGAGCAGGTGGAGGAGGGCGTGCTTTCATCTGGTGTCTTTTGTTATTTTTTTTCACTCAGAATCTGAGATGCAGCCAAAATTGTAGCTACTTTCAATGATCAAACTTGAAATAATAATAGTATTACTTGCATTGATACCAGCATTTAATCAATGTGAGTAGCTTGTAACACGAGCCAGTAGCTAGTGAGCATCACAGATTACAAACCATAGTTATAAGCAGCCTTTTGAACAATTCCTAACAACAGGGAGTATTCATTTAAAGCATCTAACTTATTGCTTATAAAAGATTTGTGTCATATTTTCAAGTGTGATTTGCTAATGTAGGACCAGTAGAAACAGTCATTCTGTATAGGGTTGTCAGCTGTGAGGTCTGACAAAATAAGAAGCCTTTTCTTGGGCTCTGGCACGTGATTACTCTGTTACTAACCATATCTCTAGTGCCTTGTTCCTGTACCTGGTTCTGATCTTGCATTATGTTGGTGTTTATTACATGATCTCAATAGGAGAAGAGAAAAGAGCCTGTTCTTTGGCTCTGGGCGTGTGATCATCCTGCAAGTTGTCATGTTCTTCTCGTGGCACTAGCTGGCACAAGTGCCCGTCTATCATGAGTCAACAAGTGTGACCGCAGATATTCTGTCTGTATGAGTGAAGTCTTTTAATGTGTGGCAGCTGTTACTCGAGAGCAGGCACTGTAGGAACTTGTTTGGGATCAGAGTCCAACGTATGGAGACTTGCTTTGGCAAATTATCTGCAGTAGCAAGAAGGAAGAATGCAGGGGTGTTACTCGTTCCCTGACAGATATTCCTTCTCTGCCAAACACATGCCTTACAATGTTTAGTCAATGGATGGCACTGCTGACTTTTCAGAGCTGGGCTAGTTTTGGGAGCTGGCTTGTGCAATGCATTTGTGACTCATTGTTCAGTTTAAACCATGTCTGAAAACTTGCTATTGCAAAGTTTTTACTTCAATAGTAGCCACGCAGCCACATCCCCTGGCACAAAGAGGGAGCCGATGTCGTGGGCTCCATTTGAGTTCCTCCATTGAGGAACTCCATTTGGGAAACATAACCGAGTCCCCAGGCAGTCCTCATTCATCACTCCCTACTTCTCATTAGGAAAAAGGCTTGCTGCGCGTCATCCTGTGGGTACAGAAAACGGGGAGGGTCTTTTTTAATTGAGAAGCCCTACAGCTTATTTTACTGAAGGAGTTCAACCTACTTGGGCTCTGAGATCACCAGAAGTCACATAACAGTTCTGTGCTGAGATAATGAGCTCTGCTGAGAAAAAGCTGTATTATTTCATGTCTGATGCCATGCCAGTGTGGTTGCCTGACTTCTAATAAAACTAGAGGCCACTGCCAAGTATGAGCATATCTGCTGGGAAAATGGACAGATATAGAATAAATTGCTGAATATTTTTTCTACTGACACAGAAGGTTCTTTACTTGTTCTTCAGATGTGCATCCAGTTGCCAAAGTATGCTTTCAGGACCACTGTTTAAAATCTGCTACAGTGGCAAGTCTGGAGGAAGGAGAGCTCAGCAGGGATCCTCAGCATTATGGAAAGAGGGAGGAAGTCCATTCTGCTGTATTCTACTTCCAATTATTACTTACTTCTTATTAATAACGAAAAGACATTCTTCATTATTTCATTCTTCATTACCCTATGGAACAGTATGTTAGAATTCACTCAGTATTGTTGTATTTAGCAAGTTTATTTGTTTACTATCGACTGCTTCTGACTTGAACTCACTGAGGCAAATTCTTCATTGCGTTGTTGTGAACCTAGAGTTTATAAAATGGGAGAGAAGAGCAAGGAGGTAGAATAATGTGAATTTAAATGGGGAATCAGAAAGGAGAGATGAAAAATTGAAAACAGTAAGGCTCTTGGATGTTATGCAAAAGTTATGAAGCATTCAAAGAAAAGAAGAAACAGGAAAAAAGGAAAGGGAAAGGTTAGAAGAAAAGCTGTCTAAGAACAGATCCTCTTATTCCAGAAGCCTGGATGAGTTTGAAAAAATAACCCGATTCCAAAAACTCCTAAAGAAACTCAATCTTATAACACTCCTTGTTTAGCTGGGTGTAGGTAAGTGAAATGAATAGTGTTGGAACAGTATAAAACTGACATAAATCAAGGAGTAATCTATGCCTTAATTACCAGTCTGCCGTAACAGCCAATTCAGTCCAATAGAAACCCAAAGTGTTTTCCATGGTACAGCATCCCCCACATACGTGCCTTCTACAAATACTTGCCTTCTAGAAACACTTTCAAGATATGAAGAAAAATGATAAATTGATAGACCATTTTGCTTCTAATTAGCAGGTCAGAAGTATCGAACCCTAGAAAATCTGAAGGCTTTGCTTATAATTGGAAACAATCAGCATCCTACAGGGCTGCCTGCTTTGTTCTTATCTGTGAAGCGTTGGATTTTTAATGGATGCAACGTGCACCACAGATAGCCAAGAGATGATGTTTTTTGGGAAGCTGCTTGGAGAATCGTATTGGAGAAAAAGATCTAGCAATATACATTGTCTGTTAAAAACTTCACTGGGTTAAGCAGTTCTGTTTTGTACTGGCTCGTGAAGCAAAGACATCAGTGTTTATCAATTCCTGCTAACGGTCCATATGAATTCAGCTTTTTGATGCAGCCGTTGGGGTTTGAAGTTGCTCCTGGGTAATGCCTAAACATATAAACATTAGGCATGTCGTTGTAAGCAGTTTCCATGGGAATAGCATTAAAAGCTATTTAAGAATGAAAGAAAAATGAACACATCTTTTGTAGATTTTTATGCCGTAATAGTTGATGCTGAAAGCAGGTGTGAAGCGGTTCACTCACTGACACAATGGTGCACAGAGATGTTGAATTCTGTGTTTATTAAGGGGGCGAGGTATTTATAAGTATTTGTGACAAGCAAACACTGTGGACAGTAGTTGTATGAATATTTATAATTCTACCCTGTCTTCACTTTATGTGCAGAGGAACTGCATTGATAAACATGGCAGTCTTTTCTAAGCCAATGTTTAGTACCAGTATTTAATTCTCAGTGAACAGAAAGAGCTCGGGCTTAGTTCAGTTTATTTCCTTCTTTTTTTGTTATAAGAATAAAGTCAGAAATTAAGAAGGAAATGGGGCGATAAACTTTTTGGTCTTTTTTTGAATGTGAGAATGTGGCACAGGAGTACCAAACCAGGACACTCAGCACTCACAGATGCTCTAGAATAATAAATCAGCGTATAAACCAACAGTGAACAAAAAGGGGGAAAACCAGCCTGTGCAGTCCCTCTGAATAACTCTCTTTTTACAGCAGGTAACTGCAGGGTGCGAGGCAGGGAAAGAAGAGCAGGGGGGAACAAGGGCAGGATCGATTCATGGAGTAGAATCTCATTACAGCTGCCAGGGAATAGTGCCTAACAACAAATGTAAATGATTATTTCAACAAGATCTGAAAAATGCCTTGTTAATGTCATTTTGAATTGTGCAATTTCATCATCAGTGCTGGATATAATGAAACTAATAGAAACTAGGAGTGTTAATTATGAACCAGATCAGCCGTCTTTGCCATTAGTGACAGTGTCATCTGACTGTGGTGCATGAATAGACTTTCTCGCATGCCATTGACAGACACTTGTTTTTAGGAGCGGATAAACCCCAGGTCAGTAACTTACTTACCTAATGCATTTTCTGAGTCACCAACCAGCACCTTCACACGTGTGAGAATGCAAAGGGATAGCCTTCAGCTTGTGAAACTCCATTCTCTATCAGCTATTTCACTTGGAATAGAGTGTTTTCCGCAGGCGTCTGAGGGTGCTGGTCCAGGACTGCCTCTGCAGATGTTCAGCTTTGGCTGTGCCCGGCTTATATGCCCAGCCACGCAGAGGCATATCCTACCCAATCAGTTGAACTGTTCTGCATTGAGCACCACCGTCAGCCTGGGACTGGGCCAGGGGAAATTCACCCATCTCAGAAAGTTTTCTTTTTCGCATTGAATATATAAAAATGTGACCCTTGAAGCATATGCTTTTGTTTGCCTTGGTACGGGTTGCCACACAGGGCAATCAGGCCCTCACCTCGTGGCAAACTCAGCATGTACTGCAAGAGAGGCTTAAAAAACCTTAGGAATTTTCCAATCTTTATTTAAAGGAATGAGGAGATAGTTCACAGGATGTACTTCAGGGGACAATACCAATCAAATTGAAATTCTAAGCTATATATTCATACTCAGCAAGGTTGTTTTTTTTTTTAAATGATGTAAAATGCTAGCTAGAAAAATGATTTCCATCTAGGTTAACAATAGGAGCTCTTGCATAAGCCACGGGAGCTTTAAAAAAATGCTTAAAAATGATGTCTTGAAATCTTCTGTATGGGACTGGCTGAAGATAACAATTGGAAGAATTTCCACTGGAATCTACATTATATTTAACTTGTTGCTACCAACATCCAAATAGCATTTCTGAGACAGAAACCATATGTGCTCACAAAGTAGGACCTGTATTGCGTAGTTTTATTATTTTTGTAGTTAGAAATGCTCCAGATAAAGAAAGGAACCTTTGTTATTAGGAAAAATACTTAATAATAATTAAAAGCCCCCACTGTGTCCAGCTTGTTATTTCCTGCTTTAGACTACCAGGTGCCAATTTTGTACTTTTCTTCTTCAGCTGAAGCATTTGTGTATTCGTAGGGTACAAGAATGTCCAGCAGGGAAGATATTCAACTTTCTCAAACCTTGTTGAAGATCATGGAACACTGCCAAATATTTTTCTTTTTTAAACATAGAGTTGTACGTTTAATAAATGTTACAGCATTCCTGACATTATCATTCCCATATCTGCCTTAATAGGAAAGGACCTGAAGGTTGCTCATTTCCATGCTCAAAATCGAAGACCCTTGGCGACTAGAACACAAAGCTAGATAGCTTGTAATGAATACTTTTTATGTGTGTGTGTGTATGAGTATGGGATAAAACCTGATGAACAGGTTTTTCTTCTGATTTTTAAAGAATTCAGATTTCTTCACTTTCTTTCCTGTGTGCTCTCAGGCAGAGATTTCAGAAAATTTTGGTGTCGTTTTGCACATTTCTTAAAGCATGTAAAATAAAAAGAATTCCATTGGTGAGCAAGTACCTTATAGCAGTATTTGGTGCTCTGTAAAAAAAGAAACAATCATCTGCTGGTGTAAAATATTTCGAACTTACTAGCTTGCTCATTCATGTGAAATTTTATTCTTGTTTATAAGAAAAAGTTGGCTTTATAATGTGCACTCTGAGCTGTTTATAGTGCTGAGTTGCTTTCAAACTGCTGCTTTGGCATGGGGATGTGGGACAGTTTCTTGCTGGCCAGCTGCTTCAGAGAATTAATTCAATATGCAGATCCTGAACTTTAATGAAAGGCTAATTATCTGGTAGTCGCTGAGCCTCAGAAGCCTGACTGCACCTTCAGGCTCTTGACTCGAGCCTCTGTGGAAGGCAGCTGCCACTTGCATGCTGTGTTTTGTCTGTTGAGGTCCTGGTTTTGTACACGCACACTCTTGTTACCACCAAGCCCAGTAGCTGAAGGAGAAAAACATGAATTTCCTTTAAAACTCACTTGGAGTTCAAGTTGGACTTTAGGAGCTGTAGTTGCTAATGACCTAGAGGTGATTCATCCATTATCGGATAATCTGCTTTTATCTGAAATTATTTAAATACAGTGAGGTGAAGACAAAAAAAAAAAATCTCCCGGAACAGAGGCATCTTCACATAGGAAAGAACAAAGTATTTTTAGTTAATTGAAGACTTTCAACCTCTAAGAAAATCTGGCTGCTTTGGACTACTCAGTGGAAGAAAAGAGGAAGGAAACTTGATTTACTGTACATTTAGGCAGGCTTTGAAGCTTCTTAGTTATCCGAGTGCTAAATTGCAGGCTGAGGCTGGGGTATGTGGCTGCTAGATTAAACCTAACTTCTGCTCTTTTTTTCTCTTAAAAACCAGTACTTAAGGAATTAACATTTCTTGGACTTATTTTACTGTTTAAAATGAGCAGATGCTCACCTGACATGGCTTGACATCCATTGATTTTAAGTTTGGTTTTTGTTCCATCTACTGTATCCTGATTAAAATGGATGGACCGTCTTCTAATGTTTGATGCTAGAACTTAAGTTTTGTAAAATTTCTTGGGTTTTAACATTCAGTAAGCGAAGAAGCAGAGAGAGATGCCTGAGTGCTGGGGGCAGCTGGCAAAGTCCTTGGACTGGCACAACAGCTTTAATTGGAAATAACTTGACTTGATGTGGCTTTAGACCGTGACATTTGTTTTCAAGGATTTCTCACTAATAAGGTTTTTCTTTCTTTCTTTCCCGTTTGTTTTCAGATAGAAATGTTTTATTTAATGGCTTTGTCAGCTTTCCTATCCTGTCAGAAATCAGATGAACAGCCACTCATTTATAGTGGAGCAAGTAAGGCAAAAAAGCGGTTTATGTATTGATATTCTGTGCACCTAAATTATCCGAAGGAAGGAAATAAGTTCAGTGTCTGATCCTGCAACTCTCTTCACAGAAAATCTCATATGAATTCCTAGCTTTTTCTTGAAGAAGTCCTAGCCTAACAGAGTGTTAATAAATAAATAATTTCTTTGTCTTACAGAGCTGACAATGGACAAGAAGCTTTGTGTCTCACTTGATTTATCTGGATAACAATGTAGCCTGGAAAGTGCACTTAAAACTACTTCTACATAGCTTTACTTAGTGTTGAAGGTAATTCTTATTATCTTAGTTATTTTTGTATTTATTAAGGAATACATTGATGAGAAACTGTATAAGCTTTTGAAAGGACTAGTGATTATTTTAATGTAATGTATTTTATTGTATTTTTTTTTTTCCCAGGGATTTGTCATCTCTTTTTTACATAATCTGGATCTAAATCACCCTGAACCTGAAGTCTGATATTACTGGTGGATTCTCTCTTGTGTCGCTTGTCAGTCATTTGTTTCTTTGTTGTGTTTGATTTTCATCTTGCATTGGTGAAAACTTGCCCAAGCTCTCCAAGGGTGGCTACCCCAGTACCACTACATTTCACTAAACTCAAAGTGATGGCTGTTTCTTTCACTCAAGGGCACAGTTACCCTAAGAGAGGAGGAGGAAAGAAGAAAGAAAGAATCTCTGGACTTCTTCGACCCACCCTGACCCCACCAACAGGGCTTTTTTATTTTTTTTTCCTGTACTTTGTTTTTCAGAAAGTGTCTGTGATTTGCAACCAAACCAAACAACCTACAATAAAACAAGATATGAAACATTTCAATTAACCCCCTCCACTAAAATGCCTGATTTCTTTCTGTATGCCTTTCTGGGGCTGAGATTAACCATGTAGTTTACAACTTGGAGGTCTTTGTGGGTTTGGGACTTTGGAGGGCTGAATTGCAGAAGCATTTAGATTGGAATCTGTTCAGCAGAGTGCACTTGAGGGATCAGGAATCCACCCACAGGCTCTGCTGAGGCCACCCTAGGGCTGTTTACAAGAGGCAGGGGCTATCCAGAGGAGACTGAGTCAAGAGGTGTCAGGAGTGGGTGAGGAGAATGAAAACATAGCTGCTCAATGACTCAGTGCTGCAGTCAGTGTACGCACAGAACATCGGGCATCGCGTCATTTCAGTCGTACAAATAACCCGGCAGTCCTTTAGTGATATGATGTATTACCATGTAATTGCATAGCTAATTTGGCAGCAGGACTAAATGAATTCTGTAATGTAGAGGTCTGTGAGATACACTAGTCTTTTATGTTGTGTTTCCCTCAAATAATCTGGAAGGTAGCCAGATAAACAACTCGTGATAATAATGGTGTCATTGTTCTTTGTCAAATCTCGAATGTTAGAAAGAAAAAGCCCAGCTTTTCTGTGCGGCAGCCAGACGTAGTCATCACTCTTGTCTGTTCGACTGGGTGAAGAAGCTCGCCATCACAACTGAGGGGAAAGGGAGATAAATGCTAAACAAACTGTGCAAAACAAACCCCTTCCTGATCAGGAAACCCTTTGTTTTGTTGTAAGCTAAACCGTGCCTATTTTTTTTTTAAGAAAAAAAGAACTGATTAACAAAAGCATCAAATGTAACATATTCTTTTCTAAGGGAGGAAGATGATTTTCACATCCAAAGCACCATATCACAGCCCTCTCCCCAAATAACATGGCTTATTACCAAGACTTAGTAGGCTTTCCCACCCATAATTCTTAAACTACTTTTTAAAGATGGGTCATTTTTTTAACCTCCTTTTATAGATAGAAAAGCAAATAAAGGCTAAGCAGCTTTCTCAAGACACACTATAGATTCCTAGTAAACACAGCGAATCATCCAATTTCGAGTCCCAGCTAATGAGACTAGAAACACAAGCACAGGAAAACTGACAAAATACATCATAAACCTGCATGGATTTACAGTGAGCGAAAACACGCATCATGAGCACTCCTCAAGCTGAGATGCCTAATTTTATCCTCGGTTAGGTGGCAGTACTCTGTTTGCCTTTGCCATTTGAATTGCGGGCAGAGATTGTACCCACTGAAAGAACATCCTTTGAAAACCTTACTGTGGTGTCTGATAAACCGGGTGGGGACCGGAGGCTTGTTGCAATTAAAGGATAAAGGCTTGGCTTTGTTGTTGGGATTGAGTGTTAAGCAGGGCAACACTACAAGAGATCCAATCCCAAAACTATTATGCGTGTGTGGGATTCTAGATGCCAGACTGAAGATATACCAACTCCAGCAGGAGCAGATAGACATGAAACATCTCTGGTTATGTTAACCCTCCAACTGCAACTGCAGGATCATGTGCACCAGGTTCTTCTGAGCTGGCAGGATGTGAAGCTACCTGAAGGATGAATGTTCTAGCTGTCCTAGGGCAGGATCAGGGCTTACTAACTAAACCACAGCAGGAAAGTAGTGAGAGTGCTATGCCAGCTGCGTCCATGGAACATCTCTGCAGGCTCTCCTCTTGCACTATGGCAGATCTCCACAGGGACTTTACAGGTTTACGAATCAAAGTTCTCTTCCAGGTTCACTGTTCTGGGAGAAACACTTGACCTCATTTATCTGTTTACTTAGCTCTAGGATAGATTTTGCTATTTTAACCGTTCAGAGTAGTCTAGTTGGATAGTTTAAGGATTAAGTGAAGGATTAAGTGATATGTGAAGCAACAGGTGATCCACAAGAATTTAGTCTTTTGAAGTATAGTCCTGCCTTTTGATAGAGGTTAGCTTAAACTTCAGATTCCTGGCTCTGGGGAACTGGACCTTAACCCTACTCTGAGACATCCTGAATGTGTCTTGTTCTGAATCTTTTACCTTCCACGCAAATTTCAAGAACTGAGATCGTGACAGTTAGATCGTGATAGTTTTAGGTTACATCAAGATGAACTCTATACTTCCAATCTATTATGATGTTTGATCTTTCTGACCTCAAATCAAAGCTGTTTTCTGAAGCATTACCATGGTGATGCACAACACAGTGTATGTCATTGACGGTGCTTTTAGAGCTTTATTGAAATGCTTTTTAGCTGAAATAATAGGTCATTATGTTGGAGATTGACTTACAATGGGTTGCTATATAAAATATTTAATAGAATCTCTAAAATTGTATCAAGATAAATAACCAGAAAATTAAAAATACCTAAGTACAGAGAGCTGCAAACATAGACATTTGTGAGTGAGCACAACCAAGCCTTTCCTTCCAAAACACTGGAGGCAAAAAATATTTGCTAGCAAATTAAGTATTTGTTTCTGAAATTTGTCAGCTATCTAGTTTCTGGGTAAGCCCTTAGTAGTACCTATTCCTAAGAAACTTCTTTGGATTCATGAAGTACTTGCTATTGTGAAGCTAATAGATATGTTTTTGATGAATGTATTTTTCTATTTGAATTGTGAGAGCAGTAACCTTTAGTCATACACAGATGAGATCATTTCAATTCTAGGCTTAGTCCAGCAAAATTGCTTGATTCAGAATCTGATATGCACATTGCCTTAATTATTTTTGAGGTTTTTTTTTTCCCATAGATTCTTACGTGATGATCAGATTGTGAGGTTTATTTGTGTGTATGTTAATGTTAAGCTCATCTTACGTCTGATGAATTCATTTCTCCTCTGTTGTCCTCTGCTCTTAAAAAATATGCGGGACTTCTTTTATTGCTTTTTAGAACATCCTTTGTAAACATCATATTCTGTAGGTCTAATCCCATCTTCCCTAAAAACCAGCAACAGGTATTTGATGTGTAATCCTGACCATATTCAGGATTCTGCAGGAATCTTAAACGTTAACAGGCAGTTCAGGCTCCACTTAGGAGGCTCCTCAGGCTCCACTATGAGGGCCAAAATCCATTAATTTTCCTAGGGACTCCTAAGTCTCTGTTGTTGAGATGTGCAAGAGTTGATTGATCTCACTTGAATCTGTGTGTCTGCTCTGATTTAGGCTGGTAAAATGCAGTCAGTGCTATATATTTTGCCTTATATATGATTAATTTTAACATATTTTGATATTTCAAAAATCATTAATGAGAAAAGAACCATTAAATTTACATACACCAATGCCTAAGCAGTAATTTTAACCAGATTGTTGGTATTAAAAGTAGATGTAATTATATACTGCTTCACATATTGGGCGTTATTTATGTCTGAATTGTAATGTACCTAAATTATTATTTTGATTAAGCTGATGAGTTCATTCTCATTTATCTCCATTTATCTCCTTCATTTTGATTGATTGCATTCAGAAGCCTTTTAGATTTGCACAGCTGACCCACTCTGAGAAGCCTCTTGCTAAAGACCGTATAATTCTTCATGGCTATTCTTCATGAGGGCATTGGGAACTGGGAGGAGGAATGGGACAGGGTATTATAAGTTACAGTACTGAACTTCCTGACTGAATTTGGGAATTGCTCAAGAAGTTTAAATTAATGCCTATCTATGCAAATCAGTTCAGCTTTGCCTCTAGAAGCCTGATAAATGAGTTGAACTAGCAGACTTGAACTTGTTTGTGCTAACAGTCACCCTGATTATCTGCCTTTTTCCAGCTGTTCCTTACCAAGTCTGGAAAAATTCTTTTCCAAGTATTTTTATTTTCCATTATATGTGTAATTTCCTGATGCTGATGTTCTGCTAGTTGGTAACCGCTCTCTCTCCTGACAGAGGCACCTGACATATTCATAAGGCCATTTCCCAATTAATAGGGAAGATTGTAGCAGTTCTTTCAGAATTAACTAGAACTCCTGGTGGCCGCTCTTGCCATGGAAATGGCGATGCTGTCAAGGCAAGTTCTTATCCTTTCCCCATCGTATGAATAAGGGCTCCATGTGGTTGGTGGGGAACAAAGTATGAAGCTGAGTGCCAGAAGACTCTCCAATCCAACATGTAGTGTGTTTGTCTTCTCTAGAGAGGTGATTCAGCTCTTTGTTTCCAATATCAGGGAGACCGTAATTGCACTGATGCTGGTGGAAAAAGACTTACTTCGGAGTTTCCCATTGCAATGGGAATTTTGAGACTATTGTAATACTTAAATTATTTCAAAAGTAAGTACTGTGTGCGGTTTCAGGAGCTGGCTTAAAAATCTGTTAAGTCCAAACTCATTCTAATGTTATTTGTGCTGAACGGCATACTGGGCTAATTGCAAAGCTTTTAGCCATGTTGTCGTCCATGCACTCCCCACTTCTCTGCCCAGGAGTCCAAAATTACATATAATGGACAACATTAAAGCATTAAATGGGCACTGCAAGTGGCTTAGATTGCAGTCTGCCATAACATCTACGTCATCTGTACAGGAAACAAAAAGTGATATTGTCTGGAACGTTTCCATTCATCTAAAACACATCAGGAAGGCCTTGCACTTGACTTTTACCATAAAAAGTTCTTTATCTTTGGATGCCACAAAACAGAAAAAGGGGATTTACTTAGAATATATTTATGATTCTGACATAAACCATGAAAGTTGTACTTAAGGACTATAGTTCAGGTAGTAAAAAGCCTTAGCAAAATAACAGAAAATCCTCAGTTTTTGTGGCTAGTATTTTAAGCATCTTGATGCAGCAAAGAGATACACTATATTGTTGGTGAAGGGGCTTGTCACGGGAAGAGAAGAAGGACAAGGACTCCTGCCTATTCCCTCTCTAAGTCCTCAAAGGAGAGGATTCACCTAAGTGACAAGGACACAAAGCTGTTTTTCTGCTGAGGCTTCTGCTGGTGCAAGAGAAGCTGGAAGATTTTCAGAGCAATCGGAAACACAGAACTGTCTCTCCTTTTCTTTGGTAAACAACGTTTATCCTGACTGGATGCAATCTGCAAAATAAGTCTGGACATATTCTGAAGCTCCAGAAAAACCAAGCTCTGGTACAGTATGAACGAGGGCCACAGACTAGGTCAGGCTGAAATGTCTTCAGTGCACCTTAACTGCACCTGGCACTGCGAGTACCCACCTGATTTTCTTGTTGTGGAGGTCAATTACTTGTGCTGCGCAACAGAACTGAATGGCTGCAAGTATTTACCCACCTTTAGTTTTTCCATGGTTATTGAAGTAGTGCCTTTTCCATGGTTATTGAAGTAGTGCCTGACTTGAAGCTGCCATGAAGAACGATGTTTTCACCACAAAGGAAAAACAACCAGCCCAAATGATTTATCCTTCCTTGTTTCTATTCCCTACATGCTGGTGATGAACTCTGTAATCAGGCACCAGGAGGACACTCCAAAACAAGTTTCTCTGGGACTGCAGCAAACCGGAAATGTTCGCTAGTGAGTTATCTTTGAAGACGATAAAAGCATTCTTTGAACCTGTTAGTGAGCAGAACAGACCCTGTTGGAGGTCTGTGCTTGACTGACTGCATCAGCATAACCAGGATGAATGTAGTTATGGTGCGCAGCAGGTATCTGAAAACAAGTTTTCCTTGAAAACACTGTGCTATATTATGTCCTTCAATTACCTCCTACTGCTGAAACTGCTTGGAGGAAGATCTTTGCCACTGATAGTAGAGGTGTTAAAATCAAACAAGCACTCCAAGTTTTTGCTTCACCGGGTCGTAGAAAAGAAAGCAACCAAGTCTTCATAGTTCTTTGAATTTGTGACCTCTCCTGACTCTTCTACTCTGTAGTTATGTCCTTATCCCCGAAGCATAGAAATATCTTCATAAAACCTGAATTTATCTCCCAGGTGAGAAGGAAACAGTGTAAGAAGAAAGGGAAGAAGTAAGAACTCTATTACAAGAGAGGGTATGTGCTTTTCATGCTCACTCATAATTGTGGCCTGTGGCTGTCTCTGTCTGTATCATAACAGTATCCAGTCGTGATATGGAACTGCTGGTCTTTGACATGAGCTGCATCTTGTCGTGACATGACCTTTGACATGAGCTGCATCTTTGACATGAGCTGCGCCAACAATGATAGAGTAGCAACAACTGTGCTTTCCAAAAAGAACATAACCCACTGGAACCTCAGCTGTCATGATGTCAAAGACAATCAAAAGTCTTGGCAAGGAGCAGTAAAATGATTAGTTCTTCAGTTTCTGAAGGGGTTTAAGAGGCCTGTTTCTTTGTGCTTCTCCACTTGCTGTAGTTACTGCAACAGAAACTCTCCTGCAGCTCCCTTTGAAGTGAGCTATCTTGAACCCTTATGGAAAACTGATAATCAAATTGGGCTGATCTTTAAGTGATCGATTTACTGAAAAATGTCATCTGGAGTGTTGCAAAATACCCAACCAAACACACAAAAACCATCAAACCTCCAAAGCCCTGAACGCATTGTAGCTTTTACCATTGTTCTGCAGTTGGAACAAGATATTGAGGAAAACAGGTCTCTCAGAATAAACTCAGCATGAAATATTCACCATCCGTGACACGGGCTTTCGTCTTTTAAATTACCAGTGTCCTGAAGTTCAGATCCTGCCCATCGCCTTGACAGTTCTGCTGAGCTCCTGATTCTACACTGTTCTCAGACATTACTGGTTGGTAGCTCTAATCACGAAATCCTTCTGTGTAGCTTATTTTAAAAAATGTCATACCATTTGGGGAACAGTGTACAAAGTGTGCTTTTGTCTACAGAAATGGCAGTATCTTTCCAGTCTTTCTCCCTTTAATTATCTGGAGAAATAGATCCCCTTCGAGTACATTATGGCAAACCTTTAATTGACAGCATCTCTGGCATGAGAGTGTTATCAGGTTGGTGCAGTGAGTAAATTGGAGTGAGCTTGGATGACCTCTTGCTGTTGTTCAGAAACAACATTGCACGCCTCACAGCATCCATCTTTTGCTTCGCAGGAGCACCCCAGAGAGATGATCATCTGTTGTTAAAATAGAACACCTTTTCTAACAAGAACAGTAGAACTAGAAGCACAAATCTGGAATTATGGCAGCGTATTATAAATGAAAGCCGCCAAGAGACAACCAATGCACAAATCTTTGCTTTGAGAAGAAATTACATGAAAGGTACAGTTGATATCAACCAAGAGAGTAAGCTGCATGAAAAGAAACTACTGATGAGTATAAGAAATGCTGATGCACTGAAAATGCCTTTGCTGTTATTCATTCTCCATGGACACTTACTTCAACACGCTTAGCAATCAGCTACAGGCAGTTCAGTTTTAGTCTGAGAAAGCGGTTGTAGATACTTGGATTTTATCAGCCAACATCAGGCTGTAGGGAAATGGGCTGCTTGTACTACTGTTGTGTCTTCTAACTCTTTCCACTTCCATGGGTCAGTGTTTCTGGGAGGGCTCTTCTCCCAGTGAGTCTTCCAGAAGCATTCAGCAGGCCAAGACCTCTGGAAAGTATACTGACAATGTTTGGGATTGGTGACATCTTCCGTAGCGAAGTTGCTGTTTAGATGCTTAGATAGGAGCTGATCTGCTTTGAAAAATCTGCCTGAGAGCTGAGTCCACACGGCAAAACTCCCGATACCGTAGTGTCACCAGGTTTGAATCACGCCACCCTAGTTTTATGCATCTTTCCCTGAACTCTTGCTCCCGCCTTTTGCTCTCTCGGAGTTTGTCAGCTGCAGGTGGTTAAACGATGTGAGTCCCTGTCACCGCTGGAACTCTTTTGTAGGTAGAGTTTCCTTTTCCTCATGGAACTTGCTGTGCTGCAGGAGAGAGCCGCTGCCTGGCTCTGGAGCAGTGCAGGTCAGTCCCAAATTCAGGCAAAAAAGCAGCCACAGATTGAGCATTCAGAAATACCTTGTTGAAACAAGAGTCTTTGGCGATGGGATGGAGGAGCCCCTGACAGCGAGGTACAAAAGCACTGACCATGATAAATTTTTCAGAGAGGATTTTTGATTAGGATTAGGATTTTCCCCTTGATCCATAGTTCACCCAGTTAGGATTAGGTGACATTCTCAAGCATTTTTGTTATATTCATTGAAGGCGTTTTGGAGGTCTGAAGCCAGCCAGCGTAATGAGTCTGGGCTTGAAGCATTTGCTTATATGCACCTTGCCAGCGTCTCACAGTATGGTGTCAAAAAAGCCTTAATTTTCATGTGCTTTACAGTAAGAGTTAATTGATTTGTAATTTGTCTTAGGTTTTTTTTTTTTTCTTTGTTAATAAGAAACTTCTCCAATTGTCAATTAATGTACACTGTTGTATCCAATGATCATCTTATTCCACTTGAGGGACTCTTCCCATGGTGGTCTCTAACCCTGTTTAAAACTGAGTTTTTTGTCAAAGCTAGATTCACCATGGCTCCATAGCCTTCCTCCCTTCAAAGAAAGTAATTACTCATCCAAAATATATACACTTTGACTGTTATGTCAACATATCCACTTCCTGCTGGGTATTAAACTATATTATTCCTGGAGTCTGGACTGGCAATATGATTTAATAACAGGTTCTGATACAGAAAGTAGCAAATGAAGGCAAAGTAATAGTAATTTTTCATTTGAATCACAGACAAATTGACTGTTTTGCGGTACTCGTCTATGGCAATTATACGTTGTTTTCTTCTAATACTGATTTCCTTCCACAGTTTATTAGCGTGGATGTCAGAGAAACAAGCGTATTGTTTTAGTCTATAAATACTTCTGGCCTAGTGGAGGAGACAGCCCTGTGATTAGATCTGCTGATTAGGTCTGTTTGAATCCAGGCACTCCTGCGAGATAGTGCTTTTGCTGAGCGCCTTTCATCCTGCCCCCGCTACGGCGGAGCGAGGTGCTCACAGCATCGACCTGCTTGTGGTGGTCGTCTGTGAACAGTCTGATTTGTGACTGTCTGGGGAAAAGATGTGCAAACTCTCTGCAGGGTTAGTACTTACTGAAAGCCAGATCCTCCTTCCCTGCCTTGCACGAGTCACGCCGCTGAGCTTCCACCGCGGGTTTACGCTCTGCTGTGGCGCAGTGTCAAGCTGCTCAAAAGCCTTCTCACTTTTTCCGTTGTTTCAAAACAGGATGTTGAGGTCTTCAGAAATGTTAACCTGCTGAGCTAGATTTGCTGTCAGACTTTGGCTGGATTTGCACGGGGGACACTCAGCAGTTCACCTTTTGTGGTGCTTAGGGGCAGGATCCTATATTCTTCCAGAAGTCAAGGAGGGAATTTTCCTGCTTTCTGAAAGAATTCAGCCCCAGCGTGCCTTTAAATACAGAGAAACTAGAGGGAAGAGAAATTAAAAAGAAAATGCTTTTGTTTGCCGATTTCTCCATTAGAAGTGTTGTATTTTGTAGTTCCACAAAAAAAAGATAATAACAATTGAACCAGCAGTTGGGTTGACAGAGGATCTAGAAGAGAACTGTTGAGATTTAAGCTTCCCACAGGAAGTAGGTGGTGTTAATCTTTCCAACTAAATTGTAGATTACTTTGTGCCAGTTTGTCTTAAAATGACCATTGTACATCTGTGGCTTTCATTTGTTTTTCACATTTTAATCCAGACTATCTGGATGTGTAACAGGCAGCTGACCAGAGGATGCTTAAATTCTTACTAAAACAACACAAACAAATAAGACTTTCATACATGCTAAGAACAAATGTGACTGCAAAACAGTCAGTACCAGATTTTCCATGAGCTGTCAGCGACCGATTCAATGTGTACCTTCGTATTGAAAATGTCTGTGGTTTGTGACATACATATAAAAATGCACAGCTATATATGTAAATAGACATATTATTTAATTTACGATGGTGATAAAGTTCTTAACGAAGTGCTGTTTTTTTACTGTGGGTTACTAATTGCAGGATGTGAAAGTGCACACCTTCGCTACGTAGACACCGTGAATGTCCAGTCAGTGTGAGTCTGATTCCAGAAGTGCTGGTGCAGGGGGCACGATGCTGTTGGATCCACAAAGTAAACAGAAAGATTTTTGAAAAATGATTTATTACAACATTAACATGACCGTGCTAAGCAATATTTTTCAAATACCTATTTTGTAATGACAATTTCTCATTGAGATATGGCTTGTTTCTATACATTTCCTCCCCTGCAGAAATTACTTTTTGCTTTTAACACGCGCTCATTCATTGTGCAGATGGCTTAATGATCTCGCATTCATTGCTATATCAATGTGGGAACTGTATTCTTAATTAATTCCATCTTTTCCTTTATTCAGAAAATCTGATTGCGTGAAGTTCTTTGATGTGGTGGTTTTGATCACGGAGAGCTTTCACTCACCATTTACAGAGCTGTTTTAATGTACTTACCTCTTCAGGAAAAATAATGTTAAAACCTTGTGTTACATGTGCTGCTCTTACAATCTTCCAATAAAACAAGTAGGCAGTATATCAGTGAATTAATTTTCTAAATAGCAATATTTGTGCATATGCCTGGGAAGCTGTTTGCCTTTTCTGATTGGTAATTACACAAGAAATTGGGAGTAACTGTCACATTAGGAGTGAAATATTATTTCAGTATATCAGAATAATTTTTAATTAAGGAGAATTACCAAAGGGACAGCATTTAAGAAAACAAACCACAACCCTGTCACATAGCTCCAGCTGTCCCAGAAAATTCTGTTCCCTGAGCTGTCTTTTGGCTGGAACAATCTGGAAAATACTGCTCCCTGAACTAAATATCTTCCCTGTGAGCTTTGCTGGCTTTGGTATTCAATATTAATTATGAAATGGTCTCCTACATCTTTTCTGGTCTCTTCCCTAAGCTTTGCAGAACCTTCAAAGATGAAAACTTATAAGCAGCATGTTTTGGTGGCTAAATAAGAAATCTTGTTCATTTAGGAGGGGGCAAGAGCAGGGAAAGGTCCTTCTGCCCACAGTACCAATTAAGTAGTATTTTGTCTGTAAGCCAGCAACGAGGCAAAACCCAAAGCCTTGTACTCTAGTTTTCCTTGAGCAAAGCAGACCAAAAGTCTGCTAGTCCAATATTCAATAGCTCTTCACATATTGTTTTTCAGATAATAATTGAGTTAGTTTTGAATATTTCTTATACATTTGGACTGTTAGTAATTTCCCTGCTCTGAGATTCTGCTAAGGAGCTGCACTTAGGTCAAAAAAAGATATTTATAATCCAGCATATCTGAGAAATAATTAGTTCCATTTTGATTACCCTGTCTCATTAACAGAGAGAGCATTGATTTTCACTGTACTTGTGTTATCATACTGAATTTAGACTGTGGATACTTCACTCTAAGTAAGATTTTTATTTGGTCTTTTTTTTTTTTGCCTTAAATGCCTGTATTTTTCAGGCTTTAAATTTTAAAGGATATTATTGGCTTAATTGCTGTTCAACCTGTACAAGTATAGTATGTTTTTATCTAACACAAATTAAGTATATGTAAATATAGAGGCCAAAGCTACAAGGCAACTTTTTCACATATCCCTTGGAGGTTTTCTCTTTCTGTCCTTTTGGGGTGAGCAGAGGTTAGGACCAACTCCCATCAAGCCAGCTGGAAGCTATTGTTGCTGGATAGATTCATATATAAAGTCTTGCTAGCAGAACTGGGTGAAGGCAAATGTTCCCTTGTCTCATTTGTCTGATTGCCTTGGAAATATATAAGCCTGCTAAGTGCATCTGGCAGAGTTTTTTGACAGCCAGAAAAGAGGTATTTTAATGCAAGAGAAGAAATCTTTACAACATGAAGTCATAGTGACATGTCAGCTCCTACTGACACTACACAATAAATAATCAGAGGCGGCAGAAATACAACCTAAACCACTTTAAATTAATATTATATGAGGTTAGAGAAGAAAATGATGTATTGAAACTCTCAGAACATCATGTTTTTTCCACTTTTTGAATGAATTTTTAAAAAGAATATTTAGTACCTATATCTGTGTACCATCTGATGCCGTGTATGCATGATTTCATTTCAATAGATTTTGTAAGTAATTACCACCTACTTGGGGAAATTCTGAAAAAAAATGAGAAATACAATCTTTTCTCTCTTGCTAGATAGTCACTGCCCTATGAAAAACATGCTTTTGTTTCCAATGCCATTTCCTTTTCTTCTACCTTTTGATTTAAAATTTAGGTTTTGCAGTTATTAACTTTTATGACGTATCTGGTTTATAAGTTTAAGAAACATTTTTTAACAGCAAAAGAATATATGCAATTTAGGCAATAACAATACAATAGAATTATAGAATTGCATGCCAGATCATCCATAATAAGCTTAAATTATATGAATCAGTGGAGGGAACAATATTTGCATTGTTTCTACACCCACAAGTCAACTTGTGTATGCTCTCAGTTGTATATGCTTGTATATAATTTTTGTTTCAACTTAGCTTTCGTAGTTGAAAGAACAAAGCTCGTGGTTTCTGATCTAAATACAGTTAGAAGCAGAGAAAAACTGCTCGTTAGTAAAAGCTTTTTAATATTGAAATATGCAGCTATGACTTTATATATAAATGCAGACATGCTTCCAGATTTAACATTCTCAGTGCACTTCTTTCTTCTTCATCTAGTCTGATTTCAATCAGTGGGAACTTCTTTAATTTCATAAATAATCCAGTATAGTGTTTTATCGAGTAATTGCACCTAAGTTGAATTTAAATGTTTACTTCTGTACTCTTGAAAGTATGTTAGTCTATATGAAACTTTCCAGAGTTACTCCTGTGCACAGACCTGGTTTTTTTTCACATGAATGCTAATGGCACACCGGTTTATGAACTCTAGCCAGAAGTTTAATAATAGAAAAGGCAATTTTGTGCCAGTTGTATACACGGATTATGGATTTCTTTTTTTTTTTTGTTTGGACCTCATCCTGTGAAGTTCCCATTTGCTCCTCATGGCATTAAACACGGGAGTAGCGTCAGTACTTAAATACAATAGTACTTAGGAAATGGGGTGAATTATTTGTCTGTTCAGCTGTCATTTGAGTAACAATAGCCACCAGTACAGGCAGGACTGCATTTGATTCACAGGGTTGTGAACGGTGTGGCATGGCTGGCAGAGGGGCACGGAGCAGCAATGGGATGACTGAACCAACATCTAGTCAGATTTTGTGACTGCTGCAATAGATGTCACAGGGAGCAGCAAACTAAAACAAGCTTGAGAGAGGAAAGCTGGTTTTAGAGAATTTTAGTCGATTCTGCTTAAGAAAAAATCTGTTTTAAGACTAATTTAGTGACTGCTGATGGATGCTGCCCCTCTTTGCTGTTCCCCTCCCCTGGAAATGTATGTTCAGGTCATTGCGTAATGCAGGAGTTTGTATTCTCCTTTGTTTTGTGCTTTTAAGTAGCACCTGCTTTCATGATTTTGGTGTTAAGACAGACGTGACTTTTAGAAGAAAAAGGCTGGGCTCATCAATAGCTGTTTATAGTGGGAAGACCCCTGGCCGCTGTCCCAAGACTTGCTGTGCGGTGTTCTCTGACTCCTGAATGAAAAACACCAGGACCAACCTGGGCGAGGAATATAATTTTCTTAAAACCCTGATCTTTTCCAATGCTAAACAATTTTGCTCTTGAATCAAAATAAACCCAACCACAACAGCAGCAAACCCCAAACATCTTCCCTGGCCAGAAAAAGAAAAAATAAATCATTTATTAACATATACCAAATCTGTTTTGACATTTAAGAGCTTGTGCCAGGCCTATCCGAATTTTCTTCTTTGCACACCCGCAGCTTTATGCAATTCACATGGCTCATCACCATAAATTAAATCATATGTTGATTTACTTTGCCTATGATCTCTTAGAAAAACTGGATGATTAATACCCTTTCAAGCTTGTTTAAGCACTAGACTTTCATAACTCTATGCAAACGCTTTTCATTACTGGGATTGTACGAGAGTTGTGGTAGCTGGTTTCTCAAATGAGGGATGTGAAGGTGGTTAATGGTGCCTGTGATCGCTTTTGTGGAATGCCTGATCATAGCTAGATTACTCATTCTTGTCTCAGAAGGAAATGAAAAGCAGTAAAGTCACAAAGGCAACAACTAAGGTCTCCCACCTCATACCTGGCTGCAAACCTGGAAGTATAGGAATAGAGTATCTTTATGCATTAAGGAACAAACTTGGTGTTATATAGCATGCCTTTTTGATTAAATACATTGATTACATAAACATAAAACTATAATGCACTACTTTTTATAACATTAGTACAGTGTTTGGTTTAATTTTTGTACATCAAGTTGTATATGCAAATCCATTCATTGCTTTCTTTCGTATCAAGGTGTTTACTGCATGCCTCTTGTTCTGTCTTGCCTCCTGATTTATTTTACCAGAAGTGTTGAGTATCCAAGTCTACCTAAAGTGCTGTCATGCAGAGAAATCTGAAATCAAAAGATTATCTTTCTTTTCTGTCCACATACAATTTAAGAACTTTAAATGACAAGTCCTTGATTTACAACACATTTCCAAGTACGGGCTGTGCACTTTACTAAAGGCAAATCTTTTCACAGGTATCACCTAATTGACTGCAGTGGAGAGGAAAGCAATAAAAGGCTACAAGGATTGATCTGCTATATAAAATGAAGAAGAAATTCAACCTCGTTTTGAGAGACAAGTGTTGTGTGAAGAGGTGCTTTGTTTTTAAAGGCTAAAGACTGAAGTAGCTTGTAGGCTTTGTGAAATAAGACAGTAAAATGATACAGGTGAAATCTGCACTAATTAGCTACAGGCTCTTGATTTCACAGTTAATGGTTCTTATCTGTTGATAGGAACCAAAGCTATCCATCTTCAGATCTTGCCCTCTCTGATGTCTCAAATGTGTCTTGCATAGCTTTTCAGACTTTAATTTCCCCTCCAGCTTTCTCTTGTCTCTCTTTTTTTTTTTGCCAGATATTTTCTTAGAGGTGGTGATCCTGGTGGTGATGAAAATCTGACTGGCAATGACTCGTGGAATTAACTCATTGTGTGTTGGGACTCCTGCAGTACTATAGCTCCAGGTCTTCCAGTGCTTAGGCTATCTCAGAACCAGATCTTCTCTATCATCTCAGAGGTGATGGCATAACTGGAAGGGACAGAGATGCCTCTGCCTGACCCTTTCCATCATATGCACATTTCATAAAAATGCTACTTTGTATGTCAATCACTATTTCATCTCAAATTTGGGAAGGTCATGGTCTACAAGGTTGAATAGAAATTCACTGTCTTTCACTGACGTAGAAATAGAGAGACTCCTTAGTTCCCCAAACAAGTGGTTTCAAAAAATCCTGCCCCTTCTCTTTTTTTTTTTCCTGAATATATAATTTTGTTTGACCGCTTACCTTGACAAAACTAGCAGGTAGGTAAAAATATTTTGCATTCTATGTTTTAACAGTCCCTGTCAGCTCCCTCTGTAGCAGAAGAAGAATGTTCCTGGCTTAGACGTGGTCAAGCAGTGACCTAATTTGACTGTTCTAGACAGTGAGTGAAAGAATCTCAGTCACTGAAGAGGAACTGCCTTGCAACATTTACCTTTGGGAATACCTGCCATCATGCAATAAGGTATTATAAAAAGAGAAAAAGAGTTAAATGTAATACCCTTAGAGCTGAAGAAGTCTTGAGGTGACCCTCACAGCTGTATGTTAATGCCAGAGGAGGCACTCTGTTCCTTAATGCACTTATTCTGAATGACACCTGGATGCTTTTCTCCGTGTGCACTTGAGCAGCTTTAAGTCACACACACCTACACTCATGCAAAACTGTTAAGGTGTAATACGAACCCCTAATGAAATGAGCGCTAATAGGCCCTCAGAGCCTTTTCTCATCACAAGAAATAACTGTTTAGACTGATTCTCCCAGCTGTACCTTTTCACCGCTTTGATTATCAACTCGCTCGGTATAATGGCTCCTTTGGGGGAAGCTGCTTCAGTAGCACAGTTGTTGAAGGTGGAGAGGCACTGCGATTGCTACCCAACTGCTTGAATAAAAGGGGGTTGTGTAGGGTAAGTAAACTCAAATGGGAACGTGTGTAATAGCAGGTGCATATACACGAGAGGTTTGTAGCTGTTCTGCTTTACCTACAATTTCTTCTACCTCTGTGAATATGTAAGTCTAAAGAAATGTTAATTTTTCAAGATATCTGTAAGTTTACTTGGGCTTATGTGTTAATTTCAGTAGAGATAGTGAATTTGAACAGCTGGAAATGTTTCTAATTCCATGTATATGTGTTTACTTAAAAAATCCCAAGCCTTTACCCTCTTAATTTATACTATAATCACTGTTACATCAATTAATACCTGGTTATGGTATTTATATGTTAATTCAGAGCAGTCTCAAGTCCATCATATTTGGCCTCTGGCTTTTTAGTTCAGTTGCAGCTTACCCAGTATGCACCCTAAAATTCCAGTGAGTACATCAGTAATGCATCAAAAGTGTTGTACTGCTTATTGCACCCATTGCTGTGCACGAGGACTGCTCTCTATATTTTATTTTTTTTTCAAGAATGTTCATTTCTGACCTTGAATCAGTAATAGGTACAGAACAAACTGAAATTGCATCAATTAAGGTCAAAGATGAATTCCTGACTGTGTTTATTACTGATGGAGACAGTTTGAGCAGTAGGATCAAGGATTTATGGATTTTCTAAGTAAATCTCACTTTAGCAGTGAGATTTGTAATCACCAATCGTTCTGTAATCATTCTTTGTTTTGTAATCACAAGAGAAGAATGGCCTCAAATAAAAGCTGTGTGTCTTATCAAAAATGAAGACAAACCCCTGTGGAAATTCATAACTGCTTAGGGTGGGTACCTATATGAACATTCATATTAGCAAAATAGTAAATAATTTATTTCCATCGCCGTCCCAGAACAAGAGTGTATGTCCTTCTCTTGTGCACAGTTATTTAAATGGGTAAGAGTAGTGCGCAGATCTACTTTTATCATTAGCGTTTTCAGAATGATGTGAATATTGCATTACTTTATCTCAAAACTTAAAAGTTGTGGCTCAAGTCTTCCCGATAAAGCAGCCCCTTCTGCATTTCTGCCCCACTGACCAATACAGCATTGCACAAATACTGAATTTACTGCATTCTGTGTTTTACGGTTTCTGTTTCAGAGATATTTCTAACTTGTCTGTGATAAATAATCCTCCTCGTAGCTGGCACGTCGAGGGCTGCTCTGTGTACCACTGAGTCAGTGAGTGCAATGGAAATATGCTTTTTGCTCAAACGGGCGCTGGTGCCGGTAGCAAGGTCCTGTGTTGGTTCCCTACCCAGTGATTTTTATGTTGACTCTAACAGGTTTATATTGTGGAAGTGAGGAATGAGCATAGTCCTGTGCTAAAATTTAAATTGCTTATGGGGTGTATAATGGCAGTGGCGATGTTAAGGGGATGCTTATGAGAAGTGGATTTGGAGCTTCCCTTATGCTTGTTATTTCTGGAAAAAAAAAATTAAACACAAAGAATAAAAGATGTTTGCTTTTTTTGAGCAGACTTAAAGCATGAAAAGCTATGTTTTTCTCTTTGGAGAGACTCTGATAGAGCTTATTTTCATTCATCAGCCTGACTTGAGCTGTGACCTCATTACATGGCAGCCCAGGAAAGAACACAATGAAATGTGCAGATGTGATGCTGTGCGCTTCTGGTATAGTGAGCTTTTCCTCTGCAAAAGGTCTTTAGCTGTAGCTCTGGCCTTAAGAAGCTGCTTTATCTTCCTTCCTTAATGCCTTTGTCCCTTTAGTGTGCATTATTGATTCAACTGCTTAAAAACAAGGCTGTATTTTAACCTCTTGTATTTCAACCTTCAAAACTGAGCAGAAAAGCACCATCTTGAATGTTCTTCAGAGGTTTATACGGAAAAAATATTTTAGCCTTTGTACAGTTCTTTGAAAGCTGTTTCTTTCCTCTGCCTTCCACCTGAAACCCTATTGAACACAGGCGTTGTGTTATAGTTGTGATTAACAAGTTAGATCCATGCCTGTACCCAGAGCTCTTCTGAAGAGGGAACACCAGAGCCATCTTCCGACTTGGTAGCAACATTTACAGTGATATCATGGAAACATGGAATGGTTTGGGTTGGAAGGGACTGTAAAGCTCATCCAGTTCTAACCCCCCTGCCATGGGCAGGGACACCTCCCACTGGATCAGGTTCCTCAAAGCCCCATCCAACCTGGCCTTGAACACTTCCAGGGCTACCTGCAGCTGACCTTCAGATTGCTAATACAGGTTATGAGAGCCCTCCTGCCCCTGCTGTCCAGATTTCAAAGCCTTATTCAGAAGGGATCACCATATATGAATCCATCCGAGTGTGGCTTGCATCTGCTTTTGGGTGGAGGAGACGGGAAGGAGAATGCTGTACTGGAACTATTGCATCTGCTGTACCCATATCCGGTGTTTCTATGTCCAGTTTACCTGGTTTCTCTTATGCGGTCTCAGAGGTGTGAAACTGAGATTGGACTGGGCAGCAAAAGGGTTTCCAGTACATGTCATGAAGCAGTATTCATTTGTGGGTGAGCTTAAAAATCGCCTTAATGCGTTAGGTGAAGCTACCAAACCAAACAGCTAACCCTCGGTCCCAAACTAGGTTTCAACAAGTAGAAATGTCTTATTTCAATGAAAGATAATCAAGATATTTGTACTAATGGCCCCACTGATGACCTTGGTTGACTGTAGAACTCTCTGCCTGGATTTTGCTATTTATCCATTAGGACAAATGCTTTCAATTATAAAATATTTAGACAGTTATTGATGGGAAAATTGCATACATAGTGCTGAATTTTATATAAAAGAAGCAAATCTGGCTGTGATTTGCAGAATATGCTGTATTGAGTTGACTTAGTGGGATAACTCCTGCAAATTCAAATATCTGTCTGAGTGTATGAGGGGGTTCTGACAAGTCTTTAGAGTGAGGATAATCCTGTGGTGCTTGTGAACTCCCTGATTTTCTTGTGAAAAGCCCTGAATCAATAAATCCATATAACTGGCACCTTTAGATGAAAAGGATATTATCTGCCTGCCTTATCTCATACAATCCAGGGGGAGACTGCACGCATCCTGTTCAGCCCAGCACTCTTACTAAGGAAGAAGCATTTCTTATGGAGAGATTATACATTACCTTAATAGTAACAACTCTGAAGCGTTCATGTTTCACTGCAATTATAAACAGAGGCAGATTCTCAGAAGGTAATGCTCTGGTTACTGACATGAGGGTTACTGCCCTATAGTAGCATGCATTGCTGTCGTGTCTTTATTCTGCTTTATGTACACATCTATAGGGTGCACTGCTTGGAAATGGTACTGTTGTGGAGGGCTTCAGCTGATGATGCAGTCCTTGTGTGTACTTTGGATGAGTCCTGACTTGAGCCTCAGCTCCGAGGACTGAGGGTGGCTGAAGGCCAGTGCCAGGACTCCTTTCTCAGCTAAGCGTTAAGGTTTCCTGAGAGTGCAGTCCTCTTTTTCCCCTTGCTTCCATTTCACACCTGGAGCTGTAGCTATGGGTATTCATTCGCTACCTCTTATGGGGGGGGTTCAGTCCCACGAAGACTGCTTCTTTCTTTCCTCACGGACTTGTGGTGGTTACCATCCTGGCTCCATGCAGAAGACTGCACTGTGGATTTCCAAAGCATGAGTTAGAGCTGGGAATCTGGAACTGGGAGTGGACAAACCCACCACTCATCTCTGTGGATAACTTGCGGGGAGGAGCCCAAACTTCATCACAAAGTGTGAGAGATCTTTGAAGGATTTTATGGATTCTCTTTCTACCATATTTGCACGTGGGGAAGAGAAGTCTGGCTTTTTTTATGCATTTTTGTATAGCTCTGCGGAGAGCATGTAGAATTGCGAGGTTTTGTCCAGTGTTAGAATCTATTTCTAGTTTTGTGCGCTAGACCACCAAGACTGTGGGCTGACATGGATTTGTGCTCCGATAAAAATGAAAATGACTCTAAGTGATGTCTTCAGACTAATTTATTCGACAGATGTATGTTTTGCTTAAAGGCAAAGCACAGTATGAATCAATCTCATCGAAAATCACTTTTAAAAAGAGAAATAAGTAGGGCATCAGGTGCGATAAAAGCTAAATACACAATAACCTGAGGCAGAATATCATGGCAAACCATGCTCCAGAGTATAAAGGTACATAACACTGACAGCAGGTAGGGTTTTTTACAACGAGTAGACACAGTCTTTGCACACCACGAAAGGCCAGTTGTGTGGTTTCCTACGCTGATTTATTTCAGTTCATCCTTATGTGCCACATCAGGTGTTGCAGAAGTAAGGCAAACTGAGCTAACAGCATAGATCTTGGCACTGCTAAACTAATTTGTGAGACAGATAAGGCTGAAAGCATTCAGGCTTAGCTTATTTGCCAGCTGTTGGGATTTTGCTCTAGTCTCTACCTGAAATAAGGGAGAATTCTCATCTGTGCCTGTTCTGCCACATGCTCCACAGTGACTTCGGTGGTTTTTTTTTTCAGTTTGATTATTATTATTATTTTTTTAAATTAAAGGTTATAAGATTAGGTAAGCATTTCAAGTGGGAGTTCTGGGAATGTGCAAGTCTGGTGGATAGAATTATGGAAGAAAATGAGAAGGCAATTAGGGCACTTAGGTGTGAGCAGGGGGCAAGGGGAAATAGGGAGCATGAGGTTGGTTTGGGCTGATGGGCCGAGTGTGACTAAAGCACAGGGAGAAATAGTTCTTTGCCCCATGCAAATTATACACTCTGTAGGACTGCAACCCTACGTAGGTTGTAGGACACCGAGAATAACACAGTGACACATAGGCCAGTATTTGCAAACTGTGGGGCACGGCTTCCCATGGACAGTCAGAGCTGGGTTCTGGAGCCAGTAGCACTGGAACACCATCAGCCTGGGTTGTACCGGGACCAGTGTGGGAAGGCAGAGCTGCGGGCAGAGCAGGCTGGGAGGGGGCTGGGGGGGGGTAACTGTTCCTAAGCTGACAGAACTGACAACATAGCAACTCCACTCAAAGGGGAAAAAAAAGTCTTAAGTCAAGTGAGATGTTTTAGAAGTTTGAGAGCATTAGACAATATTTGACCCTCCTACCGCAAGAGTGTCAGATTACTGCTCTTCCTATAAGTGAGACACCAGAAAGGTGCTAAGTAGACTCCAGAATGGCTTAGAGTTTTCTTAACCTGGCACTGTCTGTGATGCTACCGATACATTGAATTACATAGAAATCATGTCAGCCTTTGCTCAGTTACAACGTGCTATTTGAAGGCCAATTATGTGATTTGTTTTTATAAAAAACAGAGGAAAAGACTAAATTAATGTAGCTGATATTGCACGCTTGCACCACCAGCTTGCACACAGAGTTTGAAAAGGATTGCAAACAACACGTTGCTTTCTTGTTTCCAGTGCAGCAGTGCCCATCCACTGAACTTGGAGTAAAGCTCTTGAAAAAGAAAAGACCCATGACATATATTTCTCAATGCATAGAAGTCATATCTGCTCTACACATCTTATTTCTTCCAGGCATCTAACTGAGCCAAATGGATGTCTCTAAGGACTCCGTGCAGATTTCACACAAAGCTAAATTCAAACTATTTTGCATTTTAGCTATTTCTTATGTTCAGATCTGTACAGCCTTCAAAATTTTATAGGGATGGGTCTCATTGGTCACAATTTATCAACAGGAGATTTCTGTGACTTATTTTATTAACATACCAAATACTGCATTGATTAGTGCATTCCAGTTTAAAAAAAATTATAAATTTGAGGATATAATTCTCAATAAGTAACATAAATGCCTTATTAATATGAGTCACTCCTGTCAGGCAGTTAAGTCACACTATCTCTGATACAGTAACTGTTACTCTTCATTTAACTGATTTCTACTGAACGAGTATTTCAGTGCAAGGAGGATGTTTACTGTCACTCCTCAAAGATTTTATTCGGGTTGCTTTACAGAAAGCAGGTAAATGTCAACTCATTCTTTTATTAAAAGGCAGAGGCATGGGAGTAAGTGTAAAGCAATGCTGTTGCCTGCTGGTGTTTGTCTTGCAAGTGAATAGCTTTCCATAGAGCTTGCTAATGGAATCTTTTATAAGACACTGACTTGTGGATAAAGGCACAGAGATAAAGCAACAGGTACAAATGAATGTTAGAGAGAATATTGTTTTGGTCTCTATAAGGTAGTATTCCTTTTCAGGATTATTTTTTTCCCCGATAAGTTTAAGCTGTTTTGTAAGCCACTCCGGTTTTCATTCTGTTATAACTTTAAATAATTTCAAATAATTTAGTCGAATCTGGTTTTCATTTTGAAGACAATAAATGAAGACATCAGTAGAAGATTATTTTTTCCTTCCTGTGCCCTTCCTTCAAGCACTGCTTTTAAAACAGAGCTGCCACACACCCATATATTCCTACACCTATTGTGTGTAACCTCTCTCTACTCTCAATACAAAGCCAGATGCTTACAGCATGCACTGTCCCACATTCATGCCGTAACAGCAACACACTATTTCTTTGAAAGTCTTTCTCATCTCCAGACTCCGGAAAGCATAAATGAGTGGATCAATTACTGAGTTGCACATTATCAAGACCAAGTAGGTATTAAAGTGTGAAGTGTAGCAGACACAGTATGGATTCATTGGGCAAGAAATGATAAGTATGAGGTGAAGGAAGAAAGGTGCCCAGCACACGATGAAGACACCAAGTAATATGGTGATGGTGACAGCTCCCTTCATGCAAGTACGCTGGTAGGGCACCCCATCCACGGGGAGGGCTGCGATCCGCTTAACGTGCAGGCGTGCAAACAAGAACATGTGAACATAAAGGGAGGCCATGAGAAAGAGCATGGTAAAGAACATGGTGATGAGACAGACAATGACAGTTTTGCTTTCTGAGTAGGCGATGAATATGATGCCACAGATGATACAAGCAATCCAAATGACCACAATCAGGGTTAAAGCTTTCTTCACAGTCATGATGCTGTGGTAACGAAGAGCATAGAAAATAGTTATATACCTGTCAATGGCTATAACCAAGAGGTTGCAAATTGAAGCTACCAAAGAAATACAAATCATTGAATCAAAAACATTGTCCATATGCTGAATAAAGTGGTCATCAATGATCAGATAGCCGCTGCTCAGGATTGCAATCATGATAGTCTCCAAGGCATTTGACATGCTTACTAACATATCTGCTACAGCCAAACTACAAAGAAAGAAGTACATGGGAGAATGTAGGTTTCCATTCTTCAGCACTGCAAGAATGACAAGGATGTTTTCCAGCAGGCTGATGATCCCTAAAGTCAAGAAGACCTCGGCTTTTATGAACACCTGCTCACAAAATCCATCGCTGCTTCTGTTGTTCAGGATTGAGTCATTGAAGTCTTCAGTGACATTCAGCAGCACAAGCTGAAATGAAAAGGCGAAGCGTGTGGTATTCATTGTCAGCAAAGGACACGAATTCACAAGTTACTATGGACCTGATAGAGCACAGGTTACAGAAAGAAAAAGGAGGGGAAAAAAGAAAAAGGATAAGTAGTCCTTCCAAGTTGTTGCTGTGCTCACGTGGTGGAATCAAGCAGGACTTTTCTTTAGTCACTTTTACAAGTAGAAACAAAATCTGCATTTACAATGAGTTTTGTGTCAGTCACAGGCTGCTTTTCTCCTTTATAAGAAAGCCAGCTTCAAGTCTTGCAGGTATCAAACAGTTTTCTCTGAAGGGAAAAATCATCATCAGCACATTGTTCATTCTAGATCTCCTGGTGACTGCAAGCAGGGAGTTTTCTCATCTGCTATCGTTAGCTGGGGCCAGCGCAGGTTTGTTCCCAGTATGTTGTAGCTTAGTGAGGTATCTCTTGCTATTTCAGTGGCAAGAAAGGAAAAGATAACTAAGGGATTTATACATGCATGAAACAAAAACCAACTCCTACTGGATGCTCGGTGCAGAGCATTGGCCATTAGAGAGCAGGCACCTCTCTGACTGACAGCTGCGAGTGCAGCATCCACACTGCTGGCTCCACTGGCAGATCTGAAACGGTCTGGCGCCCTCTGCAGATGTCAGATAGCCTTAAAAATTGGCTGAAAAATGAAGTTTTTCATCCAGCAAAACTTTATGCCTGTTCTTGGCAGCTCAGTCCTGCCCATGGGAGCAGTGAGTGGGTGTTCAGGGGTGGGCAGGATGCCCAGGAACTATCCTGGCCTCGACTGCTCTCCTGCCCGCGGCCAGAGCTCCTCTTGCCTGCTTGCAGTGAGCTGGCTGAGTCCAGAAAAGTCTTCCCTTGAATGTGTTCCTGGGATCACTTAGGCTTTGGACCTTGTGGTTAAAGACGGCAGCCTGAGGGTGAGCTGCAGCAAAATAGTACCACCATGATATAGTTGCCGAGGTGCTCCGAAGGCTGTATCTGTTTAGATAAGGTTGGTTTCATCAGAAACAATCTCGAAAAAATTTCATTTCTTGCCAATGAATGGTTTGGGGTTTGTTTGTTTATTTTGGTTCATAAATTCCTTGCTCACAAGTGAAGCAAAGTGCAGGTGTGAGTCTTCGCTGCGTGCTCTCCGTGCCACGGCTCTCCAGCTCTGCTGAAGGACTGAAGAGCACGATTCTCCAGCTCTGCCTAAAGGCTTAACCAGCTCTTGCAAGCTGATCTTCCCCTTCCCCTCTGCAGAAGGGTGCTATGTTTTACTGACAGAGAAGGGGCATCCCAAGAAGGCCAGTGGCTCAGCTGGTTATTAACCAGTCACAGGGATATTAGTTTGTAGCTGAATTTAACTTCCAAACAAACTCTGGCAGCACTGGTTTCAAGGACAGGTTTCTTCAAGTTCAATTGCCTCAGCTAAACTTTCTTCTTCTTTTCTTTCTAATACTATTGCCCAGTTCATGATAATGGACGCTGAAGGTTGGTCTGGTTTCCTTGATAGCATCTCCAATAGCTTGAAGCCTTCTGGCCTAACTGCCCTTTAGCTTTCTCATTATCCCTTAAATCTCTGAAAAGTCCTTTATTCCTAAGAGTAAATGCTGGGTACGTGGGACTGCTCTGGTATCATATCTATTTTAACACATCCACACACCCTTAGGCGCCTGTACGAGAAGAATTGCCCAGGTAGACATCTGTGCTGGAGAAATGAAACGCATTTCCACATGCTCTTTCCTTTCTTTACTCTTTTAAAACCAATCCTTCCCTCCAACAACTGTTTTTTCTCACAGGAGCCCACCATAACTGATCTGAACTGGAATTGCACTGATTTTAAGCCTATGCAGGACCAGGGAGATTTTCAGTTCTCATATATTAACATACAAGCATACGGTAGATTTTCCTTGAATGTTATTCACTTGTACTGTATCACTGTAGTGAATTTTCTTAGTCTGATTTTTTGAGAGCACTCAGTGATGTCTGTATGCTTTGTGCTAGTGTTTTTGCAGAAATACTGAAGAATCAAAGCCATACAAAGTCACGTATACTAATGTCTGGGGTTTCTGTTATAGGTTTGTTAGCTCAAAAAGTCACAAATGTTTCCAATTTCATATTGAGCCCACAGAATTATTATAATGCACCCATAATTCAATACCAAGAGGCAACAAATCTCAAATTTGGTGATGCCTTTACAAGGACAATAGCCAGTGCAGTAATTTTAATCTGAAAAAAAATAGCTGAGGACTTGCCCACTAAGTTGCTCAGTTAGTGATTTAAAGTTCTTAATTGGTCTTTCAAAGTTTCTTCCTAAATTCAGAGTGACATATTTCAAAGCAGATAGCTTAAAATGTCAAACTATCTCTCCTATGCCATGGCAGGGAAAAGATATTCCTTTTGTTCAAGCGTAACAGTTATGGCTTTATGCCTAGAACAGCTCTTTATTTTGTGCAGTGAACCCCAGTTGCTTCTTGCCAGCTCTTTCAAGCTGATGGAATGGACTGAAGATAGGTAGTGTTTTCAAGATGTAATGACTATCACTGGCTTTGTAAATGTCTTTCCAACTGAGGAGGAGCCCATCATTGCAAGGCAGGACAGATGCCGCTCCCTTCCAGCCACGTCCTTGGGTAGTGTCTTGTGAAGTGCCAGGTAGGGATTGTGTGCTCCCAGGCTGAGGACAGGATTGAAAGCAAGGCTTTCATTTGTGGAGAAGAGCTGACCCTGGAGGAATAGTATGCTTCTGGGCTCGGCTCTGGTTTATGTGCTGGTGAAGGGGCACTTATGTTTTAAGCACCCATGTTTAAACCAGTTCATAGGAGCACCTTGCCACTTACCCTCCAGTCCTGTCTTCCCCATCTGGTTAGTCTCAGCAATATACTGCATTAGTTCTCTAAATATCGACTCCAGAGTGCTCTGTCCCTTGTTGCTGCACTGTTTCAAAAGACCCATACAAATTTCTCTGCTGCATCTGAGAATAAGAAGTCATTAAACATATTTTATTGTGAATTTCTGAATGTATCTGATGGCAGGAATCAAGCTACCATTTGCACTGAGATGCAATTTGAAGTAGAAATTGAATGTTATATACCAAAGTGGATTAATGGCACTATTAGCTTTTCCATTAAGTGCTAAAAATAGTGGGCTAGAGTCTCATGTATCTGATTGCAAGCTCAAATTGGCTCTAAGGTCTTTGCAAAAATGGGGAGAAGGTGTGTTTGCACAAAAGGCAGAGATGTCTTTGGTCTTATTTTCACAGGGCGTAAGGGATTTTCTCTGTTCAGCATTGGAATACCGATGTGATCTGTAGTTTTGCAATAACATAACAAGTGACTTCCTCTCAGCTGTCAGTTCCTGCTTAATTTCTAGAGATACAGTTAGCGGCTGTGTCCATTGCAGTGCAAAACAGACAGGTTGTTCTAACATTCGCTGCAGTGTTACGAAGGATTTACATCCCGACAATTACTACCTTACATGTGAGGAGTATCACCTTGTTAAAATGTACTAAAATAACAGTAGACGTTCATACCCTCAATCTTTTAGCTAGTGAAGTCTGCTTGTCTTGGGTAAGGGAGTAGAGCCAGGGCAGTTGTTGCAACACAGGGCGTATAAAATTAAATAATCTTGTTTTAGGTCCTTCTTACACCAAAACCTGGTGAAGAGTAGATTGGAAAGTTAGCGAGATGAGTTTTGCCTTGTGCATAGCTGTTCCCACCTCTTATACCTAAGGCCTCAAGGGGAAACTTTAAACTGCTGCCTGGGATGTGCTCACACTGTTGCTCAGAGGAGTCTGGGGACGGAGGTCACGTGGGTTGAGTGGGAGCAGTCAAAGTTTTGGATCTTTGAACTTTTCTAGGTGATGGTGAGCCAATAAACTCACAGCACACCTGAATAACCCATTGCAACTCTGTTAATGTACGGAAAGTGTCATCTCCTACTTTAAATCAGTGAGTAAAATGACCTTCTCACCTCTTGTCTTGGGCTCTGCAGTCCATGATTAGTGTTACATTTCACAGCCTTCTCTCCGGGTGCTGTGAGAGTACATTCATTTGACACCCAAGAGCAGTGTCCTCTTTCTGCTGTGCTCTTGTTTATTCCCTGGACTCAAAACCCAAACTCACTGTTGAAATTATTGACAATGTTTTTTAATCTTCTGGTGTGCTGAATAAGAGAAGTCCTTGGTTTCTGTTCTTGTAGTTGCTATGCAACTGTCATCTACTCTGTAGTTCACGATGCTGTATTTAAGTCAGACAGCGACTAAAGCCATAAGTCAGAGGAGAATAGGTGTACAGGAAGGGAAATAATCTCTTGCAGCACTAAGTTCGGTCCCCTGCCGTGTCAGTTCTCATTGACAATTATATCTCCTCCTTCTCATATTTTTTCTTTAAACTTCGAGCCCCAAATCCCTGAACTGTATTGTTCCTTGGAGATGGAGAGGTATCTGTGTGTTTCACTGCTTCGGCGTGATTGATTCGGTTAGACCATAACGATCAGATAGATGGTAAGAAATCTCTGTGGCTTTGGCCTCTAGAATTACCCCTCTCCTTTTCTGATTTTTTGTTAATGAATCCTTATGATGAGTCTTTATATAGTCTGAAAAGTTTATAGAGGCAAAGGGTGATTTTTATGCTTGTTTTACTTTGGCTGACTATGCAGACTTAACCCCCTATACTCTGATTTTGAATGCAGGAGTTTTCTTCAGAGTGATTTGCTGGAGGTGGATTGTGGAGATGGTCTTCAAGGTCTTGTAGCCAAAATAGTGAAATAATCTTGAAGACGTCTCCTTGTTTTTATTCTTTTTAGGAAAGGATTTGGCAGATAAAGTGTTTTGTCTTAGCAAATCAGAAGCAAAGTGCACTGTTTTCCTGTGTGTGCTTCTAGAGTGCCCATTACTTTACAGATATTTCCAAATCAAAGCCTGTAAACATGTGCTTGAATTCATCACCTGGATGCTTCATGATGGCTATTCAGCTCTCAGCTGACATACAGAGTCATTTAACGCTGAAAAGCTGCCTCAGTAGAGTTTTAGTTTTTGATAGTAGAATACTTGACAAACGCAATAAATTAAACTTCAGCTTTTATTTACCAAATGACCTGTAGATCATAAGCCTCTTGAGTATTGACTTAGTTCAAGTAAAAAACATGTTTAGTAGTTTTATCTGACATCATGAATATATCACTGATTATAATAAATAGTGGAAATGTGTGTTAGGCTGTATTTTACTTAGAGATTATCAGACTCCAACAAAACTGGAAGCAGGTGTCTTAAAAGAACCTGGCAAAGAGAACATGGGCTGAGAGCACAGTAAACACTTGGATGCCAGCGCTGTCCAACTAAAATGCAGTTTTTTCATTAATATCTTAGAGTAACAACTTTTCCAGAGCATTTTTAGTACTGTCAGATTCAGACTACAGAATCCATTTCAATATGAGATGTCAGATGCGATATTGGAAAGATTTCAGTTGTGTTCTTCCAAGAAGTTGTAGTTTATATACCCCACCATCGTGTCCATAGCTATTGATGTTATTTGCTAGGCTGAGGCTCCCTATCATTTAAGGCAAGAATGAATCTGATACCGGCTGAGGTCGGGGGAAGTTGCATATGTCTTTACCAGGTAACTTTAAAGAGATTTTCAAATCAGAAGAGTACGTCCTCACCTAACAGAACCGTTTGAGACCCTGGTGAAGCAGAGCACTAGCAGTTTGAATCATTTGCGATATAACTCACTGAATTTTCTCTCAACCCTGGCTGGAGTGAAAAGCACTGGTACCGCAAGGGAAGAGGCATCCTGCCAACCTTTGTGATTAATGAGGAAAAGGAACATGTAGTAGTGATTGCAATGAACTTTCAGATGACTATTTCTGTAATTTCAGCCAGTTAACAGGTTAATTTAAACAGACTCGACTTTTGGACATTATAGATAATTTTTCTTCTCATTCAAGAGTAAAAGGAGACAAAGCAGACCTGATTGCAAAACCCTTGCTAGCACCTGCAGGTGCTTTGTCATACTCGAGGGATTTTAAGTGCTTTAGACTAATAATACTCAGTATCAGTTTTATCCTCATTTATAGAGTGAAAGACAAGCAGATGTGATTGAGCCAGCTGCATTCTGCTCTTCAGCTTCATCAGTGCCAAGAATCCTTGGAATAGCGTCCTCATCTCCCTGGAAGCCCCTTGTCTTCGTAAACCTCTTCGCTCTGTGGTGCTGGGGCTGAGGAGTGGGTGCATTTGGCCTTTTAAAGCCTAATAACCTAATGCTGCTGGCTGACTTAATTCCTGGCACTGTTGCTAATTGTAAGACTTTGGAGGCTGGCAAGCTCTAAAGAAGATTTTACTGGTCTGTCGGATGCTGTGGGTGGATGGATTCGGGGAGAGATTTTTCAGCTGATGCTTAGAGCCCTCAGTGTGTTGTACGCTGGAGCTGGACTGTAAGCTGTGTCTGTCACCGGCCACCCCTAGACCTGCAGAAGCACTTGCCTATTTGTGTGTACCCTGCGTGAAGACTGCAAAAGAAACTACCTTAGCTGACTTAAGCCATCCTGGTTGGGGGGGGGGAGGGAGGAAGAGAAAAATGAAAATGGGGGGAAAAAGTCCCACATTTGTTTATTTGGTTCTAAGCTCACATTTCAGAGTACGGGACTTTCCTGAAATCAGGGAGTGGTTTCTTCTTTCTAGCTCTGGTAAGACAGCTTCTCTCGTAAAGACTGTGATAAGAAATAGAAGAACTTATCCTTTGTTTTTCGTCACCAGTTAGGCCTAACTTTTGCATTGTTAATTTGGTTCGAGGGTTTCCTGTTCTACTCTTTTTGTGTTTGGACTATGCTGTCCTATGGCTGTCAAAAAATTCAGCTTCAGTACTTTTATCTGCATTGCTTTTTGCAAATAAATTCTAGAACACAATGAGGCGATCTTTACTTACTTCCCATAGTTTAGAGGTAATTAGGAACAGCCAAGGCTGTATTCACCTGTTAAACCAACCACACGTACGCACTCGCACTGCTGCACTTCAACGGTAAAATGGCACTTCAACGCTCCTCAGGGTTAGAGAGCCTCTCCTTTCTAGATCCTGAAATTTTCAATATGAGCCAGGTTTTTTTTGTGTAATATTCACACTCTGTAGTTTGACATGGAATATTTTCTGTTAGAAACAGAATCTTGATTTGGAAAGCAAAATATATTTAGAAAACGAATATGGTTTGTGAAAACTTGTGTCCATTTATTATGGAAAACAGAAACTATAGCAAATTAGTCTCACACCGTTTGTTGTTCCTTCTTTTTTTTTTCAGTTGAAGTGCACAAGGTTATTTACACAGCTTTCTTTGTATTTAATAATTATGTATGGCAAGGCATTTCTGAATAGTATATTTTCCCATTTAACACCAGAAAAGAAGCTGATGTTTGTTTTGTTTGTGCTGAATATTGTTTTGATGAGAAAAGATATTATCATGAAAAGGTTACATCTATCATTCATTTTATGTGACTTCTGATGGCAGAAATAATGAAACTTCAGCTGAATTCATCAAGGGCACTTTTGTTGGCTTCTTAGAAACTCTCAAAACGTTTTGTAACCTTGCTCTTCTAGATCAGAGCATCAGAGGACACAGGTGCCAGAACTCTAAACCAATGAAGCCTGACGTCAGGACCTCTCTCTTTCATATATATGTGAAAGATATTGCATCACAACACAACAAACTCTTCCAGAGGGGCAGAGTGAACCTTCAGCCCCCTCCTGCTCCCCCTTACTCCAGTTACTTTGAATCTGTGCTCTACTATTCCCTTCATCTTCTGACTGGTCATTATGTTAAATATGTATCTAAATATGTGTCTAAATACAATATATTGACACTATAGAGTCCTAATACTAATAAGGGTTTTCTTTATGTCGGCCAATGCTGCCTTTCCTCCTTCAACCAATGCCAACTTGTTTGGACTGTCCGGAGGGACCATGTGCTAACAGGGTCTCCAGGGACCTCTCACTGCTATGAATACACACCCTTGCCTAGAAGGGTCGTTATTCCTCCAGTGGGTAGTTCAATGTCAGAGCTGGAATGGAAATAAAATACTGCTTTTGACACTTTGCAGTAGAGAGATGAGATTCAGTGCTGGGGTACCCAATTCCTGTATCTTAACCACGAAACACATTTTTTAAAGAGGTGGTTCTTTCTCTCTCATTGAGAAAAGTAGAGCAATAAGCTCATTCAAGCCTGATCTTTGTGTTTTTTTCCTCTGTAGATGGGCAGAGGAAATTCTTGAAGTCTCTTCCTTCATTTTCCATGTTAAGTGAGACACGACGAGTGAATACAGCCAAGCTCTGCAGACTTCTCCTTGCTTTTTCCATTGCCCAGCAAATAGCCTGACAATAAATAACTCGGGTTAGAATTTCAAAAAGCTTTTAGTAATAACCTGCCACTGGCAAACATCGGTGGCAAAGGTTTCTAAATAACAGCTATAGCTAAAAGTACAGAAGAGAGTGCAACTGAGTGCCCCCTATATAGTAAAATAGAGGCTACTGATGGATACTTCCTGGAGGGAAAATTGGCAGGGCAAGGGCTCGATTTAGCCCATTTCAGTTTTCTGTGGCTGATGCCTTCCAGGACGTGCCTGCAGACCTGTTTTCTTGGAAATGCTCTTTCAGAATCAGTTCCAAAAAAGGCTGCCCAATGGCAAGTTTTATTTCAGTGGAATTCCTTATTCTAACACCAGATTTGTCAATGATTTTTAAAGCCAGCATCTAGGAATCTGGTTTGTGTTCATGGAATTTAGTGATTCGTAATAAGACCCTTTATAGAAAAGCTAGGCTTGCAACTGCACTTGGTAAAGTTTTGGTGATTCACTGTCTTGCCTGAGCTTAAAATGACACCACGGCGTGAACAGAGAAGGGTGAGGATTTTAGTGAATGTGGCCGTTATGTTTGCACCACTCTGTGTAAAGCCTGTAATGGGATCATCGTTGTATACAGCACGGATGGACAGCCAACAACATCGCTTACCTGAGACAGAACGACTGTGTGTGGAAGCCTTTTTGCTTTATTCTCACCCTGCCTTTTGCTGACCAGGACTGAAAACAGAGGAGGTGACTCTAATAGAGCTGTACTGGTACATAGTGCAGTGGCCAGAATGAAATGGGGGGAAGATGGGGAGGCAGCTGCCATCTCCTGTCATCTTTCTGTAGTATTTGCTTTTGTCACAAACAAAGTATCTATTTTGATTGATGAAAGGACCAAATTTTCAAAAGGAGGTTGCAGGAGAATAGATGTCCTTTTGTCATAGAGCCCTTTACAGGATACAAAGGCTGCCATGGAGTAGGGAGGATGCAGACTTCATAGAGGGTAGTCAGGTCTGCATTAAATGGGTGCTGCAGCCTTGTTTCACAGGTTTCAAAAGAGTGATCTGACTCTTGCCCTCAGAAGCCTTCAAGAGCCATGACTGCTTTACCTCTCTTTGATTCCACAGACGGTCTTTTGCTATATCAAACCCTTCAGAATTTACCCCGGTCATTTGCAGGAGTTAGTGTGCATCCTGGACACAGTCGCTGGAGAGTTCACTGTATTCTGACTCATCTCATTTAAATCTGTATATATGTCTCTTCCACGTTAAACTGCTTTGATGGTCCACGTTTTTTGACATCCTGAAATTAAGGTTGTGTCTGGTGCCATCTTGTGTCACAGAGAGGTAAATATATAGAGGAGTCACTTCTGACTTGTCTGGTTTTAGGGTGCATCACTGGGTGCAGTATGAGTATTAAGGAGGTAAGATCACCAGTGACATTCGAAGCCTAGGCAGCTGTAGGCAGTTGAAAAATGAGTCAAAATATGAATTGGTGAAGTGTCACCAGCTTCAGCAAAGTTTCCTTGACTTTAAAGATCAGGCTGTAGGGGGAACGGATGCGAGCAGTGTTGGCTAAAGGCTGCGAAGCCTCAGTTAAACTTGAGAGGAAATTTCCATGGGGAGCACTGCTTGGTTTCATGTTACTTCTTCACAATTTTACAAAGTTGTTCTTGTCAGGGCTAGAATCCCCCCTTTCAGGCAAGAGATGTTGCTTCCATCCCCCATGCCCCACCCTGGCAGAGGGGACCACGGATGTGGTTGTGGCTGCTGGGATGGGGGCAGCCGTGGTGCTCTCCTCTCCTCCTGTGTGGGGTTGGGGCTGGTGCCATCATCCCCTGGAGATGAGCAGCCATCTGGGATGGGACGTCCCCTCCTCCCCGCTGAGAAGAGCCTGGGGACTATGGAGATGCACCGTGAGCACTGCTCTGACATTTCCTTTATTAATGTTTGTTGCACACAATGGGAATCTCAATGGAAATATCTCAAGTAGATGAAGAATCATTATTTTTAGAAACACGTGGGTTGTTTCTTTTTTCTTGATAGTGACAATGAACCAGTATCAAAGGCACAAGACTGCTGGAAACATTTTGTTTTTCATAATTCAGCAACTAAGTAGTTTGTGTGTTACCAGTTCACAAAGGAACATCTAATAGCTCCACTGCTAATTACTGGTTTGCTTTATTTATGCATCAAACTGTCACTACGCTTTGCAGAATGTGCTGTACCAAAAAGTGAAGAATGAGAAAAGACTCTTTGCTTTTATAAAAGAAGCCAGAAAGCGACGGTTCCATCAATTAGGCAGCATATACCTACTTCTTAGTTTTAATGAATAGGTGTATTATCTCTGTGTTCTAGTTCCAAGGTTTTTTTTTTTTACTCTCTTTTATGGATTCTCCCACTATTCATTCAAGATGAGCACAGTTGATTAATTACGAAAGTAACCCAAACTGCCTGAAAAAAAAATTAAACCCACGTTTCATGGGAAAAAAAATTCTGTTATGGGATTTCTGATGAAGCATACAGAAAATGATTAAATTTGCCACCTGTCCAGCCAGTGTCGCTGGCATGGGCTTCCACTGCCCAACATCGGTGCCTCCCTGCAGGCTGATGCTCCCTGGGCATCTGAGTCCTGCTGAGTTGGACATCCTGCCACACTGACAGCCCTGTCCCAGCCGCCTCATCCCTCCCAGCTCTCTCCTTTCTCCCTTGGGCTTTATTTCAAAATTACATCTGTGAACTAAATGGTAAAAATTCAGTGGTAACTGATACATTCTGATGCTCTCAGATCTGGAATCTGCAGTCTCCTGGTCCTGCCAGGAAAAGCTGGATCAAATTTTGGATATAAGACCCTGATTTCAACAGGAAAACATAAACTGTTCATTTTTCATATTGAAATATATTATTTCTGCTTACAGTTTAAGAAGAAATTTACGGACGTATAAAAGATGTATGAATTTATGTACCTTAGGAAGGATTTATGAGTGAGAATCCTGCGAAAACTGGCAGAATTTGTGCAAGGATTGTGCATTGATCATCACTAGATGTCACTCTTGACCTGAATTTAGTTTCTCAAACTCAGTCACTTGTCAGAAGTTTTAATTTTGAATTATTGTCTTCTATTCATCCCGTCTCCTTTTTCCCCTTGCATTTAATGCACAGAGGATCTTCAATTCAGTGCAGCATAATCTATTGTGTATAAATATTTTTCTTGCTTAAAACCAGTGTCAACATGAGATCAAATAGAAACACTTAACATTTGCAATACCATCAATTTCAGTGCTATATATTCACTGGGGAAATGGAAAAGGCAAACTCCCCTGAAACGGGGTTTCCTTGCAATGTGTTGGTTGGGTTTCCAATTTTGTTCAGACCTTGTTGGCACAGTCATGTTACGCATCATGTGAAACAAAGAGGAGAGTGTCCATTTCAGCTCAAAAAAATCTCTTTTTCTTCAGAGTACTGAATTCTGCTCATGTTAAAAAGCAGAGGTGGTATTTAGGTGATTTATGTGACTTAATAACTTTCTCTTTTGAGTGGCGAAGTTTTTCTAGTTTGATACATCTTGGCTCTTCACTGAGATAAATTTCTTCAATGAATTCAAAGAATGTTGAGGGGAAATGCTGATTTCATCTTGTTTTGTTCACCTGTGCTTATTCAGGCAGAAAGACTTGGGGGAAAAAAAACCCCAACCCTTCCTGCACTTCCTTTGTTTCTTGCCAGTTGTTGTTTCCTTTTTGGTAAATACCTTTATTTCCTTGTATCCAGTCCAATGTGTGACTGACCGCTCCTGCTGTTTGTCTCTCTGCTATTTTTGAGGTGCAGCCTCAAAGGCAAGTTGTGATGTGGAGGTCACGAGTCCTGGCAGCTCTCAGAGTGACTTTTACTCTGCGTTTTACGAGGAGTCACTGTGTGATTTCCTGGTCATATCTTGCCTCCTTTGCTTCTATAACACATCAATCCCACTCCCTGCAGTGTAGTCCCACTACAAGAATCTATAACGGCAGGAGCAAGTGGTTACCAAACAGGCTCCGAGTCCAGACCAACTCATTTTAGATGCTGGTAGAGACAGAAAAATAAAATGACCTTCATTTCTTAACAGCAAAGCATCTTCTTTCCAGAGCAGGGCTGAACCTCACCCATGCAGGCAGCTGGGAACTGGGAAGCCTCGTTTATCTGTATCAGGGCTTTCCCCAGTGTCTAACTGGGACTTCAAAAATAAAGTGAGGAAGAATGAGCTATTCACAAATGTGAGGCATAAGGAAACCTTCTTGACTTTCTTTGTTGAGCTGTAAAGATGTCTGGTGGCTACAGGACGTTACACCTTGAAAAATGCATCAGCAGCCTTCTGCTGTTCTCTGCAGTCATTTGGGGGAGAGCAAAGGGACTCTCTTCACCCTGAAAGCCTAAGCAATCCCTGCAATATAACATCAACTGTTCTGTCTCTTTAAAAATAAATGTGTATGTAATACAATTATCACTTTCAGGTGTGAGAAGGACCAGGCTGACCACTCCTCCTCATCCCTCCTCTGATCAGTGGTTCCTCGCTCTGCTTGTTGCCATCTCTGACTTCAAAAGAGGCACAGAGGATCGTCTCAGCCGGGCAGCTCATGTAGTAAATGGGAAGTGTCGGTACCTAAGAGCTGCCAAACTGGTAGCTTTAAAATAACAACTAAAATAAAATTATTGAGAGCCCCTAAACCATGAAATTTCCGTGGCAGGGGAAGTGAGTGCATGGGATGATGGACAGACAGACAGTTGAACGCCAGTGCTTGGACAGATGGTGACTGCAAACATTTGATGTAAAGCACAAGACCATCATCCTACAGGTCGGTTATTTTCCTGCTGGTCTCCTTTGCACCTGGGAATGTCTCAGCCTGATGTCTCTTCTCACTGTGGAGATCCGGGCTGTGCTGAAGGTAACGTTTTTCCACTTGTGTTTGCAGTTCAAGGCACATTTTCTTCTTCAGTCGCTGAACAGTACATGTAAGCCCTTTATCATGCCAACACTTAATGTCAGGATGCGTTTTATCCAGTATTTCACTCAGTTCCTTGATGTACCCATTAACCTAGTCTAAGTAATGACCCTTAAAATTGCAATGTACTTCCTTTGGAGTAGATACTCTACCCCTCCTGGTCCTTCCAACCTTTTCTTCCTCTTTCCATTAGAAAAATGAACAGTTATCTCTTCAGTTACTCATCTTTTCCCCCCATAATGCCATTTTTTCTTGACTTACCTTCAGCATGTCTCCCCACATCACTTGCTGCTGATTTAACACCCTTGGTATGCTTCCCGTCATTCTAGGTCAAACCCCCACATTACACAATGAAGTCATTAGGAGCTGTGGCTTCTTCTCTTTTCAGCAGTGTTCCACAGGAAAAAAGAACCCATTTATAAAACAAGTTTAGGCAGTAATTTTGAGGTGAAACAAGTTTCTGGTTGAAAGGCTTTGTTTTTCAACTTTGAAATATTTTGTGAGAGCGTTCCAGCTCTGCTGAAACTTTCATGCTTGAATGAGAGGCAAAAACATTTCTATGGAGCTAATGTGTGGGTTTTTTTTTTTAAAGAAAGAATAATTCCACTTTCCAATTCTCATGATTTTTAACCTGAAATGTCTTCTTTAAGGATGTCCTTTTCTTGCGTATGAAAATGTTTAAGAAAATTCTTTAATGAAATGAAAGAAAGATGCACAGACTTTTTTTGACTTTTGTGTATTAAATCTTTCAGGTTAGTTGAAAACATACTTGTCATAGGACGAAACTTTTACAAAAAGTACAAAATAATAAGTTCACAAAGGGTTGTCTGTATTGTGTTAATCCTGGGGATTTAACATTTTAAGAAGCAGGTAGGGAAATCTCTGATTTTGGGCGTGTGAAGTCCCTCCCAGGACTGTGAGCAAGAGAAACAAGAGGACGTAAACCAGGAGGTTGACCAGGAGGTTGTTGGATATGGAAGCAAAATAAGTTTGGAAAAAGTCATTCAGAATCTCTCTTTTAGTAAATCTGAGACACCTGAACTGCCTTTTTAGCCTAAAAAGCATGAGGCAAGGCCAGCAGGTATGCACTGGTGGGACCAGGCTTGGGGATGGTGAGCGCAGTGCTTTCAGAGAGGCAGGGCAAGGTGCTTCTCCAGGCAAAATTCTCCCCTGCCTGGCAGCGAACACACCTAGGACAAGCACTAAAGAAGAGCAAAAAGTGGTTACAAAGTCATCTTTCACAAAGGCTTTTTTCCTTATTGTCAGAGTCATTCATGTTATTCTGAAATAAAATATACATTGCCGGTACAGCACATTTACTTGTGGATTAGTCAGACAACACACAAAGTGTTCTTGTTCTTCTGTGTTGGTTCAAACCTCTTTTTCTTTTTCATCTTCACTGGAGAGGAGTTAAAGTGCCGAATTTTCCCATGTCTTTGCTGCAGCACGTGGTTCTGACATATGTTTGAATCGATTAACTGAGAAAGAAAAAAGAAAATTACACCAGAGCCTTTATTAAAGGAAGGTGTAATTAACGACTTCAGATTAATTGAAAATGTTTGCGCTAAAAGTAGCAATTGAGCTCAGTTCTGATTAACTGCTTTCTCACAGACTTTGTAACCTTGCAGAACGTGCTGTTCAGCAGGCAGTGGAGGGGAAGAGACCATCTAATATCTCTGCAGAACCGTTATAAAAAGAAACCTGTCATTTTCCCATTCTAAAATGTTCTGTGGTGCTATAATCACATTATAAAAAGTTCCTTGGGATTCTTTAATTTAAAAAGAAAATCATAGTTCCTCAAGGGCTGAGGACTGTAAGGGGGAATAGGCCAATACTAGAAATTAGATTCTGAGTGAATGAGTTGCTATTTTATTTTAACCAAATTATTTAAGATAGCTGTCAAAGAAACGCGCTTCCTGCCATTTCTTCTTCCAATTTAGTGAAAATTTTCTATGCTGTTGTGCCAGATATAGAATAGCAAGAAATGAGAGCATTGACAGAAAGATGGTCTTTTCTTAAATACTTCTTTAGAAGATCCGGACTTAGTCTCTGTTACATTAACATTAGTTGAAAGAATAGGACTTATTATTTTAATCAGTTCAAATGATTAGAAACTGTTTATATTAGTGTATATTTGTCTTCCTTTTGATTTCTATTGCCATAAGTGATCCTGGGAGAACCTATTACTCATCTTTCCCTTCACATACATTGGCTATTATGGTCTCTCTTGGGCTCATCCACAGCATTTAGCAAGCGTGATCTTAAGGGCTCTTGACTGCAAAGCTGGAGAATCCTGCATGGCTGTCAGAGCCTGCTCTTAGGCACAAGTTTCAGATCTGTTTCTCGTTTGTTGAAGACCCGTCTACAAGGTGAATGGGTTGGCCAGCTCTGCACCATGTCACTCTCCACAGCTTGTCTCTGGCTTCCAGCCTGAATTTGGGCAGTTTGCACTTGCCTCTTATTTTTGCAGCGCTGTCTCTTGGCTGAGCTCTGAGCTCTGGTGGATAAATCAGCTGAGCTTCTAAGCAAAAGGCCCATAACTCCATCAGCTGAAAGAGCAGGTGGGATTTATATGCATGGGTATGGAAAGCTGGGGAGCTCTGCATTCTGCTCTGGCACAAGGAGTGGTCCATTGACACATCTTCTGTACTTCTCAATTTCCTCTCCTTGTGATGCTTCTAGGCCAGTAGAGGAAGGAGGTCTGTCGTTGAAACAAAATGTTTCCGTTTCTGTCACTTCTTAAAAAATTTAGAGGAGGTACTTAATGTTTTTTGATTTTTTTCCTTTTGTCTCTGTTTGGAGGAGGAGAAGTTTCAAAATATGAGGAGTCCACCTTCCAGCCATGTTTATTCAGAACTTTTTAACCTCTGAATGAATTACCGTATGTTTTTGTGTCGTAACAGAAGTCATCATATGTGAGTCAGGAGACTGAGCTATGTTTTTTCTGTAGCTGCTGAGCGGTTTTTGTCAGAGCCAGGGTGAGATTTCAGGAATGCCTTACTGTTAATTCTACGTTTGAACTGATTAAAATAATAAGTCCTATTCTTTCACTTCTAATCACTACTCTCTCTCTCCTCAGATGCAGAGAGCAAAGGGAGACTTTAAAATGCTGTTTATCTTTACAGGAATCTGGTATATTAACCTGCAGGTGCCTTTGTGCTTTCATTCAATATGCACATATTCATGCTGCAGTTTGAAGCGTATGTTGAGGATTGCTACCGTGCATAAAAATATTGCTGTGAAAACCAAGAATTGTATTTGTAATTCCTTAGGCAAACTTTGTTACCTTTAGTGTGAACCCTGTTTTGGTAACCAACATGTTGGGTGTTCAGATAGATCCAATTTACAGTAATAAATCATAATTTCAGCATTTATGGCTCAGAGATTTTGGCAAGTCACTGGAACACAAATATCAGTTCAGGAAAAGTAAACAAACTGCTTTTACTTTTTTTCACCTTTTCACAGAGCTGCCATAAGGAAGCAAAGCATTATTATTGTTTCTTTCAGTTCTCAGCATAAAAGGAAGTAACACTTAATAAAAGCCATTGGCTGCAAGATTTCATAAGAGAGAGAGAAGCAGAGAGAAAGAACGAGAACTGTGCTGTGGGAAAGCAGGTGTGATTCATGAATAAACTGTAGTTTGCAGCCCTATGGGATACTGATGCAACAAATAGAATTTTCACAGACATGGATAATACAAGAACTCAAGACACTTTTTCACAGGTAAAGGCAGAAACTGTTACGGCTTGTGTGAAAGTGCTATTTGTTGTGTGTAACTGAAGAGATGGCATATCGGAAACTGAAAATGGCTTTGTATTTTATTGGCAAGGAATTTGCAGTAGGTTGCTTAATGTAATTGATTATTCTGTGATATGATCTCAGACTGGTCTAATATATTAGCGAGTGTTTGCAGAAGACGTGTATAAAACAATTTTTTTCTGTGCTTTATTCTTAAGAAAGTTGAAACGTGTGAGGGTTTCCTGAATGAAAGAAAGGGACAAAGAGCAAATCAGTCTTTCTATTACCACGTTAGAGAGGATTTATTAATATTATATATAATCTGCTCTGAAAATTTCCATAAGGAGTGGGAAAAAAGTGGTTTATATTACAGGCAAATACAGTCTTTTGTAATCATACTGGAATTTGAAGTGATTGATATGCCAGAATTGAATATACATCAGTTTGCAGTGCTGTTGAATTTGTTTGAGTACCTGCCAGATACATAGTTGTTGTAGCATTCTGCTCGTTTCAGTATTTGCATGTATGGAAGTCTGTTATCTGGAGAATTAAGCAATGGAAAACTGCCCTCTAAGTGGGGATAACTGATAGCATGCATTGGCGGAGATTCCCTGCTGTGTGACCTGGAGTAAAGAGCAATTAGAAGAATGGATGATGGTGTTATGCTTAGGCTGAGAAGGTGTGGTGGAGTAGCCTGAGTTCGTCCTGGGCAGCTGTTGCGGGAGGCTTGGCTAGAAATTACCGCGTGCTTTGGGCAGAATCCAACCCTGTTTGCGTGATTTCCCCCCGAGGAGTACAAGATTTTGTTCTAGGCTAGATCAAAATCTTGCCTAGAACAGATTTTCTAGGCAAGGCTCTAGACGAAGCCAGAGCAATTTCATAAACCAGGGTGAAACCTATTTACTGCTTTTGGTTTGCTGAAGAGGAAAAAGAGCACAGAACAATTTGCTGCCTTTGGTCACCTCCAAAGAACATCGGTCTCCTTAGCCTTGTAAGATTTTTGTGGAGGGCACTGTAACAGGTGATCCAAAGATGAAGTCTTTTAGTTTGACAGATATTAACTGCTTCACCTGAGGTAATAGCAGCTGAAGTATAATAAAATTGCAGCTCCCATCTGGCACTGTTCAGTATAATGATGTACTGAGCTGCTGGGATCTATTTGGAGAAGCTGTTGAAGACAGCAGTTCTGAAAAGGCAAAGATCCAGACTGGAAGCATTTTACCTTTCTTTGCTGTCTACGCTTTCTGTGTTTATTTCTTGGTGTTGACGCATGGCCTGAGTTGCAATTTATGAATCGTTGCTCTTATTTCTTACTTCAGGTACCACTGGGGAGGTCAGGGGCAGCGCAGATGTGGTAAAAACCAAGTGTTTGCTGCCAGAAAGGACTGGTATGAGTGAGAATCAGAGAACTGTAACCAGATGGTGTCCCGTTCCCCTTTCTTTCCCTCCCCGAGGCGTGCAATAAAGCGTATGTGCAAAGCCCAGATTGTACCAAAATGTTTGCAAAACAAAACTGCACCTGAGAAAAATGTGTATCTTCAACTTTTTGTGAACTCCTTTAAAAAACTTGACTCTATGTCTTCCTGAGGCTTTTTATCGAAGTCTTCTGAGAGGTGATAAGATCACAGCGCAAGGTGGAACTGTTGTCAGCCCTTTTGCTTTTTCACCCTCCCTTACTTTAATCAATGTGTTTAAAGTGCTTTATCCCCATGGCTCTCCAATACAATTTTCATTAGACTTTTTATTAAAGGCCACCTCTCTTAGGTTATTAATTTTTATTTTTCGCCTCGTTTTTTTTTTTTTCTCCCCCTCCTCTCCCCTTGTCTTTTCCAAGATAGCTTAAGGCAGATTTTCACTGTATATTTACCAAGGGATAAATTCAATTTAAATAAGGCCAAATGGTTCCATGTCTTCTTATATATATATATATTCATGAATATGAATATCAGGAGGAGCTTTTGTAGCTTCTGAGACGGGTTACCTTTTTTTGACTACAAATTAGAAATCTGATGTTCTGCTGATCTGCTGGGGCTTTGAATGACTTGACTATACATATAGAGTGGTCAGTCCAGCGCAAACGTGGATGCAGAACGCTCTGCTCCTTGCAGTTAACATAAAACGTCAGCCAGAGCAGAAGACGTATGAGACAGTTCAGCTTCCTCGGATCAGCAACTGGGGTGTTTGTAGGTTGTAAGCGCATATTATCTTGACGCCAGAATTTAAAGCCAGAATTACTTGTAGGCAGACTAAAACATCAATACGGAAACCGTTTGTGTGGGAATTGGAGCTCACCTTTACTTGATTCATCTAAAAAACACCTCAAAGCTTGAGAATGTATAAGACAAGACCAAAAGAGCCAGGGAGGCTGTGCTGACTTTTCATAAGCTTGATACTTAGCAGGAAGTAGCATATAGAACAACAAAGATAAGAATAATAAGTAGCATAATAAGAATAAGTAGCATAATATGAAGCAGCATATAGAACAACAAAGATAAGAAATGATTGTGGGACAGGGATGAAGTACATCCTGAGGTATTTCTTCCTCATCCCCTAAACAAAGGTGAAATCCCTCAGTTAAAATTCCTGTCATTTGGAGCTCCATCTCTCTTGTTTCACCCTCAATATGGAGGAAGTTCCTGAAACTGAGAGCACAATGAATATCACCAAGCCTCTTTCTGAAGGGAAATTATTTCCTGAGTTTAAGAAAGGTCTTAAAGACCCAGCAAAGATAGATGTCCAACTAATGGATCCCTGTTCTGAAAATATAGTGTACTTTTGTGGGGAAATATTAAGAACATAGCAAGAAAGATTATATTCTGCCAAATCTGTCAGAATTTAGGAAGAGAGAATTTAGGAATAGAACTTTTTAACCTAAATATCTTGCTAGGATGATTTATTAATAACTACATTCCTGGAGGGGAAAAGAAGGAAGGTTAGGAATGATATATCAGCAGATGGGTGCTCGTTGAGGTTTTTCCTTAACTCTCAGACCTTGTTTTGATTAGAACATAATGAAGAGTTTGTATGTCAAATGTTCCAGCTAATTAATGTAAAATTCATGGAGACCCTGGATTCTCAGTTAAACACGCATGAAATCAGTGTTGCGTTCTCTAAATTGTGCATCATACTTTTTACTTAGCAGGTATTAACTAATATTATCTAATAAACCTCAAGTATAATGAAATGAGTCTTGTTCAGCATTTAATAACCGTAGCAGCCCAATTCTTGTTTGATATGTAAGTCTTTTGCAAGACATTAGGGCACAAGATGAGATCGTAAGCCTGTGAACAGAAAGATGCATACTTTTCTCCAAAATAGATGTCACTGATAAGTAGTCTTGTAATCTTTTGTTTCTTTGCGAGGTTAATTGGACTATCTTGTTAATAAGCAAATCTGATAATCTTCAATAGTTCTTATCACTGTGGACCATTTAAATCACTGTAACTAAAGATGTAGAACATTATTATTTTAGTAACAAACTAAAATACTTCCATATGAATCACCTTCTTTATTCTATTTCAGTCCATTTTGTAGTACACCATTTAAGTTATACCTCAGTACACCAAGAAATTACTAGGTAAATTCAGACTTAAGTATTGTTTTGAAATTAAGTATCGTTCCGTACATTCAGGACATATACTGCGTGTTTCAGGGCACTGAAATCCATGGGTGTTTTACTCTTGTACTAAATGTGTCCAGTGTAAAACTCTCCCTGAGTGCTTATGAAAATTTTCCTATAGCAGCTACTTCAAAGACAAACTACCTCTATTTAGGTAAATCAAATTGCACTCACTTAATTAGTTTTGACTGACGGCAATGCTCAGCGAGAAATTTCTCTTGCCACATAAAAATCGTATATTTTTTGAAGAATTCACTTTATTGTATTTTATAATGTAATTGTACATTTTTAATGTGGTTTGCCTTTGTGGAGGCCAGCATTTGTAGCAAAACAAAGTGACAGTGGAAGAGGGTGTAAACCTCATTTAATAATGACACACAAAAAAAGAAACCTGAACATTTTGGCCATTCATTACACAAACCATTGGTACAAGCTGGAAATTAGTTCTCATAGGGAACTCCTGCTTTTTCATTGTGGTGCCTGCCTCCAGCCTTTGTAATATCATTGTAACGTGAAGCTTTCCATATATATTATCCCTACCCATTCACTGTAGTTTTCTAAAATCTTATAAATCTCTGACTGCCATTTTCCCTGAAAGTGATGCTTTGAAAAGCAGTGAAACTATCTGTTATTTCCACTCAGGCTTGGACTTAATGAAGATGTAAAACAAGTGTGCAAAATATGGGTCAAATAAGAAGGAGGTTATGTATGGCACAAACATAGCATCTGACAAAGCACCATCCAAGGCTTTTGCATCTCACGATGTCCATAAAGCTTTTTGTTTAATTCTTCTTGAAGATGGTCAGTATTGGGAGATTCCATAATCCTCCTTAGACAGCTCAGTGGTTAGTGTTAGCCTTACTGTTTTCCAAACTTACAAGCTGAATCCCTTATGGTTGGACTCGATGATCCAGTGGGTCCTTTCCAACCTGGTGATTCTCTGATTCTGTGAACTTTAAATTATATTTCTCCTTATCCTACAACACAGGGAGCGACTGTTCCTTTCCTTTTTGAAGCAGCTGTACTTGAAGACACCAACTCCCACAGCCTTCTCTAGACTGTGAAATCCCAGTCCTCTCTCTCTTTCCTTGTAAATATCATTTTTCGAAAGCTCTGATTATTCCCGTTCTCTTCATCTGGACTCCTCCAACACATCCAATTCTTTCTGGAGATGTGGGAAACTTCACATGCTATCCTAGCAGAAGTCTTTACTGGTGGTGAGTACCGGAAAGATTACTCGTGTTTTGCAGACTCTGCTGCTATCCATAACCTCCCAGTGGGGCATTTGTTTTTATTGCAACAGCATGATATTGTTAGCCTGTGTCAGTTTGACTGTAGCTGCTGTAACTTCTGGGACTTTTTCTGCAGAGAATATGTTCCTCGGCCAGTCCTTGTGGAGCTGGTAATTCCTGCTGAACTTTTTCAAGATTCTTTTTTTTCCCAATTGTTGAATTTTGTATAATTACTTCTCTCCTTTGTCAAGCTTGTTTTGAATTTGAATCCCCCTAGTAACCCACTTGCAGTTCTTTCTACCTTCACGGCAAAGTCTGCAGATTTAATAAACAAAATCACTAGTCCATCACCAGGTCATTAATGAAAACACGGAACAGTACAAAATGAAGTCAGACTCCTGTGCGACACTACTCAATTTATCCATTGAGTTTTCACGGTGAAACCCTGGTAATTACTTTGCAAGTGTCATTTCCTGACAAGTTCCAAGTGCTGTTGGAGCAGGAGGGTCCTGCTGAGAACACGCTGGTCTGTTAAGTGGTGATTGAGGGAAACTCTAAGTAATTGCTTCACGCAACACCTATAAACTGCCAGTTTTTCAGAGGGGACTTTAAGAAATGTTTAGGTATTGAGAATCCTCAATACGGAAATGTTTTCAAAACTGGAAGCAGGCAGAATAGTTTGTGTTGTACGCTCTACTATATACACGTCAGTAGGCACCAGTTTATATTATAGGCTCCTAAATATTTTCGAGACCAGCTCTTTGAGACTTTTTTGTTGTTGTTCTTAATAACTATATACCTTTATACCAATAAAAAATAAATTATAATAACGTATTTTTGGGCTTCTCTGGCTGCTACTGAAAGTGGCACAATTTCCAATGTTTTCAAGGAAATCAAGCTGTTTTTTGATGAATGCCACCTTCTTTGAATAAATTTTGGCAGATATTATTCAGCCAGATATAGATCTGAACAAATAATGCAAAACATTATTACAAGTGGATAATTTATTTGATGAATAGCAACTCTCTTTGACAAATAATATTAGTCTATCTCCGTGGCTGGCTACAAAAGATGGACTTGCCACATAAAAATATCACATCAGTCATCGGTATTGATATTTCATGTAAATTACAAGTGGAGGTTTTTTAGATGCCCCAATAGTAGAAGACAGCCACTCCCTTGTAAAGCTATGGGAGCATTCAGTATCCTTTGGGCCAAGTTCACTTCTGGTAATAGTGAATGCATTAGGAGATGAAAGTTGATAACAACAGACTGGAACTTTTAAGGCAACCCGAATTGTGTCCTCTGTCTTTAAAAATCGCTTAAATGATGTGTTCAACATGCAGGCAAAGGGCAGTTCAGCATCACATTGGGAGAAATATAAATATCCATAATAAACTAAGCCAGTGCAATTGATTTAAAGAAAAAGGGGGAAAAAAAGAAAAGGAAAAAAGCCCCAAACTCTTTTGTTTAAAAGCACAGTTTGGAAAAGGAAGTTGCTACTTGAGATTTCATCACAGGTCAATCACCACATTATATCATGGCACTTATTTTTAAGCTTCTACACAGTACTTGCTTTGCAGAAAGTACCGTGCGCTGTAGCTGGAAGGCATTGAATCAACAGAAAATCCCCAGAAGGCTTTACCTCAAAGTCGCTTTATCCTACTGTTCTGGATAGGAAACAAAATCTTCTATCATTAAGAACTCTGGACTCCAAATTGAATGAAAATATGACTCAGTGTCAGGTAAAAAATGTCAGGCGCGTATGTTAAAATAGCATATTTTTGTCTTGTGGGCAACACTAGCATTCAGTCACATTTATGCACAGAAATTCATCAGACCTCTGTAAAGCAATATGTACCCAGTAGTTGACTCTTCCCTCTTGGACTGAGTCCCTGTGTCCCTTGGAGCATGGATCCTAGCAGTGTTAAAAGGGAGATGCTGCTGTGGACTGCAGAGGGTGAGGAAGAAGCCCTCTCGGTCCAATCTTCTCTTCTGGGTCCCGGGAGCTGGTTTGTCTCTTATTCCTTGCAGCAAGCAGATGAGAATGTTTAACTCTGTTAATGTTTAATAAGGACAAGTGTAAGGAATGCTTAACAATGAAAAGCTTGACTAGACTTGAATAAAAATTTCTCCTCGTTTGTACAGGGGGTAGGATTTCTGCATGACTTGGTTTTGTTGTTACAGGAAATGATAGTGCGTATTAGCTATCATCTTCACCCAAGTAAACCTGAAATAACATCTCGCTGAATTGTGCCCGTGTTTATAATACTTGAGATCATATTTATAGCTGACTGACAGCCAGATTTCTTGGTCTGCATCTCCATGGGTGTATGTGCACACGTTCCAGGAGTCTTTTTGCATTACCTTGCTGTCATATTATTATGATTCAGGTTGGAATTCCACAGAATAACAATAAGCTGAGCAAAAGCAATGTAGCTCAAATTCCTCTGTAGGTAGTGGAGAGGAAGATTTGTCAGCTAATGAGACAGGTCTTACACGTGGTGAATTGCCACCTAGAGAAGCCCAGATATCTCCATGGACTGCACAGGAGTCGCAGCAATCCTGTGATCAGTTGGGGAATAAGAACCAGTGTGTATCAGAGGATGAGAGAGAGAAAGAAGAGACACAGGAAGATATCAGCCTGTCTTATCCTTGAATGGTTACTCATGTTCTGTGCGTGCTGCTTTGCTCAATCAGCTGTAAAGGACTCACATGACGTGGCTTTAACCCCTCTTTCTTGGTTGCTGCTCAGAAGGACAGGGGACCTTTCTGGAGTAGTTTACAGTAATATTTCCAAAGTGTGGGTACTGCTTGCAAAAGCTTCCGTGCCTCTTATGGCCTGTGGTGAGAATGCACTGGGTAAACAGAGAGTGCCAGGAAGCCCTGGATGGGATCAGGTAGCATTTTGGGTTGGTAGCTGCCCAAGAATAAGCCAGAAATCTCATATCTTGCCACTAAACGCACTTCATACCACATCTAGGCCAAAAATATGAAAACCTCACCCTGCAGAGTAATGGACACACAGAGAATGCCTGCAGTCCCACCTTCTTCCTTCAATTGTGAGCTTCAATTTTTCTTTCAAATCCCTTATATGGTTTTACTGAATTTTGGTTGGATGATGAAAGTTTTATCTGTATTAAACAAGCTGCTTTAGCCTGGCAGGTAAATGAACACATTATTAACACAATCTCATGTATTTCCTTAATGTGCATGCTTTATAGTAGAATAATTTAATTTTTTCTAAGTTACATTATCCAACCTTGCATAATAACATTCTGTTTGATTGCACCAGTCACGTTATATTAGGCAATATAACATGAACTGACTTAGTGGCATTTTGGTGGATAATATGACAAAAATTGTTTCTTTTTAAGAAAAAAACATAACCAAAACAAACACGAGAATGAGCATTGCAAAAATTGTGATGTGCTGAGAGAAAAGCCCCACAGACACAGTAAGATAAAGGTCAAGATCTGTTACTCGAGTCTTGCTTGCAAGTAAAAATACCATGCTAACGTGTGGCTGTCAAAAAACGAAGCGAGATAGACAGACTTCTGACAAATAATTTTGACAGTTCTCATAAGCTGAAAGTGCCTTTTTTGCCTCTCTTGTCTTTTGAAATGTTTCCCTGCCTGCTTACAGATGTGTAGAGAGGAAGAGAGCTAACAGAGACGTTAAAACAACAGGGTGTTGTTAAAAATAACCTCTATCGAGCACTGTCTCTTGCGTGCTCTCTGGGGAACACATTAACTGTTAGTAGTTTAACTTACTAACTAACCTTCCTTAATTTGTAATATACAAAATGTTTTGCTTCTCTTTGGCAAGCTTGTTTCTTTATGTATTATTAAGCAAGTTAAGAGATGTTCCCTGTTGTTTTCACGCGTTGGGCAGAATTTGATTCTAGTCTAAAATACACTTTGGTGAAAGTAAGCAGAATCAAGAATTGAATACTTTATAGAGCATTTTATGCGTTCCCTTGTGCTTTTTTTTTTTTTTTTTGCAAAAATTCAAAGGAAACAAAAATGCTTTGAAAATTTTCAGCAATGCAAAAGAGAAACACAGTGAATTACAAGAAAATGTCTTGGTTTTGGTAGAGCTGTTGTCACAAGGTTTCTCGGTCCTAGATAGAATGTTTGGCCTGAACAGGGATGGTGACCCAATTGCCTATATCCTAGGAAAAAAATATACTCAAAGCCTCATATTTTTGAAGTTGAAACTCTTGTTTTCTTGGCTGCTCTTAGGAAGTATCCCTTCAGTTGTGCATGATGCATCTTGTAACTGGACAACACCATGAGATTGAAATGACAACTGCCTTTGCTCATTGAATTACCCGTGTACTGCAATGAAGGAAATACTTTTCTTGTTTATGTTAATCAGACTGTGCCTTTGACACAAGGCTATGATGTTACCCTTATGTTATTATTGCCATTCTGCTGCAAAATCATTGAAACCTTCTCTGTACAAAAGGTTCTAACAGTTGCAAAAGACTACCCAGCATCCTATTAAGAATTGCTATCCTGTATAAATAGGATCTTGTACTTTTAAGCTGGCACAGCTTAGCCTTAAGGAAACCATATTTTTTCAATCCAAATATATCCATATTCTTGTTTGCTTACACAGAGCCTGTTCAGTGGGGAATTATCTTGTTAAGATCTAATCGTATATAGCGTATGTGTGGTGTAAATATATGGCCATTTAAAATTCAAATACAGAACATAGAGGTCATTGTAGGAACCTTCTGTGCCTCAGCAAGTGTGAATGAATTATCAGACTGCTTTCATTCTTCCCTCGCTGTTCCCATTACTGTTTGCAGCTGGGAGCTATGCCATAAGTTACTCTTATATTAGCATCGAAAATCCCAGGGTTTTAAAAACAAAATATTTCTTCTTCTTTTACTCCCAGTTTTATTTGTAGGCTGTAAAAACATACAGTGTGTCTGTTGATCAGAAACTGGTTGAGATGTTAGAAATTCAGTAAGCTGAAGCGTGTTTGCTGTAGTGTTAAAGAAAATAACCTGTGGATTCACTGGTCCCGGACCTCAGTGATGTAACTGGTTATTTTTACATTGCCCGTCAGTCTTGTGCCAGGTGACTGTGGAGCTTGGAGGGGTGGAGAGGATTCTGGTGCAAGGCTGTGTTGCTGGAATTTTTAGTACAGAGGCTGCTGTATCTGTGAGAAGCTGTAGGCATAGGTAAAACAAGTGACTGATTGGGACAGGAAGGTGCTGCGGGTGGCGAAGCAGTTGCAGCCCTGCTGCCTTCTCTGCTTGCCACAAAGCTGTGGGAAGCACCTTGGTGGCTGCTGCTGGGGGCAGCAATCACGAGTGCTGGGCACCAAAGCTGGCAGCTCTCCGGAGCCCCAATTGCTACCTACACCTGCCCTCCCAGGCAGCAAAACTGGCTCTCTAGGGATTACCTTCTTTTTCCTACGGTGTGAACAGTAAAACCCACTCCAGATCTTGGTGCCTCATCCTTGGAGTAGCCAAGTTCAGGTTTGCTTGTAATGCTGAGATGTTTTGAGCTGCCGTGCTCTGAATGCATGAGTCCCCAAAGCAGCTCCAGCAAGAGGGATTCAAGGGAGGTCCCCTTTCTGTTCCCCCAAACTTCACTCCTACCCCTTCCCCTTACTCCTGCGCAGCCTGGGAAACATTCCTGGGGAGGGCTCTTCATCTGGTTGTCCGTGTGGAAGAGTTTTAAAATGCTTTTGAAAGATTTGAAAGAAATATTGTATTGTAGTACCTTACATCCTGGTGATGAGGTCTTTCTCCAGGAGGATGGGAAATGTCTGTTGTAGATAATTGAATACCTATGCTACTGGATAAAAATAACACATATACCTCAACTCTCCTGGTAAAACCTACACACTCCTTCCAAATTTCCAGTTCTGCTGCTGTTGAGGAATGGATATCACACGGGAACCCTTTGGTTTGTCTCCGAGGAGGATGTTTATTCCTTCTACAAAGTCTGTGAAAGAGTTTTACCAACAGTGTAAGCCGCTGTAGTTCTGGGTCCCTGGTTGCTCCAGTTGCCTTTTTTCTTTGCTTGATTTCTGGCATTGCAAACCCCACCTGGTTCACTTAAAAGTGACATAAATTTGTGCGTAAGCCTAAAAAGTGATATAAATTTGACAGTGCAACCTCCTTTTTCGGTAAAAGAAAAGGGAAGTGTACTGTTGCCTTGTTAACTTGTTTAGAGAAGTGCTTGTGACAGCTGTACCTGCTGGTACCAACACCACTTTTCCCCCTTCACCCTGAAAATTTTGCATGGTCCTGATTTTGCTTTTCATGTTGTCTGTATGCAGCGCTCTACACTAAGGGTAAGACACAGGCAAGCATGCAAAATTGATGTTTTCGCTTCTTACCAGATTTTCTAACTAAAAAAGATTTCCTCCTGGCAGTTCTATCTTGAGATATTGCCACCCTGTCTTTTAAAATTGTAAAAGCCCCTGTATATTTGATATCTGGTGCGCCCTCATCAGGTTTCAAAGGGAGATTATATTTGCTGGGCACGTTGTCAATAGAATGTAAAATATGAATGAAATTGTAATTTTATGGCAGATGCCATAACCGTAACTGTCACAAGCACACTGTATCCTCAATAGCCAGATGAAAAAACAGTCTCTAAAAAATATTTGATTGACTTTTTTATTTTCCAGTTAAGCCAGGAAAAAATCCTCAAAATTATGAACATGGTGAAAAATAAAGAAGTGAGCATTGAAGGAGCTCTGCATTTGGCACAGAAAGAGGTGTACGCTGAAAAGGTAACATCACTCCTTTGATCTATTTTGCAAGACGTTCAAATATAAGAGCATGTTCTGGAAAGCCTGGCTGAGTTTTAGGACCGTGGCTGCGCTGCTTTCAAAGATGCAGCCCCAACTTGTGCAAATGTATGTGCACTCCATAGACAGATATATCAGTTACTAATGGCTGATGCTGTCTCCTGTGTAATGGATATCCCATGAAGATGCTGCAGCTACACTGTTGTCGTTACCTGGATTAAGTAGTTTAAATCCAGATCAGATGTATCCATATGAGTTTTGTTATTCTAACACAATATCAAGTACTGTAATAATAAATGTAGGGCAAAGTCTTTGGGCTGATATCATAACACACCTCAGGAAAATGATGGATCTAATCTCTGAGAGGTCTCCTAGCGTTGGGTTATCCTTGGGGCATGAACGGTCACCATAAGAGGGTCTGACAACTCGGCGTTATGCGTGACCACAAGGACGGCTGTCTACAAAGTGCAAAGCCTTGGCCAGTGTGCCTGCAGTTCTAACATTGCCTATGGGCGGCTCTGATCTTCCATCAGCAAAAGTAAAAGCAGTGCAAGGGTGGCTTAAAACTGGTTTTGTATCCTACAACAACATAGTTTTGCGGGGCATAAATCAAGGGGTCTAGCTCAGAGATTTCTTCAGGGTCAGATTGAGACAAAGAAATTTCATTTTTCTGCTGTTAAAGCCTTCATCTCTTCACTGACAGTCAGAAGTGAATCACTAGCATCTTTCCATTTTATACAAAGTGTGGAGATTCTTTCCTGAGAAAAGTAGGGGTTGATAATGGTAAGTGGAAATGGTTTGAGAATAAGGAGTACGTTAATTGCGTATATTGGTACATCAGCCTTTTATAATCCTCTTGGCAATTCCTGTCCAGTATCTCCCTCATTGCAATCTCTGTCCACCATCGATGTAGAACTGCCAGCAGAGAATTCTTTGGAGGTATTTTCACTATCTATTTCCCCTTCTGCTCTGGATTTTTGAACCAGTCTCCCTATGGGACCATCCCCAGGAAACAGTGACATCTTATGATGTGCTGATGACACAATCTGAATTTTTTTGCGCTGCAAGAGCTGATAGCGATTTTGAGATAAACCTGGTCTTTTGGAAAGTTTAAAAAATAACTTTCTGAACTGCTTATTAACTTGTTGGCTGGGAAGAAGGAGAAGCAAAAATAAATACTGATAAAAAAGCAGCACAAGTTTTGCAGAAGGGCTGCTGTCAACAAAAATATTAAAATCAGCATTGTAGGGCTACATGGAAATATGTTCTCGGAGAGAGAAGAGAAAGGGTTCCTTTCCTACTTCTGCTGCATTAAAGTTTTTATGATAGGTAATTATTAGAACTAATCCATGTTTAATACAACTGAATCATGACCTTTCCTTCTCTGTGTTTTCCTGAAGATTATAAAATGGGTCATTTTCCATGCACGCAGTATAGCTGCTGCAGTGGATCAGAAAACAAATTGTGTACCCTCTTATAATGAGAAGGAACAAAGATCTTCCATTTTGCTATACAGCATTCAAGGGTCTGCACATACTTCTCTTTAAAGTCAGATGTGGTTCTTGTTTGCAATGTAATCTGCTTAATAGATCAATTGTACTTGCGTGTTGAAACACGTTTAGTACAATTCCACGGACTCTGCTATTTCCCTCCCTATCTTCCTGCTTTCTGCTCTCTTGCCTTCCATCCTAACCCATGATTCCTTCACTAGTTCAGCAGGAATTGCAGATATTTTGTGCTTGTGAAGCTCAGGCTTCCATGTTTCTCTGAGCTGGAGTTCTTCTGCAAAGCCTGCAGCGCTGTTTGAACACTGTTCACTGAGAGAGATTTCATCAGATAACGCAATTGGATTTGAGCGGACAATAAATAACAGTGTGGCCGTATTGCTGGTTTTTGTTCTGTTTTTCAGGATTCACATGATTTGCTAACTGGCTCACAGTTTAACTTCAGTATCTACAAATACAAACACTACAGGTGGCAGAAACGCATTTTACAGGTAACTTTAACAATTCTCACGTTTGAAGAAATATTTAAATATAAATATAATATAAATAAAAGAAATATTTAATATATATAGGTTGCTTATGTTGCTCGGTAATTATTACGGGATACCTTAATAGGTTGTGAGGTTCCATGACCTACTGGAGAGGTACCAGATATTGACCAACTTTCTACCTTTTACATCGACGGTATTCTGCTGAGCCCCTGGCAGCACTATAGAATGGCCTTGATTATCTAAGAGGCTGTTTCACCTCTAAAAAACACTATTCGTCACAAAGATGATTGATTATACTGGGCTCTGCCTGGCAGTTGTTTTCACTGGTTAGCAATAGTAAATGCATACAAGTTATGTAGACATACTTAAATATCTGTCCCTTTTGACAGGACATCACTTTAACTGCAATCTCTAAAACCTTGGGAAGCAACGTTCCTGGGGACACAAAGGAGGTTCCTTTGGCAGGCCCTGCATTTCATCTCTGCTTACTCTGTCCTGTGAATTCTGGTTTTGGCATTATGAACCCTTAAGGCTTTATTGATGTGCTGCGTTATAATGGGACAATATTTGAACACTATTAAAGAAAACTGCTGTCAACGACACCTCATGGTGATTTCCCGATTTCATAAAGTCAGTGACAATGGTTTCATGTTGTTTTCAAGAACCTGAATTTCACTGTATTTTTCCTGCAGTTTGGACCAAATTTGATAACGTGCAAGTCAGAGTCATAGATGCTAGAGAGTGTTTTTTTTGTTTACTACATCTCAATTGTAGAATGTATAATCTCCTTATTTCCCTCAATATCTGCAATTTTTTGAATTAAGGATTTATTTGTTTAGGCATAAAGCTGATGGAAAAATGGAGAAGTCTATATTAGATGTGGAAGCGATCAGTCTGGGAATCTGCTGTAGTTTAATTTCAGTTATTTAGTTACCAGTAGCCTTCAAAAATCAGAGATAATAGCGACAATGGTTCTGCTTTGGAGAGTTCCTGCTATCTACGGAACAGAGGGAAAGGACGCAGTTCTAGCCTGTGGTTGGCATAGGCTGCAATGTAGGAAGGAAAGGTGCCAAGAATAATTTCTGATCAAAGGTAAATATCTAACTCAGTCAAGATCTAAGGCTCTTCTGAGTTTGTCTTCTCTGTGAGCTGCGTTCATTGAAGCTGGGCAGTCAGATAATATTTACATCTTATTTATCAAAAAAACTGTTTCTGCTCAGCAGGGATTGACACACAGAAGAGATACTGGAATCTGTCTATGCCAGTTTTTAATGCTGTAAACATAGTTTGTGCAGTGGAAGAAGAATAATCGTACTTAACTGTTGTAGCTGTGAAACAGCAATAAAATAACTTTATTGGCTCTTATCATCTCTCCCTTCAGTTATATATACACATATAAGCGTATATATACATATACACAAAAAAAATCTGTGTTAGATAAGATCTAAACCAAAACGCAGTAATATTTATATCAGAAAGTAACCTCTCAATAGTCTTGTCAGTATTGTCTTTTCGTGACATGGAAGTGCTGTCATAAAAATGACCACCTTCTCTTCATTTTAGTACTGGGGCATCGACTGAATCGGTTGGCAATTGAATCTCTGCTGAGATAGTCATGCCACTGGTTTGTGCTCCTACGATTGCTGAATGGGAAGTTTTTTTTGCACTGGGTTGGAGAAGACAAGGAGAATTTAAAAAGAAATAATATTTCAGAGTGATAAATGGATGCATATTCATCTGAAGAGACAGGGAAGCACAGTTACAATGAGTATCTGTTTGTTTTGTAACCAAAACAAATATAATACAGTATCTTGATGATAGACTGTAATTTTTTATTCTGTTTATCGGCAAGATAGATGCATATTCTAAGCTGGTCCTTTATCTAAATGCCCTTGCATGGTAATATTTGGGATGCTGTCTTTCCCTTCCAATGAAGAGAAGCGATGGAGTCAAGTAATGAAGAACTTTCTGTTCTAGATTGATTTCAACACAAAGACCATTTTTAACATTGAAAAAGGAATTATTAAGAAACAGTTCCCTTTCTCACAAGTCAAAGCCTGTGAAGATACTGAAAGGAGGCGCTTCAGCATTGTGTTTCATGGGCGGCAAGATTATGAGCTGGAAGCAGTGTCTCTTGATGATAAAAGGAAGGTAAGTTTTTATAATGTCATAGACAGATTGCTATAAATAACAGCTAATGTTATGGTAGTACCCAGCAGGTTCCAATCATAAATGGGAATTGTTATGCTCTGCATTGTGCAAGTACAGAAGTAGATATGTCTTTATTCTGTATGTGTTCATACAAAGAACAAAGGGAATGTGAGTTCAGGATAATGTTTGGCCTTAGGATTTTGCCACAGTTTGCTAGGACTGAAAATGTGAAACCAGCTTAAGACATGGTATGAAAATGGATGCATTTCTTCAAATATACCTTGAATGTAACTGATCTGAGATTCTACCAGAACGAGCAAACAAAACTAATGATAATCTTAAATGATGTTTCCTAAGCAGTTTTTTTTCTATACATCAGATATTTTAAAAAATGCATGCTTTTAAGAAGAGCAAATGATGCCATCCTGATGCTGTGGAAAGAAAAAAAAAGACCTAGTAGTACAAACTTTACCATCAAAATACATTGAAATTATAACATTATCAGAGGAAGACAGCCTAGGTGCAACTCGAAACTCAATTAATTAAATAATTCAGTGTTGCAAGATTTTGTGTGATCTTTTCATTTTAAGGTCTAAGCTTTTTTGACTTCTACATTCTATTAAACATTCCCCGTAGCTAGTGTAATTAGACTCTAAGCTGAAATTTGAGGAACTCAAGTTGTGACATTAGCACTAGTTTTTCAGCTGAATGCAGCTTGCCTGTGTGTTCAGGGGTGATTGCGTCTTGGAGTTCGTGTCATCCCACTGCTGAGCCAGCTGCACAGTTTCGGTTGAGACACAAGACTCTCAAAAAGCATGGAAAAGTTTGCGTCCAGACTTCTGCTGTGGCTCAATTTTAAGGAGCTTTTTGCTCCTTAATGAGCAAAATCATCCCTCATGAAACGGGACGGTTCACTCCACATACAGAAATTTTTATTCCAGAAGATCAGCCCCTCATGGTTGATGAGCTTAATTTTCAAAATAGATTGCATTTAGCAGAGGAGCTCAAAAAGGTGCATACATTCTGCGCTAAGAACCCTCAAATGTGGCCCTGTATAAACAGCATTTTAAATTCACACCCACTTTAATCCATGGTATTTTCAACTGTAGGCAAGCTGTCATTATTCTGCTGGGTTTGTTTGAGATTTCAAGCTAAATCAATCAAGCACTACTTGGGCTTGAACTCAGCTGAATGGAAACTTTGTCCTAGATTGCTTTGCATACAAAATAAAGAACTAAAATTACGTTTTACAGTAACCCCTCCAGAATAAAATTACCTTTTCCCTACACTGACAGGTTTAGAACTGTAGGCATAAAACTAAATTGCAGCTAAGTAGTTTAGCATCATAGAAAGACCCTATTTATTTTACGTTAATTTATTTTGCCTATTTGGCTGCTGCATATATTGTTGTCTATCATTTTTATACTTGAAAAATCCACCTATTAATACCTTATTCAAGGGAATTAACATGGAAAATATGCTCTCTATGTTGCCACTTATTATATAGATAACATACCTTCTGAGCAGAGTAATACAAAGCAATTTGTACAAGAGACCAGCAGAGACCTGCTCTGGAAGACCTGCAGAATGTGATGTGATACATGAAGGATTACTGGATTTGCAGCAAAACACTTCTACATCCACGGAATGGGTGAAGTACGAACTGCACTCCCATAGACATCTGGGTTCTGGATTTTGTTAAAATTTCTGATAAGTACTTTAAGATTTTAATTTGCTGATAAGGAGTTAATTATTTAATTGGCATTTAAAGGGAAAACTTAGATGCCAAATCTGCCTGAGATGAAAACATTGGAATTATCTGTTAGTGCAGTAGTGGTACCCAACAAAATTAAGTGTTGGTGTGTGCTAGAACTGCTGTGTGCACTGCTGACACAAATATATAGTGGTGATGGTGCTCAGAGTGATTTTAACGATGACAATTCTTTATCTTTACCTCCTTACTTGTTACTCTATTTTACATCACAAGGAATAGGAGAAGGAGAAAAAAGACTGGTAAAGTAAAGGAGGAATATATGAGTCTATAGAGAGAACGTTGACTTACGTTGGCCAAATGGCTGCCCCAAATTTCATAATTCATTGTCATAATATTCTGAACTCTTTCCTGTGGGGGGCCAAGGATAGTGGCCTAATGAGGTGGTGGTTTCAGAGATGGGAATCATCATTTAATAGGAAACAGATGGTCACCACCATTGTTTTCAGCCCCTAAACCGTTACAGGTAAGCATGGCTTCTGCCTCTGCTTATTCTGTTACTGAACTGGTGAAGCAGCCACAATGATTTTACTCGGTTTGCTACCCATCCTACAGACAACCCACCCTTCCCCTGAGCCATCTCCTAAAATACCTGGAAATTGCTTATTTTATCAAAGGAAAGAAAGAGAGAGAGAGAGAAAAAAAATCTGTCAAGCAAAAACTAATAAAAAAATTAACACTGTAATTATCTGCGCAGGACAACTGTCTGAGGATTCGCAGTTCATGGAAAATATTTTAATTGTTTTTAAAAGACTACCACTGTATGTCTTGTAAACACTATCCTCAAGCGTATCCCAGGATTTGTTGCCTTGCAACATTTAACAAGTTCGTTAACAAACAAAAATTGATTTTTATTTATCTTGTGAAGCAAAGCCCTTGTAGCTTTCTTCTTGATATTAATCCTCTCTTTTTTTGGCAAAGTAAATAATGGCAGAAACATCTGGAGATCCGATTAAACTGTAAGTCCCTGCTTTAAAGAAAGGAGAGATCAATATAACTGCCAGCTCCATTAAACAATTCTTATCGCTTTGACTGTTTATGTGGGAATAGATGCAATTTATATTTTATGTTTAATTCTTCTGGAGCAGCTAAACTTATTTAAATTCCTCATAGAACACCTTAATCAACTGGCCACACCTTGAAGAGAGAGTGGAGGGAAAGAAAGCTCTGATAGAACTGTCAGAATGATAAAGAAATGCAGTAACACTCCAGAAAAATGAGAATGCAAATGCTTAAATAAGAATAAAACCCATATACAGTAAAGCCCTACTTGCTGTTGAATGTGGGGCATTTGTTATAAGCGACGGAGCAGAAGCCTAGAAGAGAGAATGCTTTACTCTAATAGAAGCTGTTTATGGGCAGGCAATTTGTGCCAGGATTAATTTATCGTTTAAATACGCAACATCCCCACTGTGGCACAGTCATTTCTGATGAAAGCCTTTGAGAGCAGAATACTTTCACCCCACCCTGCCAAGTGAATTATGGGAGTGAGGAGGGACCAAGATCAGTCCTGATGGAGTAAAACCACGTACAGAGGCATTTTCAAGAGAAAGAAAGTTATTGGACTGTATAAGGTTGAGAACTAACATATTATGGTGACATATATAGCTTGATGGCAGTAAAACCTGGAAGATGCTGAAACGCTGAAACCTCGTTATATTTTGTGCTGCTTGGTCACATAGTGCGTTCCTTTAAAAGCTCGTAGTCCAAAAGACAAGGTCCATGGCAAACACGCCAAAGGAATAAATAGAGGGAGAGGGACAGAGTGCAGCTAAGAAATTAACACAATTTGTGTGATTTTTAGTTGATAGTCAGGTTGTCTTAGTTTTAGCTCTCTCGTTAGGTGTGGCAGGCAGAAAGTTCATATTTTATGTCACAGTTTACTCATGTGTCAGATGAGAATAAGAAGCCCTCATCTCAAGGGTTTCATGCTTATTGACACATTTTACCCGTTCCATGGAAGATGCTATAAAAATGTAGAAACTAAGTGACATTAGAAAATGCTTGAACAAAGGCGAGGATTGTGTAAATAAGTAGTCAGTGAATAATGAACTGTATGTCCATTCCTTGTCCTTCAGATACTTGGTACAACTACGGGAAGGAGAATTGACTTTATATTGCATAGGCTTGGGAAGAAAGAACATGACTGCAGACCCTGTAACAAATACAATCGATTTGTCAGGTGGTAATGTGAGTGTCAGCAAGGAGAATGGATGCAGTACCTTTTCAATCCAGACCAAAGAACACAATTATGTGTAAGTATAGTCAGTAATTAATAATTTGTTAAAGCAGAACTACTGAAAGCAAGGTGAAGCAACGGGGAATCGCAATGTCTCAGAAAAAATTACAACCATGTAGAAAAGAGGCCATCAGAATTATATGGACTACCCCTCCCTTTGCTCTACTGTGATTTGATGAGTATTTTAAGAAGGAATTAGAAGTACCACATTGAGAAACTGAGAAAATACATTAAAATATTGCCCACAAAGGCTTGTCTAGCTGACATGTCAGGAGCCGGAGAAGAGATATACCATTCAGGTTGATAGCACACAAGTGTGAACAGGTTCTCTAACTAGCAACGAGCACAATAAGATGTAGCACATTGTTCACCTTCCCCCAAGGTGGAGAAGAGGAATTATGAGGTAACTGCACCACAAAGTCAATATATGGCAAAATTTCAGCTCTCTAACCTTAGACACGTAAGCAATTAACTCTGTCTGAAAAGGTCAGAGTCAGCAGCACTGGGCTTCTTTGACAACTAAAGCTGCTGAACATCATTCTGCTTAAATAAGGAATATCTGTGGCTGCATTAGTCAGCATGTCATTTACACTTCCTTGCGTTTATATATGACATTCTTAAATTTCAGGTTTCGAATACCCTTTACTGTCCAAAATAACAGGCCAGAGGGTGTTAGCAAGCTCCAGAATGAATGGGTGTCACTCATAGAAAGGTACTGTCAGCTGTGCAAGGATGCCTCACTGCCTCCGAAGGGATCTCAAGGATGCTCCTCCTCTGAAGCTGATTACGAGGATTTTACTGTACCTCTGAATGAACAGAAAGAGGAGGCCCTCTATGTTGGTGTGACTTCTACACCAACTAGCCTGAACATGTCTTCAAGCCCCCAAACAAAGCCTGCTGAAGGGGAAGAAGCCCTAGCATCACCATCTCTTCCACTCTCCATAAGTAAGGCAGAGGTACCGCCGGCCCCACCTGCATTCCTGCAGCCCTACAGCCTTTCTCCATTGACAAAGAGAACCAAAGCCTTTCACTGGGATGTTGTTCCTTGCGATAAGGTGAGAATGAAACTGGTGGTACCCGTTGAAGGAAACAAAAATAATCATACCTTAGCCTGTATTATATGTATAATGATCATAAAAGTACAGCTATGCCACAAAGCAATCTGGATGCCCTTCTCTGTTTGAATGGAACGAAATGCCTCTGTTCTTTTGGCTTTCTGTTTACTTTCTCACTCCTATATTTTTAGATTCAGAAATCTGTCTGGGGATCATGCGACCTGAGCAAGAAAAAAATAGATGTACCTAGACTCTGTGATCAATTCCAGATTCAGGACACGGCAGTATTTTTGGGCAATGAACCTTCAGTGAATCAGCATATCATGTTAGATCGAAAAGTTGCACATAACTTCAGTAAGTATATCAATGAGAACTGTGTACTCCAGTCTGAAAGGCTGGTGTGAGCACTACCTGCTATTTGTACTTCCTGCCATTCAACAGGCAGTGCAACAAGCTTGTGTCTAATTAGTCTTTTAACTCAGTGCCCCTCTTCTCATTTATAAAAATAGACCTCATGTCTCAGTTGCTTTAAATGTGGTCCTTAATTATGTAAAGTAGAAGCAATGAGATTCTTTTCTACTTGTACAAAACGTGGATACGCCATTGAGCTGTGGTGCGGTTGTCTTAGGGCAGACGTGTAAAATCATGTAGGAAACCTGTGAAATCAATGTTAAGACTGAATTTAAAGGCTTTTCAAATTTTGTGGGCTGTCTGGGTAAAACAAGTCAGCAGAAACAGCTTGGTAGTACTTTATACAACAAATAGTAGTACAAAGTACAACTTCGAGCACTGTGCTCAGTCTCTCTCCTACCCCGAGTTCAAGGATATTCATGTAGGTGTGGATGGGTTGGTGTAAGAAGCCTCTGAGGTCTCAGGATCCTTTTGGCCTTTCTCTGGCTGGTAGCTTAGACCATGAATGCCTGTCTTGAATAATCATGAACAGGATCCTTTCCTCTCGTATCCCAGGTATGAGTCTGTCGAAGGCCTGACCTGGAACAGCCTTTCACAGATAATGAGGTAGTTCAACACATAGTTCTGGTCTTACAAATAAAATGATGTAAAGGTCTTTCAGTTACTTTGATGAGAAGTGGTAGATGCTAAAGGACCGAGAGTAATTGCTCTTCAAAGACTACTCTGATTTCTACTACATAGATGACTTTCTGAAAAACTTCTATAATCTATGTGTTAAACAATGTTACATCTGTAAAGAATTTGAGGCAGTTAATTTTGAAGATTTAATGATTTCATCTTTGTGAATATTGATAAGAAGGAGTATATTTTGGAGATTGTGTGAATTTTTAATTGGGAATTGTAAATGGAGATAACTTGTCAGAGTTTTTGCATTCATTGACTAACAATTTGAAGGGTTAAAAGGAAGCGAGTGATACAAAAATGCTGTTGCAGATAAAAAGAATCATGTAATAGCTCTTTTATCTACTAAATTACTGCAGTTACTTTGAGGAAATTTCTTTCTTTTGGTTTGCAAATAGCACCATTCTTCCTTTTGATCCGATTCCTCTAAAAACTTTTTTCATTGAGACATTATGCATCTGTTTCTTAATCTTATCTTTAAAGTTCCAGCAGTGAGATTTTTGGCATATACTTATTATAATGGACATTACTTAGATCAAAAGTTAATTTGATTCCGAGAATTCTGATTAATCTTCCTGCAAGTGCTGCAAACCACAGTTCTTAAATTAACGTATGAAAAGATGAAGTTCCAAAATGCCAGTAGGTTAAAATTTCTTGAGAATTTGAGTGGGTATCTGAACACAAGGGGAAAATGAGAGTTCTAAGAGAAGATCTACACCCTAAATTCTAACCCAAACATATGAGAAATGACAAATGAAAGCTAAGTTGTCTAGTGGCTTCTTGTAGACAATATATATTTCTGTCATACAGAGAACAAGTGTCAGAAAGAGAGAAAAGAAAAACAGCCTCAGGCTTTCAATGAAAAAGTTTTTGTAGACCACACAATGTATACATTAATCCAAGAATGTGGGATCTAGTGGGTGAAAAGCTGACTTAGGGGTCAAACCACCAAATTCTTTGACTTGATTGGTGCCCGTTTCTCTGTATGAGACCCAGTGTCCCATATATACAATCTTATTTTGCCTAGTAAAATACTTTGGCAAAGCCTGAGGATTAGAATTTATTCCATGGCTAATTTCAGCTACTGAAAACTTTAAATAATAAATTAAATATTAAATGCTTTGTAGATGGATGTGAAAAATTTTAAAATCAACATTTTACCATGAGTTATTCACTCTGTTGCAGTTCGTAGACATCATCCCACCTGAAGAGATATATGGTTCAAAAGGCATAGGGAGGCAAAAGATATATGAGCTGTAAAAGAAGAAAAGAGGAAAGATTCTGCCAGATGCTAAAGCTAGATATTATAACAAAATTAAAAGGGTAGAAAGTGTGTCAGAGTGAGAATAAATGGTATACACTCCATTGACCAACACTCTCCTGAGAACCATGAATAGCTGATTTGGGCCACAGCAAGTTCCTATAACCTGAAAAACTCTTCTTTTTTACAATCAGAGGAAGAAAAAAAGGTAAATCATATGCATTCTCCTGAATTTTCCATCCCAGTCCCTTCGTGCTGCTCAGAGGAGCTCTGTTATAGCAGAGACTCTCGGAGAAGATTCATGCCAACACTGAGAAGCATTTAAACTTTTTCTCACTGATGCCCTCTGTTCACTTGTGCTTCCTTTTTTACCTTCATCCTTTGGAAATGATGATGGAGACAGTAATTAAAGAATAGCTGGCAAGGCAAAGTAGCCTTACAAAGGGCTCTTCACCTGTTTGGGGAAGAGAAATCTTATTTTCATTTTCCTATCATGTGAGCAGTATGAGCCACACCCAAAACATATTTAAATCAAATTTTGGAATATCAGGCACCATGGCAGAAGTGAGCACTTCTGTTTCCCTGATTGCCTTCATTTGGGAGTGATTTTGCTTTCATGGACTCTAACTACTTTTTTTTGAACCCTGGAAATTAAACAAAGCAATAAACAAATTCAAAACAAGTGGTAAATTTAATTTCTTTAGCCTTCAAAATATTATAAAATGCCACTACATTGTATTGCCTTTTGGAAAAGAATTACTTTGAGCTGAATACAAGAGAAATGTGCAAGCAAGTACTTGAGTACCTTCTGATAATGATATCTTGATATTTTTGTCTTAAGCATTGCCTATGTTCTGAAATATATTTTTTTTCTTGACTGTTGCTGTGTATATTTAGAGAAAATATGAAGACTACATTTTTGTCTTAGCATTAGCAGCTACTAAGGATATATTTTTCTTGTTTTATCTATTTATTTATTTTTAAGTCTGGAAAGTAAATATGAAATGTTTTTGTGATTTTCTTCCCAATAATCTAATAATCATTTTCCTCCAGATATTTTTCTTAAAAGTTTCCGTATAAAACCAAGTGAGCTGAAAGAAAAACTATACATTATACATGAAGAGAGTGGTGGACTTACAGATGAGCAGATTACAGCACTAAGAAGGTAATCTTCGGAGTTCAATTTTTTGTTTATATTATATACCACATAATCCTTTGGACATAATGTTCAGTTCAGGGAAGATGCTGTTGAGACATTGGATCTATCCTGAGTCTGAGTAGAATATTAGGGACGCACACAGAAATCTCAGTCCTTGCAACTGAGATGTTAGCCTATCCCCCTGAAATATGACTTTTCCCCACGTTGTGTAGGAAAGAGAGTTGCAAGAAATGACAGCAAATCTGACATGGTTTTGTGAACTAGTTACAAGAAGCAGAGTTAGAAAAAGAATAAGTTCTGAGCAGATGTAACCTGATGAGAAAACTTCACAACAGTTCTTACTACAGCCTTACTGTCTACTGTGGGGTCAGAAATAAAAGAACTTACAATGGGTTTGGAGAGAAGGAAGGCAATCAAGTGTTAAAGGAGCCTCAAAGGATGACCAGATATTAAGAATATCAGTAGTTCTGACTGGCAGAAATCTGCAGGTTGCAGCGGGCTCCAGAGCTGAAATAAATGTCAAAAAAAGCTGATCTTAAAGGCTTCATTCAAAAAAAGAAGGATTTTACTGCAGTACTGCAGTTTCTAATTGCAGTGGTGGAATTGGTTGGGGGATGATTGCAGTGAGATGTTTTGGCCACCGAGTGCTCTCCAGTTACACGTGTGGCTGTCTGTGGGGAAACTAATCTGTGGAGCTGATGGAGGTGAGGGGATGCCTTCAGTCCTGCGGCACAGCGGAGCGCGTGGGCTCTGGCCGTCCCCCTTTCCAAGGGCAGCCTCTACTCACAGCCCTGTTTGAAGGAAAACACTGAACACGCTCTATTATTCAATCTCTAATACAGCACTACAGATTCAGTCCAGGATTTCTGTGCTGTTCAAATTAGTGTAACACCACTGAGATTGCAGATTTAGAGCATCTGGGCTCTTTGAATCTGACAATAATAGTAACAATAACGATGGCAATAAGGCTTGAAAGATTTTACTTTTTTCCTTGAAGACTTCAGAGTCTTCCTTTGATAGTTATAATGCTGGGAATATTTTTGTAGCAAAGGAATATGTTAGAGATATTGATGCTGCATTGCTATATGCAGCATAGGATCAAGGGTTCTGTTCACGGGATTCTTATTTCTTGCCAAAATCGAGGAATAAACATACAAACCTTATAGTGAAAGGAAGCTTATTTTTTTCCCATCCCAACAGTTTTTAAAATATTACTGAAATAAATGAGATGCATTTTTGGAATTGAGGATTGGATTTCCAAGGCAGTTCAGTGCCTCTCAGCTCCCATTCAGACCGAAGGGGCCAACGCCTCTCTTGAAGCGCCAGCAGTCGGAAGTTTCTCATACAACGCAGTGCAGTGGAGTTGCCATCACGCAGGTAGCAGGACACTTGACACCTTTGAAGACGTTTCCACTTGATTTAGGTGTCATGGTGGAAAATTTTATCATTGAAAACTGTGACCTCCAGTTAATTGAGAATCTGAAGTTATGACAGGAGTTTAAACAGGATAGTCGGGGACTGGAAAATTCATCTCCATGCAAATTACTCCTGTCGTATTGTCTAAGCCTGAGCAGGAGGTCTAAATTCTACTATTGTAAAATGAAAAATATTTAAAGTCAAAACCAAGATTATGTTTTCAAGACTGTGACCAGTGAGCAAAATGTTCTGCTCATGTATCCAGTGGAGGTTAGTGGAGGTGGAGGAATATTATTATAATAAAACTTCAGGACTTATTTTGATATGGAAATCTTTCCATAGTTCTTGGAGTGATTCCTTATCCTGACATCTTAAAATCAATAGCAAAGAACTCTTTGTCTCTATAAACTTAATGTTTCAGAACAGGGTGAGATCTTTTTCATTGCACAAATTCCTTTAGAGCTGCATTGATGTAAAAATATATTTATGGAATACATTCACATATTCTTGTACTTCCTTTTCCATGGCTTCTATTGTTTAGTGCTTTAAGCTTTAAACCTTCTAGATAATCTGATAGTTTTGTTTCTTACACATAATACATTAAAACTATTTGATGGAATATGAGACTTCTGATTAAATGAAGATATTTTCTGTCAGATTTAACAAAAATGTTTTTTGAATTAGCTTAAAAAGGTAAACCATTTCTAATGATAAATAAAAAAATCTTTCACTTCCCAACAGATAACTCCTATTTTTAAATGAGAATTCTCTTTTTTCTTGATGATGAAGGATGATGAATGGAATATTTTGTAATTTGCTTTAATGCAGATTTCATAATTCAAACCCCAGCAATTACTCAATTGCAATGTCGTATTAAATTATTATCAAAAGCAAAAAAATATCTTATTGTCTTCTACTTAACATGCTCAAATCTTTGCTTTATTTTTTCCATCTTTGAATGAATTTTCTTAAACTTATATATGTCTTCATGAATGTTTAATCATACTGGCTACAAGCTTAGTAAGTTCTTTGCAGAGGAAGAAGAGCAGATAGACTCAAATGCTTAAGATTCTTAACACTCCTTCTTGTATGTTGGCTATAACATCGATTTCATTTTTCTTCTTTAAGATATGCTATGAATTCCCGTAGCGTATCAGACAGACAGGCAGGAAGATCTCCAAAGGAAGGGAACTGTAGTGGTGCGAGTTTGTTTTTCCAAGTCAAAGCATGTCTTAAAGATATCAGTTTTCTGAAAATCTGCAGCTCTGGAGTACTCTGGGAGAATATTCTCTTCTTTTATGCAGAAGGCTGAAAGTTAGAGGTCTGTGTTATGTACTATCACAACAAAAATGGTGAATGGATCTTGGATGTGATGCAGTGTGTAGAGAAACAGAACCACCATTGCCTACTTCTATTTCTTCAGCAATTAGGAAAGTTTTAGAGGTAGGAGTCAGTCAGTCTGTGGGTCGCATTTGTTAGTCAGAGTGTTGCATGACTCTGCTCTGCTTTTGTGCTAGTTTTTCAAAGAGGTTATTGCTGAAGACAAGCCGAGCCAGCAGGGGTATAACTGCTCAAATAGAGCTAATAGTTTTCTAGATGCTTTTGAAACATTCATCCAATGTATCTGCAGATCATTTTTGCTTTCCATTGTGTAGTTGGCTCAAATGTCTACGAGGTTCCAATGTTAAAGCGTAGCTATGCAATATGTAGAACATACTAAACAGTAAGAAATTCCAATGCGTTGAATGAAGAGGAAAATGACATCTGATTTTCATTTACTGATTTACAGATACTTGCCAACACCAAAAGATGCAGAAAGGTACCAGTCATTCAAGGGGTCTCCTTCAGAGCTGCATGTGGTTGATCAGTTCATGCTAGAGGTAAGAAGTCATAGCATTAAAAGACACCACTTGCTATTTCTAGCGTGCACTCTTCTAGGTAAAACCACTACAAGAAGCAGTTGTTTGAAACTTGAGTTGTACCATCTCAGCCAGAGTCAGTATAAGAGGATTTATCTGATAAAGAATTGAGGCAGATATGAAAAAAACTGTATGGATCTCTTTGCTTCCACAAGTCACATGCCCTTCCCTTCCTCCAAAGCAGGAGCTGATTTATTATGAGTTGGATTTCTACATCTTTTTAGTGTAAAATTATATGCAATAACTATTCTTCTTCACAAGAAATTAGTGTAATTGATTTTAATAATGTCTGGCCCTACCAGCACACAGTGTTTTCTTGAATTGCATATGCAAAAGACACATATTCAGGTATGTGATTTTAATATTTGCCATAGTACATCTGCAGACTTAAAGCCTAGAATGAAAATGAATAAGCAAAGAAATTAGGAAAACTGTAGTGCAGCTCAATTACTCAATCTATTATGAAGATATATGTGCATGTTTTGGTAGAAACACAGGATTTGCTTCTTTTTCTATTCAATTCTATGCAGATGTGCAAAATCCCCCACTTGGGCCAGAGGTTGGATCTCCTTCTCACCATACGTGAGCTCCCCCAGAGTATGAGAGATTTGGAACCTGTAAGTAACCTTAATCCTTTACAATGTGTTTGTAATCAAAATCTAGCTGTTAGATAGTAGAGGGCCAAATGGCCTGAATACATTTCAAAGTGCTGTAGTTGGAGAATTCAAAGTGCTGTTGTTAAGGAAGTTTTGTTTTCATTTTTTCCTTTTTTTTTCCTCTCAGAATCCACCATGTGAGCAATTCCTAATCTAATATCCTAGGCAGCATATAAAACTAGTGTATAAAAAACCAATTCACGGCACTGGTCAAAAGTAACATGCAAAAAGATTAAAAAAAACCAAAACCATTTCTATATGTCATGACTTTGATAGCCAAGGAATTGTAAAATACATGAAACTGTTACAGACAGGCTACGTTTAAAATACAGTGGCACTATTGGCTGGTGCATTTGGAATGTTTTTGGGAATCCAGTTAATTCGACTGTGTTTTGTTAAAGTATTCCATAGTACTGGTTCAAACCAAAACACAGGAAAAAAAGAAAAATTGAGACAAATGAGGATTGTGATATGCACGTGTACGCATGTATGTGCATTTAACCTTATCCTTATTCTACTAAGGTTCAAGAAGCGATTGTTAACGGGCCTGGCAGTGGACTAGACAGCCACGAAGGAGGGAGAAAAGATCAGGAAAGGATTTTCAAATTTTTATTGGGGTTGTTAAACTATCCTCTTTCTTTGGGCAGTGATAACATGGAAGCAAATTTTGCTATTAAAATTCAGTTCCTTTTGTGAGGAGGTTCTTGCCCCACAAGCTGAAAAAAAATCAATCTAAAGCCTTACAGCAAGTTTATTCAGGCAGCATCCAACAGTCATTTACTATTTTGAGGAGACTGAAGGAGGCTGTTCACCCTAAGGATTACAGCACTGAATTGAAATGTTGGAAACCAGAGTTCAAATCCCTTTCTGTGTTTTTCAGGATGACCTAGGGGTGGGGTGATGCAAATAAACAGCGTTCCAGTCTCATGGACTGCATTTTCCTTTTCCAAATAGTTGCCTTACCTGTATATGTTTTGATTCATAACAAATTATTTCAGCACAATTCTGTTTCTATGAAAATGTTTCAAAGATTTTGCTCTTATTATGCATGGGAATGAAAACAAAATTCGAACTCTCTGCAAGTCCAAGTTGTTATCCTTTGTCTGGCTGTGATTAAAACCATAGTAACAGGAACAAAACTCAGAAAAAGAACAGATGGAAAACACTGGGGAGATGTGCAGATTTCTGACCCTGCCTGGTATAATGCTACACCTTTACTGTCCTCTACTGAAACCAGATATTTGAATATTTGGAAGCTATTACATACATTGTTTTCTTTGAAGGATATTTAATGTTCATTGAAGGGCTGATTAGTTATCGAGGTATTTTCTTACTTATGCATGCTAACACATGTTTGTAAGCCATAGATGATACCTCTAAAATTCTATGGGACAATCTGAATATTGGCTTTCAGAAGCCTCTGGCCCTGTGATGTGCTATGAATGTTTTAACAATGGCTTTCAGCTCTCTCACGTATTTCATCCTTTCCCTGTTTTTAAACTTGAGCATTGGTGACTGATGGAGAGAGGCGTGGTGCTAAAAAAAAATATGTTTCCTAATCTAAACCAAACCCACCTCTTATGTCTGTAGCCCTAGAAGGGAGGTGGCTTCCCCAGGAAAACAGAAATTGATATTGAGTTTGATTACAGGATATTATTATTCTTCCTTGTGGGGAAACTGTGCTAAGAATTTTGATAAGATAACAGCCTTCAGTGGGTATAAACAGAAGGAGGGGAGGTGAAGGATGGGGAACCTTATACGGCGCTGCAGGCTATCGGCTTCCCTTGGTGCCTGACATTTGGTGCAATCTGGTGCGTTCAAACAACAAAATACTTTTTCTTCAGAAGCATTTTTAAGAAATGAGGCTGAAGTCATGTTGGCAGGGCAGGTTTGGCAAACAGAAAGGATGTGACCTTCATCAGGGGCAGGGGAACTGTGCCAACACCAGCTTTATCTTGATGGGAGACTTTTAACTGGTCCTTCCTGAAAACCCCGGCCTGTTCCTCCACGGAAGTTGAGTAGGAAGGTATCCATCAGCTGAAGTGTGACCTCCTTCAGGTGGAGGAAGGTGCAGGCACCAGGCATTTATTCGCACTTCCCAATTCGAGCTGAAGGAAGATTTATGTGTTTCAGCTAATAAACCAGAAAATCCAAGCAAGTAAGCAGCTGCAATCCAGCCAGAAATTTGTTGCTGTCTTGGAATACATTTTAGCCATCGGGAACCATTTGAATGAAAAGGCTGGAAAACAGAAGGCTAAAGGATTTAGATTGTCATCTTTGACCAAAGTGAGTAAATATGTTTCTTCTCATTAAAAATATCTTATTATAAGGTGTGTAAGCCATTAATATGAACTCAGTTTTACCCAAAATGTGGGGAAAGGCAATATTATTTAATGTGTAGCTAACATTTGAACATCTGCTCTTGGTCACACTAGAAATAAAATCCTCTTTAACAAAGTATTCTTTAATGTGTGTTATAACAAGATGCGTTTCCCCATTTTAGACCGCAGCACTGTCTAGATGGGAGCACTGTGGTATTGAACACACTGAGTTTCTAATGAGGTAGAACATTAAAACACTGACTGCCCTGGTATTAAGATCCACTGGCTAGAAGAGCTGCAGGTCCCTGGTTAGATGCAAGTTCAGATAAATAGTATTTTGTGGGTTTGTGTAGAACACTGTTGTAGGGACTCTTCATTTCACTGTGGTCAGATTCTGTACCTACGGCATTTCTTCCGCGGTAGATATACTTCTATGGCACTGGAACAATATCTTAGTGCTTCATTTTACTCCAGTGTAAAGGTCTTTTGCAAAAAGTATTACAATGCCATTTTAAAGTAAAGTTTCAAAAGTAGAATGTAAATAAATTAATAAATTCAAAAGGAGTGTAATTTGACTTCAGTGGTTTCCCCCATTGCTCTGCTGGATGATTTAATGGGGGACGAAGGTGGCAGTTATGATCTTCACTCTTTCCTGCTAGAGATCTGCTCTACAAGAAGCGTGTCCTAGCTCTTAGTTCTTTAATTGTCTCTTCACTGACCTACCACTTGTGTGACATTAGGCTTTTTCCATTAGTTTTCAAGGAACTGCTTTCCTCCCTTCATCAGAATTTGCCATCAGAAAATGCTGCTACTGAGCAGAGTTCTCGCCCCTCCCCCCAACAGTGGCAGAGCATCATGCTCTTATCTCAAAAAGTAAGAAACAGATACAAATTTCCTGAGCTGCCTTGTACCTTTAATACTACTGTGAGATTATGTCTGATCTGTAAATAGAAGAGAAAGAATTTTTATTTGTTTTTTGTTAGGCATCTTTCCCATCTGGAGACTTTAATGTATGAGTGAGTGATTTATAACTCGGTAACGATTTGGACAACGCTTTTTTCTCTCTCTCTCTCTCTCTCTCTCTTTTTTTCTTTTCTTTTTTTTTTTTCCTAAATGTATATAATGGTTTTGATACTACATCTATCATAATGAAAAATGCCTACAAAGTCATTTTCTACCACAGACCATCTTCCCAGATTCAATTAACTTTACTACCTCTACAAACATGGCACACTGCTTTTAAGTGGAAAGGAATAACGGCTGTGTTTGGAGGTCCAAAATCAGTTGTAATCAGTTAGGATACCTTAACTGACAAAGAAACCTCTGAATGAGAAGATACGAAAGACCGAGGAAGGTCAATGGATATGAAAATGTAGAGCTGATCTTAATCAAGAATGTCTGAAATGGCAGATTGAAAAGGAGATGTTTAATTTCATTGTATTTTCTATTCTTGTCAAACGTACCTAGGAGCTATCGGAATCCCTGCTGTTCCTTTTTTTCTGTTTTTCTTTCTTTCTTTTTTTTTTTCGTTCTTTAAGTATAATAGCTTGATCTGTCAATTATTGCTGTATTCTCTTTGCAGTTACCTCTGTTGCGGGGTAAGGACAGGACGTTCACCTTGCTTCATGCCCTTGTGGAACAGATCTTCTTACATGAGCCTGATTTGGCTAAATTTTCTCAGGAGTTGACAGAATTTGAAGCTGTTTCTGATGGTAAGAGGATGGAGGGGGAAAAAAATCAGCGAATAGAAAAATGTAGTCCTTCAACTTTTGTGGAAGCTCCCATCCTCACAATTTGAATGATACTTGTATTAACATTTCTTCCCTCTGTCTTTGTTTCCAGCTTCTGTGAAAGGCCTCAGTGCTGAAGTTGATGGTATGTAAATGTGGTTTCTAAAGTCAGAGAAAGATTTATATGCATTGTGCAGTCATTTGGAACAGGTTTTCATTGTGCTTCTGTAGTTTGTAAAGAGAGGTAAAGGTTCAAAACATTGAGGTAAAGTGTTGCTATGGTGACACTTAATGTGTCATGTTGGTGTGAAGAATGTTTTTAAAAAAGAGATATTAAAGTGTGTCCATGTAGTTTAGAAATATAAAAAACATACTGCCCGTGGTAAATAGAGTTTATCATAAACTACAGATTTGTAAGTGATACAAGTGCCCTGTCAAAGTCACTGCTGTAGCAGAGTCTCTGGGAGAGGACGTGCAGCAGGAGAGAACTTCCTGTAGTTCAGGCCTGAAGTTCAAGAATTTCTTTGAACCAAACCGCTGTCTTTCTCTAGAAAGAGGTCCAACACCAGTGAAGTTGGCAGGAGGGAATAGGATAAGGTTGTTCAAATGTAAGATAGACTTTGGGAGACATTTACAACTTACCATTGAACAGTATCACAAAGTGACCAGTGAAGTCAATGGATTTTAGATTGACCCCTTTGAGAGCTGACAGGGAAAGCGTCTGAGGTGGTGAAAATTACTTGTATTGTGTTGAAAGTTTATTTAAAAAAAAATAAATCTTTCTTTTGAAAATGTGGCATAGGTGTTCACTTCAACTACAGACCAACGTATCCTATTTTAGACTTTGATAACATACCTGAATGATACTCGCTCTCAGCTTTTGGTTTGAGAAACCCTTGCTCCCGTTCCGCTGGGCTTTGGGAATCAGCCAGGCGTGTAGCTTAAAGCTACCAAAGCGTGTTTTTATTCTGTTCCAAGAAATTCCAATTAACTTCTTGGGAGACATACATAACTAAAATAGCGCTATTTACCTTCAGTCACTTGTGTTCTTCAGGGATGATGTTGGTAGCAATTAAAAATCACTAAATATTTTAAGGACAGTTTTGGAATGTCATGGGTAAAATGTGGTGCAATAGACACAGTACCAGAAACCGTTGGGGGCTATTGAAGGAGGCGAATTATGGGAAGTGGAAGAGATTGACTGACCTCTTCCCTCCATGGATTCCTGATAGGCCCAGTGTAGATCACTCCTATCTTCTGAGTCCCATTCTCCAGGGCAGAGAGGGAAAGAGATGGTCCAAATGCCACTCAACCAGCCTTTCTTACCATGTAGTTCAAGGCACATCCTGGGGCTTGTCTGCTGCAATTATTGCATGAGTACAGGGGGAGGAAGATACTGCAGCCTGGATCAGTTCAGGACTGAGTCTCTAGAGCCAAGTCTGTACCCTCCTCTCACCCAATTTCACACCATGAGGGGTCCCACTGTAGAAGTCTGATGTAGTACTTTGTGCCAACTGACAAGATATTTTACTGTTATATGGAGTGGAGTTTTTATTCTTATATCTTTAAAGAAACCCTGAACTTTCTACATGAAAACATAGGATTGAAGAACATTATTTTCATTGCTAATCCCAATGCTCAAAGCCAGGAAAGGTCAGATTTACAGCTACTGCATAACCATACTATTGACCTCTTCATTATTCTGCAGTTGCTTGTGAACTGCTCACATACTACTTTTTTTTTTTTCCATAAGTCTCATGCCTTTTTTAGGATTTCTATTTCAAAACAGAGATAATATTGCTAGATGAACACATTATAGACTGATGTTATCTTAAATTAACCATGTGTACTAAATTCAACCTTTGCTGTTCTTAGGACGCAACTGCATGCCTGTGAAATTTCTCGTTTTCTTTCTCTTTTGCTAGTTTTAAGAAAAGAATTGGAAAACATTATTCAGTGCAGGCGACTTATTAAACCCAAGACAAGCAAGGCAACACCCCAGGAGTCACAGTTCTGCAAGGAACTGAAGGTAACATTATTACAACCATATTGTGGGCTGGATGTAAAAGATGAGTAATCTGCTTAGTTTTTGCTGTCTCCTGGCCCGGCGAGGCTGGGCAAGAATATTTGAGGGAAAGTGGTCTTTTATTCACCTCTAATAGTTTCTCATACCGTAATAGGAAGGGCTTTTCAAAGTTTCTTCTGCTTTTGTTTCACTGGCAAATGGGCCGGAGTGGTTAGCCGACTCCACGATATGCCCACGATAAGCACTTTGGAATAACATCAGTTTTAGATCATAGCTGAATTTGTAGTAACTTCCTCTGCCCTTGGACAGAAGGGAAAATAGCATAGAGAAACATCTTCCAAGGGCATGCCTACGTTGTGAGCACGAGTTAATCTAAGATGCGTGGTTATTGGCAGAATCCAATATCCAGATCCATGTTATTGGCAGAATGAAATGAGCTGGAAGTTGCAACAGAGAGGAGACTTGAGCAGGCTGGAAGGAGCCCAGTTCTGGCTAGGAGCGTCCAGAGCCCAGCACAGGGCTTATTAGCTTAGGGTCAAAGAACTTAATTAACTCTCAAAATTCTCGTGCTAGTAATGAACAGGGCTACTTTGAATCTGGGCTTTCCCCAGTGCTGTGGTGTGGACAGGTTCATCTCTGCTGTCCTCGATATCTTCATGCTGTGCTTCGCCGAGTACTGTTGGCATTTGCTAAGCCCGTACTTTTCCTTTGCTCTTGGAACACAGCTCAATTTTATGCCTCTTGACTACATATTAAGTTGTCTTGTATATGTATATAAATTTATACATTACAAAGGATCTGCGATCAAGACATTTTATTTTAAAAATTAAGTTTCTAAGGCCTTCTTTCTGTCTGCTTGACAACCAGCATCTCGGAGGTTTTCCTTCACATGCAAAAAAGCTAGACTGTGCCAAATGTGGGTGAAAATTAGGACCTTATGATGCTTATCTCATTTGGTCAATTTTAATAGATTTAGGTAGTGTCATTGGATGATACAGTAAAAATTCTCTAATGCTGATGTTTCGTTTTTTTTTTTTTTTTGCCTTTGATGTCTTAATACTTGGAAGGAAATCTGTGTGCTTGATGTATGCTTATCTTTTGTGAAATGTGAAATTTTTGTGACATGAAAATTTTGACTTGAATTATCTTGTTTTCACTGCTGTTTAATTTCTGCTTTATTATTATGCTCCTATACCAAATTAAGAAGTTTTATTTTATTACAGGATTTAATTCAAAAATATGAAGGGGATCTATCCCAGCTGTCAAAAAGATGTGATGAAATGAAGAAGCTTTATAGCAACATACTGGTATATATCATATTAAAATGCAATGAAAAGAAATCTACATTTCTTTATTAAAAAAAAGAGAATAAAGAGCAGCAAGATGTTCCCATAATTCCACATGCTTTATAGTTATAGTGTCCACAGAAACTGAAAAAAAAAAAATCACATCTAACAGTGGTGGAATATTTTGAATGAAAATCTGGCTTTAAATTTTCTTGAGGGCTTACAGCTCGCTTTTAAGAGTCTATGACTCGAGTATGAAAAAGAAAAGTAAACGTTTACTAACTTCATAAATTTGATGAGTTTAACTGTTGAACGTTTTAATTATGTTACAGAAAACATATTATAGAAAACAAAATAATTTCTGGCACCTACCGGCAATGGTGTTTTTGGCCGGTAGGCAGCTGCAAATCATCTGTTACTTGGGCTGAGGTTTTTTTGCGAGTCGCAAGCTTACAGTCCAGGGCATTGATGTAGTGACTGATATTAGAGCGTGAGAGAGACAGGGATAGGGATTGAGTAGCAGCACAGCTCTAAAAATGAGGAGAGCAGGAAGCTCCGTGGGCAGAAGGGTTCTGATAAAGAAACTGTCTGTTCTTGTTTGTTCCTATTATATTCATCCATACTTCCATCGGAGGAGCACCTAATTTTCTCAACCATAGTTTCCTCTGAGCAGAACCAACCCATCTAGTTTCAATAGACTAGAGGATCTTTCTGGGTCAGAAGGTCACACCAGAAGGAATGATCAAAGCTCCAAGCTGCAGTCTTTAACAACATAGCATGTAGATTCCTCATTTAGCGCAATGTTCTTGGAGTGTGATGGAAATTCAGGCGGTCTACGTGTTCTCTGGCAGAATAGTCACACTGGTAGGTTTTAAAGAAAGGGACAGGTTTGCTGAAATGCAGGTCTAATCTCTGAAACTGAAATGGCTTCCCAGTTTTGGGATTAGGCTACAGTTTTAAGACGTGCTGTTGGGTGGCTGGGTTTTTCCCCCCTTCCCCCCCTTTTTTTTTTCCCATGAGGGGAGGGGTTAGAAGTCGAGGATTTTTATAATAGGCAAATGTTACACAGAAGATGCAGCACAGGAAGACTTTTGGGGACCCATCTGAACAGACATTGAAGATGAGTGCCACCTCAGTGTAGGGTAACAATCCAAATCTGAATGGTAGCACATGGGTGAACTCTGTCCCAGGTCTCTTAAAAGGCTGATGGATGATACAGGAAAGAATAAGGGGGAAAAAAACAGTGTAAATAGTGCCCTCCTGCGTGTGTGTACTCTGTTGCACAGATATTGTTCTCTCCACCTGTGTACATTCAGCCAGGAGGAACTACACATGTGATGCTCTGCTAGATATATATGTAAGGCTCTTTACTTTCCTTTCTCACACTGGAAACTCTCAGATGAGACTCTTATTTGCATCTGAAGCACTTTTAATTTTGCATGTAGCTGGAAGTTTCCTTAAGTTTTAATCCAGCTGCTTTTTGCCCTCCCTTCCCCGTTGTTCTCTAAAGTTGAGTGTTTGATATATTTCTCTCTCTTAGAATGAATTTTTTATTCTTTTCAATAATGTTATTGCTAGGCAGATCTTTTTGCATATTTATAAAGCAGCAAAAATGTAAAGCAAATATAAAAATAGGATGAGTGATCAAAGACCAGGCTATAATCTCAACAGCACTAGGAAGGAATAGTCCAGATTTCCTGGGGAAATGTCTGATCTGGAAATATGTGTGTAGGTAGCCATGGAAATCATGTTGCACATGAAACAATAATCCACAGGCCTACTCTTATCATTTTATATACTGCTTATAAAATCAATAATGACCTTGGCATGTGACACTTCCATAGAACAAACAATAAATTGGGGATAACTGCCTGTGGTATAGCTATGGGCTATCAGCTTCTCACAGATGGTCATTACCTCCAGGAAATGCCTCTCTCATTACTGTTTAACTGATGGTACACCGTGGGTGAGTGGCCAGGCGTGCCAAAGATCAAAGGCTTGGAGCACCCAGGAGGTGCAATTAGGAGCACAACAGGCAAAACTATTAATCAGGTGTCACTGGTTAATGTTAAAGTTTTTGTGAATTATATGTGAGTGGTTTCATTGACTGTATTTCTGATTTCCACGCAGAGTGTTTGCTCCTAAGAACACGTTAAATGATGTCCAGGTGAACATGTGTGGATCATGACAGATACCACTCCAAACCTTTCCGTATATTTCAGCTGCAATCTGAAATAATGAAGTACACATACAGTGCCGTTCAGCCCTGGGAGAGCTTTATCCCCAATGACAGAGTAGCTTCAGTTACAGCCAAGAAGTTGTAGCAACACAGGATGCCTTTTTATGCTTTTTGATGAAGCCTTTGGAGCACATTCTCTCGATTTGGTCTCCTCAATTAGAAAACCACGGCAGGCAGAGTTGTGTTCTTTAACTCATTGATCCCATTAAGGAGGAATCTTTTGAAAATGATGACAAACCTCTTGAATTAAACATCTCTCCTTAGTGAGAGATTTAATACCCAAACCCCTTTCCTATCCTAGAACTGGAGAACCTATATGGAAGCAATTTGAGTTAACACAGGAATCCCTCTCCTAGTACTGAGCTTTGTAGCATGACTGACCATCACCTCTTGTTTTATACCAGAGCAGTCATGATGACAATATTGCTCATGTCTTCCGTAAAATACTTTCTATCTGTTCACCTTTTTCAGGTGAAGGAAAGAAAAGAATAGGGAAAGGTGTCTCTCTGATAAATTACTTTTTCTCCCCAAAATGTCTGCTTCCTTATGAATATTTTTGCTCGTTTGCAAAGCCAAATGACACTATAGGAAGACTTTTTGGCTTGAACATGCTGCTACCATACCCACCATGGAATATTAACTTTTTTCCTAATGTACACATTTTCTTTAATGAACAGGTTCATCTAACAAACTACAGAGCCAGGAAGCCTCATGATTTACTGATTTTTCTCCTCTTCAGCTGGAAATCTATAGTCTAGCCAGAGATATACTAGGTTATACAAAAACTCAGGTTACTGAGGTAATTCAATGACAACTCATGGGGCTAATTTACTTGGGATGTTTTAGATCTCAGTTTATTGGCGATTTTAGCCAGCTCTAAGTTTTCTAATAGTGATAATGAAGATATTTAACTTTTCTTTTGCTCTTTTAAGGGGTTGGAACTAGATGATCCTTAAGGTCCTTTACAACATAAACCATTCTGTGATTACATGATATACTAATGTTAAATATTCTTCTCTTTCAAATTTACAGGTAAAATTTGGGGAGCCTCAAGACCTAGACTCTGAGGAACTATTTGGATGGATATCTTCATTCATTAGTGAGTTTAGGAAGGCCTGTGCTGAAGTCATGCCATAAGGACAACAGAAATCTTATACAGAGGTGAGGGAAAGAGAAGTTCAGGAAAAACATTTAAGTTAATTGGTTTAAAAGCTTCTGTACCGATAAGTAGCACATGGACAATACATAGGCTGTACAGCAGTATATCTTCATTTTATTCAATTTAAAATGTGTAAGTTGTAAGTGGCGTTTGACTTGTAGGATCACAGATCACTTACAAAGCCTCTTCTTCATTTTTTTCTGACACGTGCTTTTATATCTTGAGGTGCCTCTTTATTTAGAAAGGAGACGTTTTTGACATTTTATTATTTCTTTTTAATATTTTCCTTTGATATCCAGTCTTCCGACTCAGTTTTAACTATTGCTTTCAATGAATAAGATTCTGTGTGGGGATCTAATTTTTAGTTATTTCTATTGTAGTTTTATAAATAATACTTTACAGGTTTTCAAATGGAACGGGAAGTTGTTACTCAGAGGAGAATATTTAGGAAAAATTCTTGTTTGTCTTTCTGCTACTAAAGCATTGTAGCTTTAGTCTGTAATGAAGAAAGTGTCTGGTTGGGTGGTTTGGTTTTTTTCCCCCTCCAGAGTAGTGCAATAAAATGTGCTTTTTATGGCTAATATCATGTATTCAGGTGAAATACCGTAGAAGTGAATCAATATGTGAGATTTGCAATGGGAAGAAGAGAAAAATATCAGAGAAGCAGAATAAAAACATGTCGTGAGGCATCTAAGTAATGGATGCTGGAGGTAATTATCCATGGTTTTCAAAAGAGAAAATACTTCTGTTGTATTTGTTGGCTTTTACATATTTTTAATTAGAATAATTATCTGGAGCTCAAATATGCAAGAAGAAAAGGAGGACTATGAATGCAAAGACAAAATGGGTGTATTTAACAGTTCTAAAAGGTCATCGATAAAATTTGGTATTTTCTCTACCAGTTTTGCAAACAGTGTTGTTTGAGAAGAAGTGTTTTACCTGACTTAGTTTAGGACTGACTGCTCAGGTCTCACAGTGTTTGGGCTTTGATAGAAATACTGTACAGTCTCCCCGCCCTCAGTGCTAAAAGGAGCCAGGGCTAACTCACTCTCTGAAAGGTTTCAATGCACTTAGATCTAAAAATCACTTTATCACAACCCTCCCTCAGCTGGCATACAGAATTTCTTTATGCCCAGCATTTAATTTGCTGTTCTGGATGCGACCACTGCTGAACATCTGTGTATTTAGAGAAAGGTCCAGTAAAGAGCCCGGGCACCCCCAGCTCGGTGCTGCACTACCGAGATTTTTTGTGCTGCTCATGTCAGGCACAAAAGGGCTATCAGCAGGAATACAGAAACACTTGGACACGGTATGGAAAGCAGAATTAAAAGAAGTCCAAGGGTTTTTTTTTTTTTTCTCCTGTCTTGGCTTCAGGACTTTAAAGGGCAACTGCAGTCTGGCGTTCTGGAGAGCTTAGGGCTTTTGCTTCTGATATGCCATGACTCTCATTGCACCCTTATGTGAAAAGGCAGAAAAGCATTCCTGCAACTAATGCGTCCATCACAAAAGGCAAGGGCATCACTTCACACCAGCCTCCATCAATCTGCCGAGGGAAGGGGATGCAGCTGAATCCCTGTGCTCCACGGGTGCTCCTGTTTGGAAGTCAAATCTGCTCCTGAGGACAGGTGCACACAATTTTTTTTTCAAAGAAACGAGCAGGGATCATAAATGCTGTTTTAAAATGATGGTTCCCACCTCTATTGTGAGGAGCCACTGAGGAAGTGGAATCCTTCCCTGAAGGATTCAAATCCTTCTAATCCTCCTCCTAGAGGACTGTTCTGGCCAAAAGATGTGCTAAACAGGCAGCATCTCATTCCTGGTCAGTGAGCAATAATGCTAGGGAAATGTCTTTAACAGCGGGCATCAGGTGCTGAGCAAGTGTGCTGAGGAGCAAAGAAACAACCACTCTTCCAGCTTTGTGAGGACTAAACCTGACACCAGCTGTGAATGCCAGTGGGACTCACTACTTCTCCACCTTAAATCAAAGCCTCATTGTAGCAGATGTCTGAAAAAAACCCTTTGAGGACGAGGCTCAACATACTCTTTATTTAGCATGCTTAATATCCCCTTCCCGGCACCTATCTACCACGTATAGAAACTGCCTTGCATGAGGCAGAGGATGCCTGAGCTAGAGGTCAGCAGCGAAGTAGCCAGTGGGTCCGCTCAGCTTTGCATCACCGGTGTTGCTGCCATCCATAAGCTCCGGCAAAGTTCATGATTTGGGCTTTTCAACAGTCTTCTTAGGACTGTGCTTCTAGTTAAGAACATGCAGTCATGTTTTCCAGAGCCAAAATAAAAAATAAAAAACCAATAAAATAAAAATAGACATTTATTAATTTATTAGACACTAATAATTTATTTAAAAATAAAAACCGAATAGCAAAATTTGTACCCCTGATACTTGCTTCACAGAAAATTATTTACAGAAGCCAATAAAGAGATTTAATTTTATAGGAAACATATTTGTCATATTTGCCTCAGGTCAGCATCAGGACAGAGACATCTGGTTGCCACTGAAGTCAGTGGTGCCTACCTATGTATCGGGAGCTATAGCTTACATCATACATTTTTGATTGAAAAATTAAATTCCTTTTAATTTCTTGCATCTCTGGATCACATTGGCTTACACAGTGCGTGTAGATGCACTGTAAATAACACAGTTCTTGATGTGCCGTTAGTGCTTCAAAATCTGAGCCATCTTCATTTATATGTGAATCGTGTAAGATAGACCTGAATACAAGTGCCATTTCCATGGTATCAAGATCCCTGCATCCCTGAACAGCATTCGTGATGGTCATGATAAGTTTCATGTTTTTCTACTATTACCTTAGCTCAGGAGTCCTGGGAAGTCTCTTTTAACTAAGTAGGGGTTTTTTTAATTTTTTTTTTCCATGACTCACTTTTTTCCCCCAGTCTTTTTTCTCTATTATTATACCTAACAGCTTGTTCTTGTTTTATAGCTCAGCTGGCATGGCCTTTTCCAATTAAAAATATATTCTACACAGTAGTCGATATCTGTGTCTTTGTGTGAATATCCAGGAGCATTAATTTAAAAAATTAATGTCCAAATATCCTTCTTGGCAAGAAGTTCTAGTCCCTTCAGAGAGCACGAAGCTCTCCTATCGAGTGGGAGCTTACTGAGGAGACGTTTCAATTTTATTAAACAAGCTATTTCTTCAGTGCCTGTGAATTTCAGAGACCACCTGATTTACATGTAAAAATAAATAAATAGAGCTTTTTCCCTACCTCATTCTTTTTCCCCCAAGTGGTGTTTTGCATAAGACTGGGGTTTTCAGGTCTTTTAGAGTCAACCGTATTACTAAGTTTTAGTGATATAAAAAATAACAGTGCTATACTTTAACATTTATTTGTAATTATATAGACAAGCTCTAAGTCTCTATGTGGATAATGCCTTTGGAATTCCTCCTTAGCACTGACAGTTTTATCCGGCAGACCTGTAGTCATTAAACCCAAAACATCGAATGAGCCTTCTGTTTGTGAAAACTAACACAATTGGGAGCACTCTGACAAGCAGTAACCTATAAGAACTGTAGTATTTCTACCCCTGGGTTATTTGTTTCCCTACAAAATCCACAAAGCTGACATTTGCCGTAGGATGAAATCTGGTAGGTTAATAGTGATGCTATATAAGTAGTTCTGCCCAGTAATATTCATCACGATATTCAGTTGTACGAAGTAAGGCTGTGGGTCAAACGCTTCATGACAACTCAGCTCTGTAAGAACTGCTCGCTCCAGAAGGAAATCAAGATCTCCTTTGATAGTTTATTTCCTTGAAATGCACACTGCTGGTAGTATGTCCAGGACTTTAGTCAGAGCAGGAAAGATTACTGCTGGATCTCGTATTAGACATTAGTTGCCTTCAGCAAAATTGTGACTGAGAGCAGCCCTGCACTCTGGGATTGGAGCTTCTGATAAAAAAACCCTGACTTTATCTGCCTGTCCAGTGTCTCTGTGTATTCAAAGGTGCCCCAAGAAATGCTATAAGAAATGGAGCTTATATAGGCACTGGTCACAGAATTGACTTGAGCTCCCAGAGGTGCCAGCGTTGCATGTGTACCACCACTCTCAAGGGTTTTACAAGAGAATTCACAAATATCTTTCCCCAGGGAAATTTCCTACAGTTGCCTCAAAACAAAAATGTAAAGAGCTGAGATTATTCAACACTAAACAGAGTGGAAAAAAAATTAATTTCCATAAATGGACAATTATATCCCAGGACAGTGGCTGAACTTTGCTTTCCAGTTTTCTTCTCTTTTCTCTTTGAGCTGCCAGCGGCAGGCAGGGTGCGCCTGCTAATTTGTATAATTGAACGTGGTGGTCACTTAGAAGGTGTTCTGTGCAAAAAAGCTTTGTAGTCACTTATGTATGCCGGTCTTCTAGTTTGAATTAATGCTTTTCAAATACAAATACCAATTGAAAAAAAATCGTGTTAGACAAAGAGAATGAAAACATGAAGTCTCTAAAAGGGAACCTGGTGGGCAGTCGGTGTACAACAACCAAAGCCTGAAGTATTCTTAGAAACTACTTACTCCTGTGCTTAAGAAGTAGCTGCTAATGATGACTCAGAAGAAGCACAAACAAATTTCAAGCTGCTTGCCTTAAAGAAGAATACATTAAAAACCTCAGACTGAGGGTCTGCTCTGACGAAGTGCTGAGGTGCTCTGACTCAAACAGGGACTCAGAAAGCCCTTGATGAGATCCGTTCCTGCATTGATCACAGAAGTTTTGCTGTGGATATTCACAAACTCAAGATTTCATTCCCTGATTTGAGACATTTTCAGACTGCCAAAATGCTCAACTATTCAGTTTTCTCACCAAACTAAATACAAATATCCTTTTTTTCCTCCCCCACTGTTACTGCTCAGTACCCAAGTAGAATGCACTACAAGCCGCACTGTCTACTTTATTCCCAGAGTAAAAAAAAGCAAGGGAGAGCCTTCCAATGAAAACTCTAACTCAGGTTCATGAGGATATAAATACCTGGTGCAAATAAGATTTTATTTAGCATTAACTTGAGTATTTCATGTCAGCATATTACTGCAGCTGATGTGATACATCTGAGCAGCAGACTGTGCTTTCCTGGGTATATGTTGAAATGATTGCAGGAATTGCTAAACATGCTTAAGCCTTATGCTCGCTGCCTGTGTACCCAAGGATGAATTCTACCCCTTAAGAATGTTTTAATCAAGGACAGCCACCAGTAATTACACAACGGAAAGCTACAAAGAAGGTAAATATTGCTTTAAGGTCATTTTACAAATAAGACATTTGAAACAAAAGGCTTCAGATGTGGATTTTAAGTCCCTGAATGCAATTTAAAAATGCTGTAATGTGTTTTGAAACAAATAACTGACACTCTTTTTCTTGTGCAAGGATAAATAGCTGGCGATATAGGCTTTGGTGGCATCATTTGCTCATGAGCATTGAACTAAAAAAAGCAAATAACCCCAAAGGTTATTGTCCATAAAGTACTGATGAGCATATTTATTCCAAAATTCTTCTTGTAGCTCCTAGATATTTTCCTGAACGCGCTTTGTAGGACTTGGCCTGAAATGCTGTAATTATAAAAACAGAAATTTCCTTGACTCAATTTCAAAACAGTAACTTTTCTCAGCCAGAAGATAATTCCCAGATAATATCCCAACTTGCTGTCGCTAATGATTAAATTGAAGTTTGTTCTTTGGAATCCTGCCATTTAAAACAATCTGATGTCTCACTTTGTTGTCAGGAATTAAGCTGATTAGGAAAATTAAAACCAACCAAAATCCTTTTGATTATGGATTTACTGAACTTGCCCTGCAGAAGGACAACCCAGCTGTGATGACTCTGCTCTCCAAAGCACAGCTCCGGCTGCATTTTAGGAAACAGCGCTGCGCAAGCAGCCCGCAGCGTGCCGAGCTGATGGGCACTCCTCCTGCTCTCACAGCTTCTCATTTAAAGGCACTGATTGTACCGTATCCGTGCGGGTGTTCTGTGGAAAGTAGACATTTCAGGCAATGAAATTTAGAAAACAGTTGCGATTAATTTAATTCCCTCCCACATCTTCTCTTGCAGCTGTGCAAAAGCCATCGAGTGCTTTTGAGGTGCACATAGGAAATGACTGTCTGGAGATTTGGACAGTCGGGAGGAAGGAGGAAACCTAAGTGCCAATCACTATTTCAAGATATGTTTGTATATTTTCTATATTGAAATTTCATTGGTTAAAATAAAGAACCACTGTTGGTACAGAGGTCTGACCTCACATTTCTCTCTTCAGGACAAGGCTGTAGCACATGGACTGAGGAGTAGAACCCCTAGAGCCTGATTTCTATGATCATAGTGACTACACTTGGCTTTTTGGATCCAGTTCTTGGGACCAAATGCACAAAAGTTATGCAGAGCCTGCGTTTTAGGTGTTTAAATACTTTCTATCAATATGCCTCTCCCTTTCTGCAAGGAAGGAAGGCTGTTCTGACACCTCCCTCAAAGGGTTGGAATACATGCAAAAAATAGCTTTTGTGTTAAAGCTTTTTTATCTGAATCCTTTGAGACTCAGATAATTACTTATTAGCAATCATCTTGATGAAGTCAGCCTGTGGAAGAACTTTGAGCAGCCATAGAGAAAGGTTAACTCTTTACCTGCTGCAAGAATGCCAATGATTCAAGCTGAAAATCCCATAGACTGGGATTGGTTGAAAGCTGCAAAGCAAGATACTGCATATAAAGAAATGACTTTGGAATGGTAGCATCAGGGAAGGACACCCACGTTTAGTATTTTGACTTTGGAGTGACTATTGAATACTATCATCTCTTCAGAATTATTTAGTGTTCGGACTTTTTTTCCATTTTCTTTGTGTTTTGTCTAGAATTTCTTTTATGTATTTTGGTAACTTCATTGGAAAAAAAAAAGGGGGGGGGAGTTTTAACAGAATCACAGAATGGTGGAGGCTGGAAGATACCTCTGGAAGTAATCTAGTCCAGAGCAGGGTGCCCAAGACCATGTCCAGTACGTTTCTGAGAATCTCTGCCGATGGAGAAGATGGACGTTTCACAATTTATCGGTGAGTTTAAGGTTTCTAGAGGTTATTAGCTGAGGACAACAGAAAAGCAAAACGTGAGCTCAGGAGCCTCATTTCCTGAAGAAAGAGCATTTAAGAAATGACAACAGATTATCACTTGGGAAAGACATCTACCAGCTGAAAAAGAGAATTGACTCTTTAGCTGTGAAATATATGTATTGTTTTCTTTCTTGCATCTTTTTAAAGCATTCGCTACTACAAAAATAGAAAATAGATATTTGTAGCTTTTGACAGCTTTGCTTGGGTAGAATCAGAAAGGTCTGGTTAAAAATTACTCAGTAACACCTCCAGGAAATTATTCAAACTTAATGGAAAACTGCTTTTAAAAAGTTTGATCCTTTTTCCATCCCAGAGGTGGCTGTGGTTCATCTATAAGGAGTTCTAGATTAACTATAGTTAATCATACAATGTTGGGGTCCTCTGAGATGAATTTCCTTTCCTTAGAAAGGTTAGAGGGGATTTGAAGGAAGACTTCTAACTCAGCTTTTGCAGTGCTGTTGGGTTTCCCATGCCCTGGCTGATAATCCTCAGTGGCTTTGCCTTGTTTGGCCCCCAATGGTAAATGCACGATTTCCAGGATACTTTCTGCAGGTGCGGTTTGTAAAGTATTGCATACGCTTACAAGTAATAGAGAAAAGTGCTATTAATGAGCAACTCTGAGAATTTACCTTTTAGATTCATGGACAAGCCTTGCAGGACACATAGGGAATATGTTTTACTCTTTATTCTGCGGGTACAATTTTCAGATTACAAAAAGATGGAAGTATAGAAGATGGAAACCCTAATTTAATGTTTCTGTATTGTCGTAGCGATGCACAGCACAGCAGATGCACTGTGATGTCAAGCTTTACAGAGCATTCAGAGTGCTGTAAAAGAAGGAATCTTAATATTTCTTTCAAACTTGAGGATTTGGGAATCTTTTTGTCCTTATGCATATATGATACTTCAACAGGTATACTTGGAGGAGTCTAGTATCAACATCTGGGGCACGACTGCTTACATATGGCTGTCTCTTGCAAAAAAAACCCCAAACAAACAAAAAATAACAAACCAAAATATTGTAATCTCTGCTGTTTTTCTTGCCCCATAATTTCTGTGGCAAGAGCAGATTTAAACATTTATGGGGACACACAAACAGAAAAGTCAAACTTGAAATAATTTAAAATACATTCTAAATACTTTGCCAAGGAGAAAAATGCTTTTCTGTTAGGATTCAATTTTAGAGAGGTGCAGGAGAAGCACTAGTTAGGGTTGCTGGAGGCAAGTAAACCTTGGAAGAAAGTCTTGCATCACTTTGCTTTGATAAAAGTCATCACAATATTTAACTAATCAATTCCCATCTGCTACAAAGCTTAGGCTAATCATACTTTATGTGTATCTATAATTATGTTACTTACTTATAGCTAAAAATTATTACAGCAAATAATGAAGCCGGAGATAGATTTAAAAAACCCAAATCAAGCATCGTTCCTTCTAAAATTGTCTGTTTAGCTTTACTTCTAGGCTACTTTAGGTAATGGTACAAATGCAAGAGAAAGTGAAATTTGGTCCTGAATCCTCAAGCAGGCAAGCAAGAGACATAGCTACAGTAAAAGACTTACTTATAAGATGCCTCAGTAGTTGGGTAAGATACGTACTAGTATTTCCTTTCTCTGATTGAAAGACTAATTTTCTAACCCACTACCAACTGTGAACTGCAAATATTAGAACTGAATAGACACTTGATGTTAAAGGTTTTAAAGATTTAAGTTACACAAATTACACGCACTCCTTAAGTTAGCCCCACACGTTGTAGAAGAAAATGATTATGTTATTATTGAGATTACAGTATTTGCTCTCCAAATCTATTAAGCAAAATATTAAGTTGAGAAAATGACATGTTGGTTTTAAAAGATATGCGCTCTGGGGAAAACAGCAGAAATAAGGTTTGAGATACACTGTGTTCTGCCTCTGAAAGACTGTAAAATTTAGATACTTTGAGGCAATTTTGCACATTCGCAGTCACAAATAATTTTTGGATATGTCAAGTTTTTAGAGGAAATTTCTAGAACTCGGGTCAAATTTTCTCTTTTCCCTCCAGTGCTGCTGGTCCCTAGCAGAACAAATGAAAAAGCAAAGAAAAAAAATAAAAGGAAAAGGAAGGAAAGTAGAAATGTTAAACCTACCATAATAAAACAAAAGTCAAGATTTTCCTCGGCAGTTCACTCTTCAGACATTAACCATCATGAACTCTGTAGACAAAACAAACCTCCCTACTTTTCTCAAAGAAGGGATTCATTTGGCCTAAGATAATTTCTTTCTTTGACGTGGAAAGTACACTTCTGGGGCTTGATCCCCAGATAGTTTTATTCCTTTAAACCTTTTCTTTCGTTAATTCATTTTAAAGAAATAATTCATTCACTTAGTTTTGCTCATTTAGGGCTCTCCATATGGAGCTTTCCTGTGGCTGTTGCACTCCTTTGCCATCCCAACGTGCTTTGACCTGCTGAAGAGAGGTTAAAACACCTGTTGGAGGAGTAGAGAATACTTGTTGGAAGCCAAATACTGGGGAGAAATGGAAAAAAAAAATGCTGTGGCATATTTCTGTCTCAGTTTCCAAGATGTTACTAGAGATTTGCTTTCAAGACCTGTTTTTATGGTATTTATTTTCAAATGAGAGGAGAGAAACCAGCTACTTGAAGATACCATACTGTGATTTTTCCATGTTTCCTAATTGTGAGTGACTGTAGCAGGACTCATGGTGCAAGGAGGCTGGAAACTAGTCTGAGGAGCAAAGAGATGCAATGAAAGGTGGTAAGTCAAAACCCCAAACCTATAATATCTGAAAAAAATCAGTTTTTTTCCTTCTGTTAAAGTTGGCACATCTCACTAGATGACACTAAAAATCTTAATGCGAAGCCATTCCCTGTGGCTTCTTCCCTGAATATCATCACAAGCCTTCCCGTCAATCCACTCTCTTTAAATATCAAACAAGCATTACCATCAGTCTCTTAATTCTCTACCTTACACACTTCTTTTAATGCAAATTATTCCCTCAGCAATGCTGGTTTTAGTTTTCCATTGGTCCTCGCTATGAAAACCACTAAGTGAGACACTTATCGGGGACAATTTCTCCTGAGGGGAAGTAATCTGTGTACCTCGATTGATGTCAAAGAAGATGAACTAAATTTCACCACTTCATGATCTAATTTTTCTGTGGTTTCCTTGACATCAAATTAGCAAAGTATACCTACAAAATGTATTCAACAGTTTAAGCTAAATTGACTGCCAGCAGATTGCTGCAGCCTTCACAAACTCCATCCTGGGTTCACTGTAACCACTCTGCTCAGTGAAACGGGCGCTGAAGCTCAGAGCAAGTAACAAATCATGTTCCTTCCTCCTGCTAAAATGGGAAGATTTTCCTGCTAGGCTATTTTTCTGGTTTTCTCTCCATGTCATCTGATTTTTCTTCCATCTGGGCAAAAATCTCACTTCTTGCCTCATTAAAATACAATGGGAAAAAATCTAAGATCATTGAATAGGTCAGCACAGCGCTTTGCAAAATTATTTATTTCATAAAATTGCACAAATATATATCGGGTAAACTAGTTGAAAAAATGAAAAGAACAGGTTTGTGGATTTTTTATCTAGACGTGAACTGAAATGCAGTAGAAAAAAAAGAATTAAATGTTACTTTTTAACAAGTTGCAAGTACCTGCTATAAAGACAGTTAATGTATGTAAGTTGATTTTTATGTTCTCAATCCACCAAAGCCTTGTTTTTACAAGATGATTAAATGTGTAATTTAGAAAGAGATTTACTGGAAACAAGAAATATTAAGCTATTTGTGGATAGCCCAGCCAAGATTAATGATGAAATTTATTGTCCTGTTGATCTTGCAAACAATTGGCTCCTACCTAGGATCTATGAAGAAGTAGAAAGAGCATACAGGTAAATCTGGACTAAGCCTATTGGACTCAATATAACCGTATAACTGTGGAATATTTCTAGACACCCATCAGGGAGTAACAGCAGAAACACGCTGCTGTAAGGAATTGTAGAATCTGGACAAGAGCATTTCAAACCTTGAGTTGCACTTTGGTTTTGGGCCCGAAGTGCGCTCAGCTTTGCCGTGTTGGCCGCATAGAGGTCTGGCTGTGTAAGAAATGCTGAATAAAGACCTCATATGCCAATGCTGTCAGCATATCTGAACAGTTTTACCTTTACACACATGCAGGCATCCTGCTGACTTTGTGTTCTTAATCACCTCTAAAATTCACCCAGAATTTTAGAATTCTGTTTCCTAAGTTGGCCATCAAAACACAAACTTATTACAGCAAGGATGCTAAAGAAGCCCAACAAATATAAGCAGACGGTTGTTTTTCACTGGTTTCTTTGTTCTGCTGCTGCAGAAAGCTTAAAAAAATACAGGTAGATGGACTGGAATGAAGAGAGGTACAAGAGAGGTAAATATACAGAAAAAGCTTAATTAAAAAGGCAAGCAAGGTGCCAGAGATGAAGCACACACACACACACAAATATATGTATGTATGTATGATACAGATTAAAATATAGCACGGAAAATGTAGCTCTGATTCTGTATCTGTCTGAACAAAATAGCAAAACCTCTTGTTCATTTTAGTCATTCCAGACATATTTTTGTGTGTGGCTGAAGGTTTTATTATATTCCTACAGTATCTCTTTACATTTTATGCTTAAATAAATGAAGTGAAATTTACTTTATAAAATATTTTCAGAATCTTCTAAAGAACCATTAAGCTCATTAGGCAGGTGAATTAATGTTGGATTTGGCCAACAAACTGTGTAACTAGCTGAGAGCTACAGGGCCAGCTGTCTAGAAGACAAGATAGTCTGTACAGGAGCCAACAGCCAGATGGAGACGATAGCCACCTTAGGAAATACAATATTTAGCCTGAAAGAAAGTCAAAAGACAGCAAAAGTCTGACCACCGAGTTCCATAAGTGCAAGTTTGAATTGTCTTCAGTATTCTGCCTTTGATTGCAGCCTTTCTGCCCCCTTCTCCTCCCGCACTGGGTGACCTCATGCATCCTCGTTAGGATGAGTTCAGCCAAAAGCCAAGTTGAGCAGCACCAGAGCTGGGGTTTCATCCTAAGAGGAGGGTGATGGGTGCTCAGCCAGCTCACTACAAAACTGTGTTACACATTCAGCAAGCAGAAAGCTCAGCTTGACAGAAGGGAAATATAATTAGGATAAAGAAAAAAAAAAAAGGAGAGGAAGGAGGGTTCCTCTTATGGAGGGGTTGGGAGAATTCATAAGGCCTCTAGACATGAGGAAGAAGCTCAAAAGCAGGAGAGGAAGTCTGAGGCAGATTATTTCTCCCTTTTGTAAGGCAAATAACTAATTATACAGAGCAAGATTTTTTTTTTCCTTAAGAGATTAGAAACGTGTCATGAAATATTGATGCAGAAATTGTATTTAATGCATGTTTACAAGCCAAGAGGTAAAAGAAAATGTAAATATAAACATGGTATTTTCTCCTTATTCTCCCTGTCTCCTAGTCTCCCTCTGTTCCCTTTGTCAGAAAGATGCCTAGCACACCTGCAGAAATTTCCCTGTGAAAGGGCAAAATACTTTCAGCTGGAGACAGTTTTAGGCTTCCACAGTATGTGTCTAGAAAGGGAAGGAAACAGCTTAATCTAACTGAATTTCCATTTTGAGCTTTGTTGCTATTTATTTTACTCATTTTTCCTTCAAAGGAAGAAAAAAAAAATCCTGTTAGAGGGAGCTGGATCAATACTAAGAAATTCTTTGTCGGATAAAATAAGAACGATCATTAACCTTGCTGCTTATAAATTAAAAGCAAACTTCAGTTTTCCACTCGGCTTTACCACAGCATCCCCAGCAAACTTTCTTCATTTTGTTCAGCAATTAAAACTCGGCCAATCACCTAAACAAATGCTGTTGCTAATAAACTTTAAGCTCTCCTCCTGCTGTGTGGGTGGGAAAAAAGGAGTTTCAGGTATTTTGCTTACGGGGACTCTTCAGTCTGTTGACTTAGGCGTGGATTTGAGGCTGAATTATGTGTATTATTTATAGATCCAATCCCCCTGGAAGTGTCATATAAACAAAGTTCACGGCTGCGCCAGCAGCGCTGCTGTGGTCGATGCGTGGGCTCCCTCTGGCCAAGCCCAAGCCTTGCCTTCTTCATGGACCTGGCTGCAGGAGCAGCCGTAACAACCCTGGTATTAGTTTAGAAATTATTGATAGCAGGTGCTGGTCTCCATTTAAGGGCTTGATCTGTTGCCACCAAGAATTTGTTCTAATCACTACGTTACTCTGACTTGTGATTTGGTGCCATGGTGGCAAATAGGGCTTTGTCTAGAATCATTGGATCGTTAAGGTTGGAATGACCTCTAAGATCATCCAGACCAAGCATCAACGCACCACCGTGCCTGCTAAACCATGTCCTGAAGTGCCACATATACATGTTTTTTGAACCCCTCCAGGGACGGTGACTCCACCGCTTCCCTGGGCAGCCTGTTCTAATGCTTCACCACTCTTTCAGTAAAGAAATTTTTCCTAATATCCAATCAAAACCTCCCCTGGCACAACTTGAGGCCATTTCCTCTTGTCCTATCACTTCTTACTTGGGAGAAGACATCTACAGTGTTGATTGCAGTGCTTTGCTTTTGAATGTCTGACAATGCTAACTTTATTGTAGGTTGCATTAATTTTATTTCCAGGAGGAAATCAATTTTTACTTTCAGTTCAGCTCTTCTCCTCCCTAAGGTACACTTTCCCTGATGGCCTCTATTTTGCTTTCCTTTTCCCAGAGATTTCCACTGCGCTTGTAGGAGTTGGCTGTTAAATCATGATTACTCTATCGAATTTTGCTCATCCCGTTATTCTGCTACCTTCGCTCCATCCTGCAAATTGCTTATTGCTAAGGAAAAGTTTTAGCAGTCTTATTCATCTCTTCAATTCATATTGTTAATAACTGTCACCTGAAATCTCAACACCAGTTACCCCTCAGGGAAAAGAATACTTTACTGAAACATAGCGCCTTCCAGTTCCAAGCATGGAGGAAAATCGAGCTGGTTTCCACAGGGGAGGGTTCTCTGCCGTCCTCCGGTGTGTACGAGCTGCTGCGGACAAGGGCCAGTGCTGCTGTGCTGCCTCTGCTCAGTCCCGTTCCTCCAACTCCACAGCAGTTATTAATTTTACTGAGATATAACCAAGCCAGAAACACATCAGTCTGTAGTACTCTAGAAATGTGTTCGAGAGGTGGAAAACAATTAAATGATGAAAAAGGTTTGTCCATACTCTTTTGTAAATAGGAAGAAATGCCCCAAGACAAAGGCACCAAGATAGGAAGAGGAGCCCTCGTGTCCGAGATTTTTCCCCTCTCCAATACCACAATTCAAAAGGTCTTTCAAATAAAATAGGAATTTCAGACTGGAACCATCCATTTGGGTGTTTGCAGCATGAACGTGGGTAAAATACAGGGGAAGAATCTGCTTCCTTCTTCATGTTACATTAGCAGCCTCATTTAATTGGACTTCCTTCAAATTAGGTACCCCCGATGTGAAAATTATGTGCCATCTGCCAAAATATTTTTGGAAATTGTTGACATTTCTGAAAGTGTAATCCATTCTGCAGGACAGAGTCCACTTCAGTCTCCTTTCATAGCTGATGAGAAATAGGATGTTAATCATTAGTGTATGTCTTGTGTTATCTGTGCAGACTGACAAGTACTTCTAATAGAATTTTTGTTATATTTTCTGACTTTGCCAGAATAGATCATAAGAGATGAGGAGCACTTAGCTTTTGCAGACTGTGATCTCAAAAGGTTTATAACTACATGCGAAATGTGTGTGCAGATTTGTTCCTAGCTTGCGCTGAACTTAATCTCGACAGAGCTCTGAAATTAAGTAGCTGTGTTCACAAATGGCTGTAATTAGTTAGCTGCATCCTTACTTACTAATTTGTTCACACAGCTAAAGCAACCTGCATGCACAGAGATGTATGCACAGCTCTGGGAGACAAGGACACGAATGAGAGGTGCTTCTCATGACTTTGTCTGCACTTTTACATCTGCTCTGTGCAAAACAAGTCCTTCGGTATTCAAGTGAGAGAAGTGGAAGGGGAAAAGGCTGTTGCCGGGCCAGACTCTGCAGGTGCCTGCACCTGCAGGCAAGGAAAGTCAACTTCTGAAAAATCTGATTCAGTTTATGCCTTGTCTTACTGACCAGTTTGGTTTCTGATGTTACTTTCCTTTTTTTTTTTTCAGATTCTTAATTTGAGTTTTGGCTATTTTCGTGCTTTTCCATTTTTTTTTTTACCCACCACAGAGACAGCTGATGTCATTGTCCACAACAAAATGAAACGAAAACAACTTGTCTGAAATTATTGTAAACTTTTAAATCTCTACCAAGTGGCTGATCTTTCAAAATCACCAGCAGTTTCAAATTTCAATCTAAATTTATGTGCGTTATAAGTTTATTTGCTTTTATTTGTGCACTGTAAAAGGCTACTCAGTAGCGTGAGTTACAGAACAGTTTTTAAACACAAGATGTCAAAATAGTGTGGAATTATTTATACGTTTGTATTTATTTACAAAATATTGTGGCACAAAATCTTTTCCTGTTTTCATTCAGCTTTGTTTTGCAAGAATCCTCCAGACAGGTGTCCCTATGCATTGGCAAAAATCTTTTAAACTACAGATCCAATTTCTACAAAAGAGACAAAGTTGTGCTGCGAGTATTTACTTTATTTCCCATTCCTTCCATTGTTTACAGAAAGTGGTATTCCTCAGCTTGACTCTTCTGCCCAGGTTGGTGCCAGTGAATAAAAGGATAGGGGTGCATTACTAGAAAATAGTGAAATTTCATCTTACTTCTTGCCTGACCAATAGGATTCCTTAAAATTTGAGTCTGGCTTTCTGAATTTGAGAAAGTATTCTATTTGTTGCCAGTTAAGAGGACTTCTAGCTGCTTTATGGCTTCTTGAAGACTTTGCTGAGTTCTACAGACTTAATTCTTCACCCTTGGTTCTCCATATCAAGGGAAAAGTAGCCCCAGGTCCCATTTGCCTGCAGAAAGCCTTGGCGTTCAGTAGAGAGTGGGTTTCAGTGCTTTATGTTACTCCTCCTGGTTTCCTGTTGCTTCTTTAATGTCTTTTTTTTCTGTTAGCATCCAGATTTATGGCAGCATTTGTTAGCACACAGAGGTGAGGTGCGGTGTGAGCTCTCTGTATCTCAGGCTGCTCCTTCTACAGAATGGGAGGCAGCAAGGTGTGCCGGCGTTTTGTCCTTCCAGAATAGATCAGCACATTTCCCAGCTGGGTTTGAAAGGTAGAAAAGCTGCACCCAGACAGAGGTGCCTCTGGCCAAGGAGTGAATGAAAGCTGCTGGTGGGTAACAGCTGATGTGGGACGTGTTTGTTGCAAAGCTGTTTTAGGCACAGAAAGATTGGTGCATTGAAAGGTGTCTATCTAAAAATCACACGCCCAATTTCTTACAAACTATTGGCATGTTGTTGTTTTGGATGGAAATCCATTTAGCCAGTTCTGCTTCTGGAAGCACTGCATCATTTTTACTAGACCCTGCAGAAGGCTTTGATTTCACCGTGAGACTATTTCAACGGATGGGAGAGATCTTCTCTAGAAGCCATCAGCAGCACCAAACCAGTGATGTTTTCAATTATCTTGAAATACATGGAAGTACAAAGCTCAGGTACCTGCTCAGCCTTCCAATCCTTTTGGCCCGCATAAAAAAAAAATAAAAAGAAATACTAGACAGAGGTGTCTCATCAAAACATTACCAGAAGCAGCCATTTGGCAGCATCATGAGGTCAACATTAATCCTCAAAGAGCAGTGAGTAAAGCCCTATCCGTGATCTAAGGGTCTGAGCGACTGGCTTTGATGAGGGCTGCTTCCCTCCTGGCTGCGTAACAGGGAATCAGTGGCAGCGCGCGCAGGGCTGCGGTGTTATGCCCAAATGCAAGCTGCAAATCCACGCGCAGGAGTTCTGTGTGCGGGGAGACTTCTCCAGGTTTAGATGCTGCCTTTCGATCAGGCTGCAGTTCTTTCCCTCTCCTCCTTTAACACAGAACATTGTGATGATTTGTTGTTTTCCCTTTGGCTTTGTAGCTGCTTAAAAAGTTGTCCAGGAAGACAAGCGTGTGTGTCTGCGCAGGGGGTAATTCCAAGAGGAGGGTCTCTAATAACGAGGCATCGGATCTGCCCAGCTAGGTGAGAGCTGGGCAGGTTTGTTACGACATAACTCTTTGGGGGTTGTGGCAGAGAGACGAGGGGAAAAGAGAGAGAGAGAAAGTGGAGCCTGCGGAGCCCTGGCAGTGATATCAGACACAGGATCTGGCAGCTTTGGGGTAAGCTACCGCCTCGCCACTCCACCACTCAGAGCATCCCGGATCTCCAGTGCGAAGGGGAGAGCGAGCCAGCAGCAGCAATCATGGCAACATCAAATGGTTTTATTTCTTCATGACCTCTCTCTTCTCCTCTCTCTCATCAATAATCCACCTGAGGGCTTTTATTTTTTTTTTTTTTTTTTTTATTCCCCCTCTATCCACCCTCCCCCCCTCCTTCTCACTCTTTTTTTTTTTTTTTGATGTGGAGAGAGGGGAGAAAAGGGAGCGCTGGAAAGTGTTTATTTTGTTCGGCAGCTTTTTGTGGCGTGTTTTGAAAGGGGAAAGAAAGGAAGAAAGAAAAAAAAACCAACAAAACCAACCAAACCAAAGGCTCAAAGTGGTGTCGGCGTCGGGGGGTGGTGGGGAGGAGGAGAAGAGAGGAAGAAAGAGGCAGAGGGAAGAGCCGGCGGGGAGCAGCGGCGCTGCCGGGGCTGCGGGAGCCGCCCGGACCATGGGCTGGCGGCTGCTGCCCGTCCTGCTCGCCCTGGCGCGGGCGCAGAACGACACCGAGCCCATCGTCCTGGAAGGCAAGTGCTTGGTGGTCTGCGATTCCAACCCGGCCACCGACGCCAAGGGCTCGTCCTCCTCCTCCCCGCTGGGGATCTCCGTGCGGGCGGCCAACTCCAAGGTCGCCTTCTCGGCCGTGAGGAGCACCAACCACGAACCTTCCGAGATGAGCAACAAGACGCGCATCATCTACTTCGACCAGGTGAGCGGCGGGGCCGGGAAGGGGCTGGGAACGGGCTGCGAAGGGGCTGGAGAACGAGTAGCACAGCCTGGAGTTGTTTAGGAGAAGAGGAGGCTGAGGGGGAACCTCATTGCTCTTTACAACTGCCTGACAGGAGGGTGTGGAGAGGAGGGAGCTGTGCTCTTCTCCCAAGTGACCGGGGACAGGACAAGGGGGAATGGCCTCAAGCTCCACCTGGGAAAGGTCAGGCTGGATATCAGGAAAGAATTTTTCATGGAAAAGGTCCTGGGGCCCTGGCAGAGGCTGCTTAGGGAGGCAGTCGAGTCCCCATCTCTGGAGGGGTCTAAAGGACAGGTAGACGAGGTGCTCAGGGACGTGGTTTAGTGGCAGATGGGAACGGTTGGACTCGATGATCCAAGAGGTTTTTTCTGTGATCCTGTGATGGGGTACCCGGGATGCAGCCGGGCGCGATCAACAGGTGGGGTCCCACGGGGTCCGTCCCTCTCCCCACTCCCAGCGCCCCTGCTTTGCCCAGTTCCTTAATTCCAGCAAAAAGCTGGGGTGCCCCTGCACCCCCCAAAGCTGGAGAAAGGCCGGGGTCGGGCAGGGCACTGGGGGGACCCTCCCTGCGGGGAGCTTCTCACGCCCCGCAGCGGGTTCCCACGCTTCTTCCAGTTCTGCAATTCCGGCAGAAAAGTTGGGGTGCAGGGGGTGGGGGCCAGCGGGGAGAGGAGGGGGGGGAGCCCGAGGGAGCCTCTCCCCACTGAGAGCATCTCACGCCTTGAGGTGGAGGGGTCCGAGGAAGGGATGCGGTGGATGGGTCTGAGTGATGGATGGGGAGGCAGCGGGACCAGAGCCCGCGGTGGGCGCTGAGCGGGGATGGGTGTTCTCCAACACAATAAGGTGTTTAGATGGAGGGTGCAGCCTTTGAGGAGGGAAAGGAGAAGGAATCGTAAGGAAAAATGATGTAACTTTTCTATAACAGCCACAGGTCCATAGTAGAGCCCCGCTCGTCTCGGTCACTGCTAAAATACAGGTGCCTGCACTGCACAAGCCGCCTCCTGTCCAGGGGCGAACCTGAAGGGATTGAGACTGATGGTTATTTCACTTTTGATGTTATAGCATAATGAATGGGAAATTGTGACAAGCGAAGCCAGACGTGTCACGCAGCTTAGCGCTAGTAGTCCAAATCACTCTAAGTTTGTGGAATTTCCTTGTGGCTTTCTAGGGCTGTGTCTGGCATAAAGGAGCCTGAAAAGATCAATTAAAAATAAAGCATAACTGGGTGGAAAGAGCAAAATGTGGTCATTAAAGAAGATATTTAGCATATGGATGATGCAGTCCTTTAATGTTTCCTCCTGTTAATTGTCTCAAACCTAGATTATTATTTATGCTTACAAAACCAAATAAAGCAGCACAGGCTCACAGCCAGGTATTTTGTAGCTCAGTCTGGCTGTAAACTGGTGAATGAATTGCATCATTTGCATACATCCTTCCTGACAGCTTCATACTTTCAGGGAGATGGTGTTGACCATTGCTTTTTAGCCCAAAGCAGTACGCCACTCCCTGATGGCATTTTTGATGTCATTTTTGGGGAATGATGATCAAAAATGCCTTATTTTAATTACCTCTAAACATGTATAGAGGAAAGGTCTTGAAGTTATGATCTAGTAGCAGAGTAAGAAATATTTTTCACCCTAGTTAGTTTACAGTAAAGTTGTACTATAAATACAACTAAATATCCATTTATTGAGTAATGCTCCATATTAATTGAGAGAACATTGACTAAAATAGAATAGATGTAGATTAAGACATTTTCATGGGTGAATGTTTTCTAAAGTTAATGGTCTGTATTTTCTATTTATCGCTGAATACCTGTACTAATTCCCATGCTATATTTTTTGTTTGTAGATCCTAGTAAATGTGGGCAATTTTTTCACGTTGGAGTCTGTCTTTGTAGCACCAAGAAAAGGAATTTACAGTTTCAGTTTTCATGTAATTAAAGTCTATCAGAGTCAAACAATTCAGGTATGTTGATCAAGTATGATTATAATATCTTTTACTTAAATTGTTTATTTAGAATAGGATCTTGACTGAACTCAGGAGTATTTAGCACACTTTCAAGGAAAAATACCTTAGCTTAGAGCAACCTGTGGTGTAGAGTTCCTAGCAGTAGAGTGGATACTGCAACTGAATAGCTGTAATAAGGTAGGATGCTCACCTCGGATAAATTGCCATAGCTTCACTTCCATACCATAAGAACTGAATATCTGGGATGATACAAAGTATTAAACAGAATTTAACATCCAAGAATACAATAGAGTTCTAAATTTCACTGAACTGCATAAACACCATGAAGAGTCATATTTTGCTACAAGTTAAGCTCACTGTCTTGAACACAGAAGTTCTGGGGATATGTGCCAAATTTGACTATTTTTTCTAACCTTTTGTGACCTGGCTGACAGCTCATGATGCCAAGTGTCTGTTTATGGCATCAGTCTGCTGTGTATCGAGGTTAGTTAAGGTGGTCTGCTTGTTCTGTAACTACACTTAAATGTTATACCTCTATAGGGATGTCTTCTAGGGAACCTTTATAGCAGTTTAAACTTTTTTTTTTTCACTATATAATACACAGAAGTGTGTCGTATATTGAAAAAAAGAGTGATTCTGCACTTTCTTCTGTAGCTTAATAGCAGCTGAACTACCTAACTACTACAAGTATGTACTAGCTTAGATGAAAAGCCTCTAAGTTCCTGAACATCCCCTTGCTGAGCCAACAGTAGATTCCTTAAAGTACATTCCTTAATCTTCGTGCCAAGTCATGCAATTTCTGTGCCATACATACTGGCTTTCTAGATCTGGAATAAGAAGGCTTCCCTTTTTTCCACCCATGAGACCACCAGATTCATAGAAGTACCTGAAGCTTTCCCCCGATCTGTCTTGTTCCTGAATTTGGTTTTCAGCGTAGAAAGCTGATATGAAATGGCTTTCTTCAGGAGGAGCAATCAGCCATTTCTTTGTGGCAGCTCTGGCTTTGGGTTGCCAGTAAAGCTGCTGAGAAAAGTGTAAACTCTGGGGATGGCAGAGAAAGCCGCTGCAAGACACATTCACAGCCCTGGTGAAAGTCACCTTCAGTTTACAACAGGTTCCATCCGGGTCAATGACAAAAGTCTTAAATGAAATACTGACCTCATGAAAATTTCTATAATGAGCTTATAAGCTATTTAATACGCTCCAACGTTCTCCCTTACATTCTTTTAAATGCTGAAGGTTGACATGGCCTAAAATAACTATATGTCAGCCAGCTTCATTGGATTTAAAATACATCTTGCCAAGAAAGACGTCAAGGTTTGGATTCTGGAAGTCCAGTGCAGACTTTCGTGTCTCACATACCAGATACGCCGGCCTGAGAGGTTGGGGCTCCTAACAGGGAAAGTTTCAACCTGTGACATGGCCTGAAATTTTTATAGATCGAGAATTTCTAAAATGATGGATGGGTTTGGTTGACTCCATTTTGTCACAGTTAACGTGAGACCACCCGGTGCAAACCTGTGATGTGTCTTCTGTTGTGATTAAACTAGCTGTAAAATAATCCAGGGCTACCTGACTGGAGAGATGGTGCAGAAAGAATGAGGTAGGCAAAAAACAAGCAATGAGCAGACTTCTGATGCCCCCACGTGTGATAAGTAAGGGGGAGGACCAAAAGCCATTGCAGTGAGGCAAACCAGCTTGAGTCTTAGCTACGTGCAGACTTAAACACCACTAAATCACCTGAAGGCTTCCTACGTAAGTGATATTACTATGCCCCAGGAACATCTGTTATTGCCATTAAATATCATTAAACTGAAATTGATTCCCTGGGGAACGTTTGATTAAGTGATTTCCTAGATACGCGAATCCCAAATCAGGGCCAAATTCTGCTGCCCTGGCTTATGCTGAGCACTAATTTATTCCATGGTGACTCCCATTAAAATTAATGGGAGCATGTGCAAGGCCAGCATACTCGATATGAATAAGCATTTCGTAATTCTCTCCTCTGTGACTGCATTATAGCCACTTAAAAAGAAAAAGGAAAAGAAAGCTACTAGTTTGCCATTGGGGACATGAAAAATGCCTGGATCTGTCCGTTCCTCCAACCCCCGCCCGTCTTTATTCACAGAGCGTCTATGTGATGTTGCTTTCAGAGCAGAGGCTGCGCTGACTTCTAGAGGTGTTTTTTAGAGAAAAATGGATTCAGTACCAAAACACAGTGCAATAGTTCATAAAGCTTTAAAACTAAGCTGCTCTCAGTAATGGAAGGGACACATTTTGAGTTGTAAGCTCCCACCCTACTGCAGTACATTTTACAGCTTATCTGGTGCCTATATTGCATCTCTGGGTGCCCAAGTTTGTTGAAAATGCCTTCTTGCTAGTGCGTGTTTAAATAACCTGTGAGGTAGGCAGAGTGGAAAGAAACAAGGTAATAGCTCACAGTTCCATATTACCAGAGAGTTACAACAATCAATGTGCCAAAGCAGCAGGTGAAAGCAAGATCCCATTCCTGAGCCTGGACCCTGGGAGTTAGTGGACAGGGTCCCACACACTTCATTCAGCTGCAGGTCAAGCTCATGAAACACGGATGTGCTTCTACACTCCAAATACGTAGTTTAAAACAAACAAACAAAGCAGTGAAGCTGAAACCTAGCGGACCTCTTACACCGCAGTTAGTGTTCAGTGATAGTTTTTGATGTTTTTCTATTAATTAGAGCTTTTCAGTGTTTTTTTCTCTTTTAGGTTAATTTGATGTTAAATGGGAAGCCAGTAATTTCTGCTTTTGCTGGGGACAAGGATGTCACACGTGAAGCTGCCACTAATGGAGTCCTGCTCTATCTAGACAAGGAGGATAAGGTTTACTTGAAATTGGAGAAAGGTAATCTGGTCGGTGGATGGCAGTATTCTACGTTTTCTGGCTTTCTGGTCTTTCCCCTGTAAAGTCAATTTTCCTGTGACATTCATCCAGGTGTGGACTCATCATTGCTTCTGTTACATGAAGATCATTTTATCATCATGGGATTGATGTTTCTTTATTGGTTTTTCATGTGTGGATATGGATTCCCTTTATGGATTTTGGCACCATCTGAACTACTCAGAAGTTTCACAGAATTTTGCGTGTTTAAATAAAATATACTTGGATTGAGACTAAAGGAGACAATAAATATCTATGCTTAATGTTACAGTCTAAAGCTGCCTGCAAGATTTATTCAGATTTCATTTACTGGACTTATTGGATTCATGGGAGAAGTGGATTTTCTTTAATTATGAAAAGACTGGCAACCAGGTCTATAATTTAGGAGAGTTTGAGTTCAGACTTCAATCAAGAGTTAGTGTGTTGCTGCCAAAGAACTGTATATTGATATATTGGTCATAAATGTTTTTGTCATTGGGACTTAACTGACATGACCTATTCCATTGTCTTGAGAAAGGTAATTATTATTGATAAGTGGTTGACTTTAATTCTCCTCTGCGTGTAGTGTGTTAGATGGTTCACCCGTATATTTATACTCTGTCACCGGTCACAATCAAGTCTAGCCTACATAAAGCTAAGAGGTTACGGTTGTATTTTAGTTGGATGTGTAAGATATTCCTCTTTTCCATGTGCTGTTTTCTAAAAAGGAGAGCAGATCATAACCATTGAGAAAAATATTCTTACCAGGGTTAAAGGTGACCATTGAGACACAACTTTGAAAAACAGCTTTGCCCTGCAGGAAATCTCACACTTGTTCTTCGGTATAATTAACATGATTGATAATAACTGCTTTATTAAAAACCTATGGGATTCCTTCCTTAGACACAACCACTTTATTAGCTGGAAATGAGATCCCCTTGTTTGTAATTATGTCTATTTTTCAAACCTTCCATTGTGTTAAAGGTATCATCTGGTTTTGCCTTAAGTCCCAAACTGTATATAATTTTAGATCATATGTTTAGCAAATATTAAATCCAAATAGCTGGTACCTAACTTGGTGCAATATCTTTTTGGCTTTTGTACAGGTCATATGAATTCATAAACTTATTTATTATGTCATTGTTAAATAATAAAGATTAATATATGTTAGCTGAATTTTTGACCTGTGGATTTTGGAAGTTGCTTCATGCTATTTTTTTATTGGATATAATTATTATATGCAAAGTGTAAGCTTTTGGGCCTCAGAGAATCTGTCCCGGGAGGCAGGCACACTGTCATAATTTAGTCTGGCAGAAACCTAGAGGTAATCAGAATGATCTAGAAATAACCTATGCATTTTATTTCAAAAACATTCAGACAGAAATCCTGTCTTCACTGAAGTTAGCATTAAGAACCAAATTGATTCCAAAGGATTTTGGATGAGACCTGTGCTTTAAGTTTTGCCATTGGCATTAAACTCCAGTGCCATCAAATTGGATATCAGTTAAAAATGTTTTTCACGTGTACTGCTAATTGGACCTTCATCCCTCATGCCCAAAACACACACTGAATTTTATGGATATTTGTGCCTTCCATATCATGAAGGATATGGTTCTAAATTAAAAACTACTGTATACTTGAGAGTGTTTGTGGATATCCAGCAATCTGGGACCTTCTCTAAAAGCCAGTTTAGGCTTGGATTTACTGTTTTAGGTAATCTGTTTCCAATTTCTTCACTTGTTAGCCAAGTGTAGTGTGTCATATTACTTTAACTGCTCTAAATGGGTATTTCATTGATTTAAACTCTAATGCGTGGCTGGTTGATGCTCTTGATAAAAATGTCAGGGAATCGGTAGCTCAGAATTGTGCCCAAATTCCATTTTTTTCTAGAACCAACATACGGTGTTTTTCAGCAATTTCAGGAGGATAAGTGGACACATTTGCACTCCTATGAGATAAGTCAGATGAGGAGGTAATTTTTTAGAGTATTGTTTCTGTACAGAGCAGTGTGGTTTGGGAGGAAGTGGAAAGACATGGCAAGAAAGTGAATGATTTATATAACTGAAAAATATAAAAAAGTTTTCCATTATGACTAATCAAAGTTTATCCCCACTGTACCCCAAAATATGTCTGTGTGTATATATATGTATATCCAACACTCCCTGGGATTGCAGCACATATTATGCATGATATTACAAAAAAGTATTTGTCATAAGAGTTTATTTTAGAGGAGAACATCAGTATTTTGTATAAAGTTAGTAAAATCTGAAAGCTCACCTTACCTATTGAATTATGTGTAATGTAAAGGAAACATTGTTCCTAAAGAGACAGAAGAAAAATAGCATTAAAGGTGCCAATATAATTTTCACAATGATTAAAGGTATCTAATTTCTTTATTGTGTAAACATATGATCTTTAAAAGCTGCCTGTAGCATTCAGCAATAATAGTGAACTATCCTAATATACTGTTGATTTCCCTTTGGCAAAACCATTCTGATTGCTTCGGAGTCATTAACAGTTATTGAAACTTTATCTAGAGAGTCTAGGAAGTTATTCAATTAAGGAGATATGTTTTGACGGCAATATCGTAAATTTTCCTTCTCGGCCTCTACAATCAGAATTACTAACTAATTATTCTGCTACTAGGAAAAGTTTCAGAGAAGTCTCTGTAAAGCAGCTTGTGTTCTCTTCACACAACAGTGGGCACTGACTCCTCTCGGAGGTGCCCTCTGGAGATGGGCAGTTCCCTTAGGTCACATTTAGATGTTTAAACAAGTAACCAAGGTTTTTAAACTTCAATTTGAGCTACTTTCCAGATCTTGAGCTTATTTTCGTTGTGTTGTCCCACACTTCAGTTCTATCAGTAGAAGTTTCTCCCAGAAGGGGTGGGATAAGCTGGCCTAGGTGGAGTTGGGTCTGGAAACTACTGGTTTTCTTCTCTCTTGCCTCGTTCCTTTCCCTTGTGTCTTCCAGTGTTACTGCTACAGCAGTTTGCTTCTTCAGAAGCAACAGCTCAGAATACACTTCAGATTTCAAAGGGTTTTTAAGATTAGAGGTTTGATTTTTTTTTTTAGAGAACTTAAACTTCCATTGAGCTGCACTGTAAAGGTTAGAGCTGAATTTCTGATCCCGCTGAATTCGATGATGCTGTTCTGATCGATTTTGGTGAGGGCAGAATTTCCCAGTCTGTGCACAGCTCTTGCTGCAGAACATGTTGAGGATCCATACCTGGATTCTTCAACGTATACCCACTTTGCAGTCAACTTTGTAGCTCACAAAGATTGATTGTGCAAGAAAACTTTCTGACCATGTGTGGGAAAGATAAAAGATAAATGTTACTTTCTGACAATAATATGTATATTATTATCTGTGATCTCTTTACAAAGGAGATCAGTATTTTTACCTTCTTATCTGTGATTTATTTATGTTTATATTTTGTCCATGGTTTATTACGAAACCAAGGAAAAAAAAGAACTAGTCCTTCTCAGGTGATGTAAATGTTTTTGATAGAGCCAGGAGTACCCTGGTCTCGTAGATTTGTCCAGTGTAGAAAGCTGCGCTGTCCTGTTGAATCCTATTTGCTATGAAGAATTTAGGCTACATATGCCAAATAACTGCAGAGCCAAAAAAGATATGGCTCAAAAGAGCCTGAGTAATGGAAGTGTTTTTGGAAGGGGCCCTGAGGTAGCTTTGAAAATTTCACCAGCAGTTTTGTCTTTACTTAGAAAAGAAAAAACTAACTTTGAAGCATAAAGAAGGAAAACATATTTCTTTGTTTTTAAGCAACATTTTGTATTTGTCTTGTGTTGTGTCCTTTGCTAGTAGTGTTTGAATATTTTCTGAGTGTTAATTAGGTTACTTTGGGCAGGTCATGGCACAGTATGTATTGAAACCTCAGTGTTATTACTGAGAAAGTGGAGACAGGGTTTGGGAAGCGACTGAAGCCATACTCGGAGTGTCAGCTCATCCACCATTGGGGCTTGATCCTGTTCAGCTTGCTGGATTAATTGTTTTTTCTGATACAAGGCATTTTTTTAAAACAAAAGATGGTTTTGGAGTAAATGGCATACTGCTGTATTGCCTTTTCTGTACTATTTAGATGTCTACATCTAGAAAGATGAATGCAGTGAAACAGGACAGTTTTAAATGCCTTAAGAATTTTGCAATTAGCTGTCAACTCCATCTTTTTCTTTTTTTGCAACCCCCCAAAGGAACACATCTGCAGTATATATAGTATTTTTACAAGCAGGTTTTCGAATAGAGAAGATAAATGCAAGAAGCGGTATGTCATAATCACAAGGAAGCTGGACCATTAACAAGAAATATGGGCTGAAGCTTAGAAGCAGATATATGTTCTCCTCCTTTTATAAGGGTTTCTGAGTTGATTACATGTTTTGCCTTAGCTATTCATTACAATTGCCCTTCGTATTGTAAGATCTCTTTATAATAGTCAAACTCTTTGTCTTTTAAAGACAATGTTAACCAGATGACGCAATATAAATAAATGAAGATCCTCAGTGACAGAATTTATTGGTTGGCATGTGCCACAACAACATATTTTTTTTTGTATTATTGCTGTCCAGACAGAAAAGGCTCCTGTGAGAAAAGACACTGTCTTAGACACTGAGCTAAAGTTATTTATCTGTTGCTGGTTAGGAATGAAGGAGAGGAATATCTCTTACCCTAGAGGACTAAGGGGAATGCATACAAAAATAATGATAAAATCAGTCACCGTTATATAAGTGATGATGAAATAATGGAAATGTGGCTTGAATAGTCTGTTTAGTGGAACTTGGGATCTAAGTCATTTGATGGAAGCAATCACTATTTTAATCTTCACAGTTTGAGGGAAGGGAAAAAGGCAGTTGCATAATTTTTAACAGGTTCCCCTCCTCCCCCCTTTCCCCCCTCCCCCTCTTCTGCCTTGTGGTTCTTAGGTGCCAAAAAAATGCGATCAGAAATGATCAAAGGAAAGTTCATTTCTGAATAGGGATGGAGGAGGGTTTGTTTTTTTTTTGTTTTTTGTTTGGCCTTTTTTTTTCTTTTCCCTGGTATCTCATGTGGGGGAAAAAGCGAGTGGGAGAGGGGAGGAAAATGACAAGCTTGACGTAATGAAATACATCCTTGACCTATCATCCAGCTCAGTGAATTGCTTAAATATGTTCTGCTTATATGCGTAATACTTTTCTACAATGCATGATACTGACCCATCTGTTGAGGCCACCATATTGTAATCTGATGACTTTTAATCCCACTGGAGGAAACTAGATGTAGAAGTGTAGTGCAGAGCACTGGAGATTGGCAAATAAAACAGCTTTATCTCTGTACTTATACGTGTGCCTGGATTTACTCCTATAAAGCAGGTTTGTCATCCCTGGGGCAGTTTGGTGCAAAGGGCAAATGTGTGTACGAACCTTGACACACTCGAAAACAAGCTGAGAGGATGGAGATTTCTGCACAGGGAAAAAAATGTACTCTAGTCTCATTGTGAGGACATTTGTATGTGCTGTATGGTCCTAATGCTGAAAGGAGGCGATCTTCATGGCACGTGGAGAGGTGGAGGGGTGGTGTTGACCCAAGTGTTGGGGGCTCTGCAGAAGCCTTAGAGCAGTGTTGTGACTGTCAGACCTGCTGCTATCTGTCCTGGAGTTTTACTCATCAATGTTTGGGGTTTTATTTTATCCCTTTCTTTGCAAATGAAGGTCTATTTACAGTGAACATATGGGATTCTCAAACAAAGGCAGTCTTTAAAATTAACACCGTCTGAGAATGAATTTAAGAGAAAGTTCTAAGTATATAGTAAGGCTAAATTTCTCTTAAGTGGAAGGCATGCAATTAGGTAGCAAAGCAAATGAAAATAAGGATACATCTGTGCTGTACTACACAGCTAAACATAAAGGAGCAAAATTCATACTGGCATCTATCCCACGTACCTTGAAAACAGCTCGGAAGCTCAGTACAACGGTATAACAACTCATTATGCTGACTGTTCCCACTGTGCAGCAGTAGAAACAGCCACCGGGCACAGCCTCACCTGGCAGTGCTGATGCCGCGGGTATAATGAGGTGCATTGCCATGAGAGGAAGGTTAACGCCGGTGCCAGAGCGTTTTCCGAGAACATCAGGGCTCAATGCGGCTCCTCCAGAGCCTCTCAAGCACCCTGGCAGACCTGACCAGCATCGAAAATGCTCCGATCTACAGCAGGCTGCAAAATTTTACAATATATGATACAACTCCCTACCAGGAAATGCCATTTGAAATCAATTACTGTTTTGAAAAAGCAGATGCATTACAAGAAACTATTTTTTTTTCCAAATAAAAGGAGAGAATTGTTTTGGATCAGAAAGCTTCTGTATTTAATTTTGAAGTCACTCCTTACTTGAAAGATTACATTGGTTCAAATAGAAAAGGGAAAGATGTAAAGCTGGAATGAAATATTTGAACTTTTGAAATAAGTGTTTGAAAAGAAAACATTAGGCTGCTCTAAAATGATTTTTGTCACCAGAATTTCATTTGGGTAAAAATGATATAATCTTGGAAGGTTGTTCAGATTTTTTTGATTAATGTATTTCCAAATCTCTCTCCTTTATTTATTTTTAGCAGAAAGTAAAGGTTTTCCCTTTTCTTTCATCTTGATAATTGATTTCCTAAAGCATACAAAACTGTCTCCCGAGAGGTCTGCACAAAGATTTCATAAACTTTTTTTTTTTTTTATTTCAGAATATATCTTTGATGCCGTGGGGAACACCGTTTTCATCTTCAGGGAGGATCAAACACTGCAGCTTTCCTCTGTTGAGAAAACCCAACTCACATTAAGCACGCCTGGCTTAAAGATTTCACTAGAGGCTCATATTAGTATTTGAGTTCAGTGAAATTTTCAGGAAGACCTTTGACGCTTCAAGGTCAGGCTGTAGAAGGGGTGCAGGTTTCACATAAAAATCACTTTTCTTTGTGTCTACAACCCGACTCCACCTTCACCCTCAGCTATACTTCCTAATGTGATCTTGGTGGCCAATCTATTTTATTTGTTTAAGCTTTTTCAAAGATTCAAGTTCTGATTGTCTTGCTGGATGCTCAGAAGTGTCGCGGTGTCTGGCCAAGAACCATTAGCAGTCCTTGCAAAGCTTAGTGAGAGGGACATTTGTCCTTTCACCCTTTGCATGGCGGGCGTCATGCTGCCCATGAACCTTTACTCTCTGTGGACTTGTGGCCAAACAGAAACATTGATATTGTAATCAATATCATTATTGAAATATTGATAAATATCTTGGCTTAATTCAGTGGCTATTGGTAGAGGTGTTTGTTAGTACCAAACAACCACTACACAATTTGGTCCTGTTGGACAATCTTTTTTATTTTTCTTTTCTTTTTTTTTTAAATAAGACAGCCTCTGTAGGGACTGAAGAAAGACCGTAACCAGCTGCTTAACAAGGCATTCAACTCCAGGCTTGGCAACTGCCAAAAAGTCATACAGAGCAGGTGTAGTCCTCAGTGTACAGGTGGAAGTACCCAATGCAATGCAGATTTTGAGCTAGAGAGGGAGAAGATAACCTGATGTACGTGTAGCCTGTTTAAAGACACCTCATTTCTCATGGTTATGAGAGAAATAAGCTCTGCATCATCTCTAGAATGCAAAAATGTGATCCAAATAATGAAAAGGCTTGAAGAATGAATATCTGAACCACAGGAATGTTAAGGCAGTCACAGCTGTATAAGAGAAATGAATTCTGCAGTGGCATCCTCTTCTAGCTTTTGTGGATGGATTAAATGGATTCCTACAAAAATAATAAAGCTTTCTGAAGAAGATAACTCCAAGACCATCTATCTTAGCTGACTTGAACTCAATACAGGTTAAGTAAGATAGTAAAGGTTTAGTCTGTTGGAAACAGTGATTCACTGGGCATGATTCAGCTGTCGTGTACTTTTTGTACAGGAATTACTTAACTGAATGAGTTTAGAAGACACTTTTCTTTAGGTCTCTGACAGACAGCTGAGTGTATATAACTTTGATGGAATAACAATGTTAGAAACAGAAAATATGTTGAGTTTAAAATTCTCACTTGTAGGCTGCAATCCAAGTCTCAAATTTATGTAAGCTGTATTGAATATCAAAATTTGTCAAAAACTCACCCTGAGATGAGAAATTTTACTGAGCACATAGTCAAAGAGTTTTAAAATGAAAGACTGCTCAGCAGAGCTGGACAAAATGTAGCAAGTACCTTTCATTGAGAAAAAAAAAAAAGAAAGAAGGCTCACAGTATTGTTTTCCTTCTGATACAAGAAAGAAACCCCTGATGTGCAACAGCACCTGAAAAAAAATCCCAAAATAACATCCAAAAAGCCTTTTGAGTAACACCTTTGCACTTGGAACATAGTGATATCACCTGAAGTTAGGGCCACCCAGCTGATACATGGAAGAGTCAGGTCTAATTTCTGGCAGTTTTCTTCCAGATCTCAAATATATCCTTAAAGCCACTGGGTTATTTGGTGATAGGTAACAAGGGGAATGTCTTCAGAGGAGTGATGTCTGTCCAAATCTGCAGAGCATTCACCTAAGTGTGATATGAAATACAGTTACAGCCCTTCCTGGTGCTCCTTTCTGCCAGGAGAGCATATGCTTTGCTGGAGGTTTCCACTGAAGGAGAGAAAGCTGTCTGCCTTCCCCTGTTATGATGATTGTCAACAGAAACATCGTCATCTTATACATTGTTAGTGACAATGGGAACACAGTGTTTAAGCATTAAATAAATCAGTAACCATTTAAGCACTGTAGAGTTGTGTAACTTTAGGGGCAAGCTAGGGACGCCTATAGGCTTAGTCCTTTCCTCTACAGTAAATCTGAGTTAAAGGTGTTCAAATGCATCGTTAGATTTTTTTTTTTCTATTTTCTTCTGGAAAGCTCTGCTAAGGAATTTGGTTTTCATGACGCCCCTCAGGGTCCCCAGAAAGTAATAAGTCAGCATCATTTTCTAGCTGCAGTTGATAACATTTATTGCTAATTCTTTAAACCCTTCTTTAAAAGAAAACAAGTCTGCAACCTGCATTGCACCCACAGGAATAATCTTTCTTTTCCTCAGTTTGGTAATTCAATTGTGACTTGTAAACTTGTGCAGTTGTAGCAAAAAAAGTATACAGTCAACTCTAATCTGTCTTGAGGAAAGCAAAAAGTGCTTACCACTACTGGTGTAGTAAATCCTAACTGCTTTATTAAATAAATGTAGAATTTCACTCAGAAGCCTTAAGGAAGAAGAGTTTTAGAATATCTGAACAATTTAGCACATTCTGAAACTGACTAAAGATTGATTCAATTTTGGGGTGAGATTTAGACTGATGGCACACCGAATCCAACTTAAATGAACTTGAAAACTATAGGCGTTATTTATGTCTCCTGAATTGCAAGAGGCAGACCAATCTACTGGAGAAATTCTTGAGTATCATAGTCTTTCTGGTACTGGAAAAATAAAGACTTTAAAAAAGATCCATAGCTATTTATAATTGTAAGCCAGAGCTTGAGTAGTCTTTACATAATCATTACACACGTAAGCAGGACAAGATCCAGCAGACGGTTAAACACACATATGATGCTGAAAGCTGAAGTGGTTCCACAGATTTTGATATACATGCTTCCACGTCTAAAGTTCTGTGTCTCCTTGATTTTTTGTTGCAGCCGACAGGAAAGAGTTTACAGGGATAGTTAATGCTTTAAAGAGTCATTTGACATGTATTCAACCAACCACATTTTTCCTGCTGTGCTAAACTAAGGACATAGCTCAAAGATAGAATCTCCCTTCTTTCAGGAGTCTCTGATTGAACTGTAAAAAGAAAAAAACCTGTAAAACAGAGCACTGGACCCTGCCTTCAGAGAAGGACCGAGTTAAGATGATTCACATATAGTTCAAAAATCTGCTGTTTTCTGGCAAAGGAAGGGATGTGACAAAATAAGAAATATTAAAACCACACCGTCTTTAGCCCAGGTGGGCTGGTGGGAGCAGGTGTTGCTTTGGCTTCATCAGAGCTGCCCAAACCCCAGCCCCACCTGGGGGCTCAGCTGGGAAGAGGAACAACGCCCAGGATGAGGCTCATGGCTGTTTCTTCTCTTAAAGCTGTTCTCACCAGGGATTGTTTCTTTCTCTTGAGCATCATCGTACCCAACTCCAGAGGCTGTCCTCGTCCAGTCAGCACTGGTGAGCTCTCCCTCATTTGGGAGTGTTCCTTGGTGCCCATCTGATAGGAAGGTAAGCCCCACAGAATTTCTCTTTGCTTTAGCTTTGCCTTTTCATCCCTTCTCCAGTTTTCAAGAAGACTGCAGTTAGATTTTGTTTTTCTAGATCACATTAGATCATGCCTAATGGCTTTTCCTGGAATGCTCCTAAATCACTTCGGGTGCTCTTGAAAAGACCTGTTTCTAGGTGCTCTAAGAACTGAGTTTGGTCCTGGTGTGCATCCCTGCACCAACAGGCTCCTCCCGTTGGCCTGGGTAGGCAGAGCGATGCTGGGCTAACGACTGCCACCCTGCTTTTCTCTCTGCGGTCTGTGACAAGAAAGTTTGCTCTGGCAAAGCACTGTAAAATGAGCCCCTACAAATTTATAAAAGCCAAACTATTTTGTTCAAAGAAAGAAAGGGTGAAAACAAAGATTCAGAAGGGTTTTCCACCAGCAAAATTCACTATTATTTCTTCCTTCGTATTATTGCAAGAAAGTGGAGAAGTTTTACAAAAGATTTTTCCTATTCTTTGAATGAGTCATGGTAATAATAATGACATTTTATACCACTTTCTCCATCTGTGGAGCCTCTCTTATCTCAAAATAATCTAACACTGCAGAGAAAAAGAAACTGAGTCATAGACAATTTATTTGTTTGGTTTAACCCCAGTCACTCAGGGAATGGTTATCAGAAAGAGACACAGAACTCAGGTTTCCCAAATTCCCCCTTTTCCCTCAGCTCTAATAATTCTTTTGTCTTTAGTAATTAGAACTATTTTAAACAATGATCTTCACTGTGATCTCTGGAGTAAAGAAGGGAAAACAGGGAGTTACACAGGTGAAAAAATGCAGTTGGAAGATGAGCAGGGTCATGACTTGGGGGGGGGAAAAAGCATTTCTATTGCATAGGGGCATGCCAGAAAACATCTAGAGGAACAGAGCACAAAATCTGCCTGGGCAGTCAAATCTGGCCTCCTGCAAATTCACCAAGATGGGTTTTTTAATATCTTTTGTGGATGGAGCATGATTCAGAGGATGAAGCAGGTTATTGTTATGTCCTGCAGGAGTGGGAGTCTACAATTTAATCCTTCCTGTGCAGTCTAGGACTGTGTTTTCTAGAGAGAAACACTAGACTTGATACATCTGAGTCATTATATAAGTTTTGGAAATCTACCCCTAAACATTTCAAACATTTTTATTCCCCCAAGTAACCAAGATTATCGCCAATGCAGAAGTACCAGCATGGAGTGGGTTACAAAAGACATTACGCTTTAATGTGTTAAAGATGCTTTCTCAAAATTTATACTGGCATTGGGTATACACAAATGCGCTTTGGCATTCTGTCTGAAGTTGTCTACACAGATTGAGGCGAATGGTTGGCATTTATCTTTGAAATGATTAGAAACTGGATTATTTATGTATTTATGCATCGTGGTTTTTAGATGCTTATTCTTTACAGACAGAAAAGGAGTCCCAGTTTAGACTTATAGATGTAAGCCTGGGTGATGTTGTAATACTGCAGAATATGACTATTGCTGCTAGGAACTGTTTTGTAAGCAAGATTGATTTATGTGGCAATGAGCTGCCGGGTCACTGGCCTTGAATTGTGGTTAAAATGCAGTAAAAGCAGTACTTGAGAGACAATTATGAATGGCTTTCAGTATTGGCCATATGACTGCATTTAATTCACCTGCAACATGAGGTTTTGATAGGAGAAGGCTACATATTCTTGTTGGCCACCTAAGCAAAAACCAGCACTGAGGACCTGAAATGAAACAGGATTAAATCATCTTAATTTATGGCTAGACTCTAAATTAAAATCTCTTGGTCACAGAGAAATTGAGAACCAGGGAGCCCAGGGCTGTTTCTTTACTCCCAGCTTTGTTCCCAGCTATCTTACAAAAACATTACAGAATTAAACAGTGCAGTTTGGCAAAGTTTTTCTTTGCTCTGTGCTCATTACTATCGTTCTTTAGGCTGCAGAAATGCTTATGAACTGCATAAGCAGATCAATGCACTAAGGGTCAGAGCTCAAAGTCCTTAAAACTTGCTTCTACTTCAGTCCAGATCAGCTCATAGTTAGGGGAGGGATGGCTACAAGAGCTGTCAGCGCAAGAGGAGCTGGAGGAGGGACGGTTCAAGCTGAGGGATACACTCAGACTCACCTTGGCTACTTAATTTGCCAACCTTGGAGTGTTTATTGTTATAAAAGGAACAGGATAAAGAAGTTCATGAATGAGTTGACATGAGTGCTAGCTACTGGTGTGGGTTTTTTTTTTTTGTATTATGGCCACAAACACACAAAAGTAGGAAACCCTATGCTTTTTCACAGTGGACTTCGCAGAACTGATCTACTCAACAGATGATCTCTGTGCTTAACAGAGCCTTAAAATACAATGTTCTTTCCTGATACAGGAAACTCCCTCTAGAAAGTGGTATGTATTGCAGAGTGATGTCTGAAGAGTTCCAAGTGGCAATATTGAATTTCAGATTTCTAGGGATGGGAGTGCTGAATTAAATGCATAGAGTCCTAATTCACCCTTGAGCTTTTTAGTAAAAGTCATATCCAAACCCAAAATGAAATTACTTTTACAGAAATTGTGGGAAAAAAATCATGCATATTTCATACTGGGACTTCAACTTGACTCATTCTTATTCCTGTTTCTGCATATTTACAGCTTTTCAAGGCTCTCAGGGTGGACCGGATGATTTGTCTTGATATATATAGCATTTGTCAGCAGCTACGTGTATTTGAGACAATAATATGGATGTCCATTTACACTGCTTTATGCAACCCATGCCTTTATTGTGAAGCAGCATGTTAGGGTCTCAGTGTGAATGCTCTGGTCAGGGGTAAAATAACCTTAGATGAATGTAGATAAATTTCTGAGGAGGGTCTGGGAGGTTTATGCTGTCCAATACTTATGATACTTGACTCCTGAGCATTAATCATTTTTAGCGTACTCCTAACTTATATACTTTATGTCTTTGGTTGCGTTTTGCATCGACCATTTGGGCAGTGGTGTGTTGTGGTCCGTGGGCTGAGCAAGTTTGACCTTGGGGAGCAGCGGTCAGGGGCAGAGAGCAAGCGATCGCTGTGGCCAGCAAGGCGTGAATGCTGTGACTGAACCACATCTCTGGCTCCTTTGCAGGCCAGCAGCTGGCTACCTCATGATACCTGTTCAACCCTTTTAAATGCAAGATATATTTGCAAATAGAGAGGCTGATTCACAAGAATCTGACTTGCTGATCTGTGAGCTGGGCCAGCTCTGCCTGTTTCTGCTTTCCGTTTGACATGGCTAAAATCCATCTTACTTGCTTTCATGTGGCTTTGACTCAAACCTTTCATTTACTCGGTTTGCAGTTTCTTAGGAAGTGTCCGCGATACTTTGCATTGAGTTTTGATCTAAACCTGTATAGACTCAGCCTATTCCTACCCTGGAACTGAACTGTGTTTGCTTTCTCCAAACCTAGATTTGATGACATTTCAGCATCACAGATAAGACCTTTTCTTGATGAGAAGCATTATGAGCCTATGCAACCGAAGTCAAATTAACAGGCTTAAAAACAAGGACATGGAGACGTATTTTCTAACAGGACATTTCTGTCTGAGCAGACTGGCACTTGCTTTCTTTGTGTGGTGGTAACAAACCTATTTGCCTCATCCTTTTTGAATACTTCAGGCACTTAGTATGCGGGCATAGCTTAGAAAAGCTGTACTCCAAGGAACTTGGTCAATAATTCCGCATTCTCCAACATGAAGAAAGCACAGGAACAAAATTAGTCCTAATTGTTAACAAAGATATATTGAGTCACTAATGAGCTCAGCATCCCCCTTGTATCTTACCAACTGCTTTTCTAAAGTTCTGCTGTCTGCCAAGGTTTTCTGAATTTATTGTGTATGCATAGATAGTACGATCCTAAACAAACAGCAGACTGCGATCCAGGTAATCTTAGGCCTATTTGCTCATATGGAGTTGCACGCTAAAGAAGAAAGGAGTGGGAATAAAGAGCAGAAAAAGACAAAGAGCATTCTGTACGGGACCCTGGGAATCCACCTTGCTTCCCTATTCCCATCAGCTCATTGCTCGGTGTCTTCAATGGCTGAAGTAAAACCACAGGTGGGCACATAGGTGCATGTTTGGGTTCAGTCAACAGGGCCATACCACATGCCTGGCAGCACGTAATTGAGGCCAAGGTAGTTTATAAATGACTCTACTCACTTGTGTGAACAGATATTGTCTTGTTAGTAAGAGATTGTAAGTGTTGTAAGGACTATGAACAGAGAGAGAACTCATGTAACAGGAAAAATTGGTACTGATCTATTATTAGGAAAAAAATCCTATTGTTAACAGAAACCATAATGTTGGATCACAACCTGTGTGTAGTCTCGATCTAAACGGATAGATTGAAGGTCAAAATAGAAGATTAAAGGTAGAAGAATAACATTTCAGGCTAAGCAGCTAAAACCCTTTATTAAGAACAGTTCAGAGGTGTAGGCAGTTTCTATAAAAACCTCGGGTGTGATCCAGATCGCTAAACATCTTCAAATCAGCGTTTGAAAAACACCATTGAGCAAGAACCTGGAAATGTGAGTTCTTTGCAAGTCATTTGTTCAGTTAAACGCTTAAGTTCTCACCGGTTTTCCTCCTGTCCTCACCAGCACGTAGGGATTATTGCTGGGTAGGGTCTTTAGGGTTCAGGCCCCTGTTTGAATCCTCAGTCTGTGTCAATTCAGGTAAAAATAAACCACATCTTATTGTCTTTTATGAAGCGGAGAAAGAGCAGCAACATCTGGCGAAACACACTCCGGTGTGTGTTGTGTCGCAGCATTTTTCACCTGGTGCTATCTTGCCCCTCTGTAAGATGCAGAGAGAGGTTTGTTAATACATAAACTCTCCCGTGAAAACCTGACGATATCTTTTTTTGCCTTGCAGTGCCATAAACTAGGCCATAACCAAGTCCATCTATGCAGCTGCCTAATAACATTTAATTGCTTTATAACTCAGAAGCAAATTGTGTTGATTTAACTGTGTTATAAAAGGAGACTTTGCTATTATTTCTTGCAACACACAAAACCTCTGCTTGCTTTTTGGAGCATTTACTGTCTTTTTAAAACTTCAAGTTAATAGCTCTTCTGACAAATGAGAAATAATTGTATTAACGACACTATCATCTCAGTTCTCATATACCTCAATCTTGGAATGAGTCATGACTTTTATTCAAGTGTCAGCGTTTGTTGTACGTTTTCCTTATTCTAGTTTTAATGAAAATTTTAAGAATGTAATGAAAATATAATCCTGATGCTTAATTATGGCATAAGCCTAGTAGAGTTCGTGCATAACAAAAATGTCAAGGCCCGTATATTCTGCTAGGAGCCCTTACTTTTAAGCAATGGAATTAATTATACTTGAGCATTCTGAAGGTTTATTGCTTCAGATAAAAGCATTCAGAGCACCTTATTTCTATTATTTCTAGAAGAAAAACAATGTAAAATAAAAGATATTTGAAGTATCTTTGACAGACAGGTTTTTTTTTTTCAAGGAACTGTGCTGCTTTAATGATGCTTTAAATAAATTTATGAGAAACTACTTTGCATATAAAATTTTGGTTTATGTCAGCTTAGATCATAATTTACTTTATTCTGCTCCTTTAAATATACCATTGTCCATTTACATTGGTGATCTGGATGCCAGTTTAATTATCTAATGTCAGCTTCAGTAAGACTGATAAAACTATTAAAACCTAAATTCAGTGCTAGAGTGGAAACGTGCTACTAAAATTGAAAAATAGCCCTTTAGTTCTGTCAGCAGTCCTGGCACGGCTAAATTTCCTTCCAACAGAAAAGGTGTTTGGTGTAAGTATTGCTGAATGGAAGCCCGTGATCATATTATGGAGACTTAGAGATAAATATGAGAGCTGTACCTTCAAGAATTGTACTAAGCTCGCTATTTTATTGCTGTTAGGTTTTGACACTAATGATTGACTGCTGTATGCATCTTCTGGAAGAGGGAAAAAAAATCCATTAAAATGTTACACTTAAATAAAAGCCCCCAGCAAATTGTTTGCTGCAGAGAGCTGTTTGCATGAGAAAGAAGCAAGGACATAGGAAGCTTTTTCAGTCTAGTGGCATATATTTTCATGATGAAGTGTGTAATTCTCTGCTTCTCATTGTGCATTTTAGTCATTGTGTTTATCTATAACAGACTCACACTGATTTTTATCAGTTTGATTTAAAAATAATATATTTTTCCAACAGCCAAATTTAGGAATAGTTTCTTATGGAGCAGCTTTTATTTTGTTTAATCAATGATATTGATTTCCCTTTAAATATAAAGATTGCACAGTTCAACACTGGATGCAACAACAGTATTTTAAACGTGAAGTGACTGCCTGGTTCGTTGAGGTCTCTTCACAATATATTTGTTTAACAATTTTGTTTAGAATGAATCTTCGTGAACATAAGGCTTTCCATCCTTAATAGTGAAAGCTTTTTATGCTTTAAAATCAAGGCTTTATCAGTTTCCAAGGCCCCCTCTGCACACTCTGGGTTATTTTTTTCTAATTAAGTTTTATTTAAGTAAATTACCATAGTGGCAAATTAGTTTTATGTGCATATCAGCAAGCCCTAATCATCACCACTTTGTCCTGAGTTGGATTTGTGTCATCTTGGGCTCACTGGGTGTGTAAGCGCTTCTCAGAGTGTTTGAATGGAATCTGGTTCACTGCTACGTGTATAAATACCAGCGGTTGGGTTGAGGGAGTGCGGCTGCTGCGGGGCCAGGCTGGACCCAGGGAGCAGCCCTGGCTTCCAGGCGCTCAGGCTGGGCTGCAGGATGCTGAGATTGTTGCCATAACAATGTTATGATAACAGGTGGAACAGGAAATAACAGCTAAACTACTTTTAAACTACCTTTAGACAATAAATTTGGGGTTTCAATGTTTTGCTCTGATCCCCTCATTTCCTGGCCATTCAAAATGAATATCTATAGCGTTTAGTGATGGGGTTTCTGGTTTGCTATTTTTTTTTTGTTTGATTTTTTTTTCTTTTGTTTTGTCTTAGAAAAGCCATGATCTGGAATTCCTGGGCTGCTTTGGATTTGCTTCTCCTATCCTGTTCTTTTAAAATACTCTCCCCTTTCTGCTTTCTATGTTTGATTGAATTATGAACAATTAAGAGCCTATCAACAACTAAAGACAATTAAAAGCTCCTCCTTTCTTCACTTTTCTAAGTCTTTTTCATCAAAAGTTTTAGAGGAAAAGGTCTAAAGCAAGTAAGCTCCAAAAAAACTCAACACTCATCCTCTTGTCTGTTGAGTGTTTACATTTGAAGTACTTAAAAACATTAATAACTAAGCATGTATTCATAGCCAGCCCCAGTTCCTCATCCCTTTTCTGTTTTTAATCGAGTTTTTCCTACGGTAAATGAAGACCAAAAAAAAAAGAAAAATATCTTTATATTTTTCCTGTTTCACTTTGCTACATCTTCCTTAAAAATGATTTAAGAGATGTTATAGTGGTAGTAGTGAGGGGAATCTATTCCTCAAATAAGTCCCATTTTCCTATGTAAGAAATTGAAATGATCCAAATTTTTAATTCAGATTATTAGTCTGGAATCCAGCTGAAAGAAGAATGCCTATTTCATCCTGAGTTAAAACTCTTGAGAAACCTTTAATGGAAAATTTCTGAATGGGTTTTCAACACCAAAAAGAATTCTAGGAAAAAGAAAGCAAAGCATTTGACCATTTGCGGTATGAAATGTTGAAGTTTGCTCTTTATCCTTTCTGTAAGGAAAAGCTGATGTCTCCTCAGGAGTGGTATTTCTCAGTTTCTGCTGTTCAGTACTTTGTGCTGGTTTTGCTTGAGCATAGAAATCTGGAAAGCTGGTGAGGCTCATTCTGAAACATTAATATTTATTAAATGCAATTAATGCTTTTGCACACAGTTTACACCAAATAGAAAATAACAGTCAGCTTGCCACGATGTGTGAAATGCATTTATTTATAGTATCAAAAAATACACTAATTTCTTTCTCACCTGCTCTGCATAGTCAGCACCAGAAAAAAAGAAGCTATAAGAATCCAAGAAGGTCTTTCCAGGCCCCGTGAATGAAGTTCAGTCCTGTACTGAGGGGTAGGGAACTGGGGATTCAGAGACACAAAATCCTTGCATTGCTGCTATGCAAAGGGGTAAAATTCATAAGAGAATTAAGAGGAAACTTTATCAGGAGTTGAAAAAGTGTACAAGAAATGATGCTGCTAGATGTCGTGGAACATTTAAACTCCAAATGATACTTCTAATATAAAAACTCCCAAAAGAACCAGAGTATTTATTTCTGTCAAAGTAAGATATTAATGAATTATTGTGGCAACATGAGATACTGCGTATTTTTGCTGGAGATAAGCTGGGAGAGGTACAGAGGCCGGTCCCTAAGTTGTTCTTTCCCTTGCAGATATTTGGTTTTGCTTGGTGTGCTTTTTCCCAGTCCTTTTGCTCTACGTTGCCCTATGTAGAGCTGAGCTCATTTTATTCAGCTTAGAATCTCTAAAAGATGCTGTTAGTGAGACATAAAGTAGGAGTTGGAAATGTCACCTGTCCATACTCTTGATTTGGGAATGTCTTCAAGGGGACGACTGTGAGCAAGGTCTGTGCTTTAGGTCCCAGTTATCACAAACCACACGCAGTGGTGACAGCAGACTTACAGCGTGAATGGCATTTACACATTAGAACAATTAAACATGTTTCCTTTCACATTTAATGTTCTGCCTGGTTTTATGGCTTCAGCAAAGCTACACAGATTCATACCACCTGGAGACCTGGGACCATATGCTGTTGTATAGTCTCAGAAAAAAGACAAATATCCTGTAGTGAGGAGTTTCTCTGACTTTCAAGATTCATGCTCATGGCTTCACGTCCTTCCATTTTGTCCTGAGACCCTCAAAATTGTCTTTCCAACACTGTCAAACCCTATTAGTATTGCTTCTATAGCGTAACATGTTTGATATCCTATAATGCAATAAAAGTCAGCTGGTTTATATTTGACATCTGAAAGGAAAATCATTATAAAACGAATATGGTGAGATTCCAGCACTCTGGATGATGCTCTACTGAAGGCTGCTCATGGGCCACTGAAGGCAAGGGGAAAGAAAGGACATCATAAATGCCATAAAGGGGTTTGGTTTTATTATTTTTTTCCACGGTCGCATTGCTGAATATAAGCAAATTCTTCTTTACTTTGTTCAGTGCCACAATTAGTGAAAATCAAAGTGCCTGCAGATGCATTTTATACTGTAAATTATTAGGTAATTAACCTTAATGCACCCTGCTCAGAATCTCCAGCTTTCCAACATAGCTGAGAGCATCTTTCAAATGCAACAATACATATGACTGCATCACTGCTTAATTATCAATAAAATGAGCCTCTAATGCAATGTGAGGGATTTGGATAGTGCTAATGGAGAGTGTGTAGGAGGAAGAGGGGGAAAAAAAAAAAGAGAGAGAGAAAATGAAATTGTCTTTTGTCAGCGCAGAAAGACAAAGATACGTATCATAAGGATGCAAATAAAAGAGCATATAACCAAAGGATGTTTTAATTGAACACTGATTCAATTCATTACGTTTATTGTCTTCCACAAGGCATTGTGTTTTTTCTCTTCCACAACCAAAAATGTTTTACCTTTAAAAATCGGGGATAGTAAATGAGTAAACCAGATTATCTATAAATAAAACTGAGATTGCTTGCACCTGTATCAGGGCTACCCATTTCTGGTTTTATGGCAGAAAGTAGCTAAATTGGAACTCAGTTCCCAAATAATATTAATACAAGAGATGCCTTTTATTCAGAGTGAGTGGAATTGCTGTGATGTTGTATTTCTACAAAAAAAAGAGAAGGTAAAAAAGGAAAAGGACACAACTAGTAACATATTGCTGGCTATGCGACTGTTTCAAGAAAGGAATGATGAGTTGGTTTTGTATTGTCTGGAAGGGAAGGAAGGAGAAACATGTCTGAGGAGAAATGTACATTACTTGAAATAAATACTAGATTATAAATCAATATAATAGGTAGCATATTCCATGCAAAACAAGGAGCACAGTAACCCTCACCCAGGTGAGTCACACAGGAAAAAGAAGCTACAGAACTTTGAAAGTAAAACATACAAATTTCTAACAATAATCACCACTTCATGTTTGCTTGTAATTATAATTTAATTATGAACCCAATTTCGCAACAATTTTTTCAAGTAGGTTGTTAACGTTAAAGTGCTTTATATGCAATTATCTACTATTGAGCTTCCTCATTATACAGCAATTGCTGCATAAATTTTCCTGTTGTTTAAGCATATTTTTTGCCATTTGCAGATTTCACTTGTAGTCTAATAATACAAACAATTTGATTCGAGAGCAACAGTCCTGATTTACATACTAGGTTCTAAGAAATAGTTGTTAAATATTTGGTATAATACATATTGACAGAGAAGGTCGTTTTATTCTTTCCTCTTGCAGGCAAATTGATAAAGAGCAAAATTTTGGATATTATTATAATCTTAACTCCCCCATAATCATCAATTTAAAAAAAAATCTATTTAATAAATCAGGCATTCATCCCATCTTGATGTCTTCTACTCTTGGGTTAAATTTCTATCCTGGCTGAGTATAGTGGAATCCTGGATTAAGGATGGAGGCAGATTGGAATAAATGATTTCAATTTCATGCACATCACAGGTGGTGCAAAATGTTGAACTGGCTTCAGCAGAACCAGGACAATTTATGTCATTTGAGGATTTGTTGCCTAACTTGTAGAAAGGAAATTAACTTCTGCCTCTGTCAGGGAACAGAAATAGCCTAGCCCACAGGCTGAGCAACCGCACCTCCAAAGTCAGCAGCGGATATCCCTTTGTGAGAAACACTGCCTTCCTGAGATGCCGATGATGTTCTGGTGGGTAATGTTGTGGATTCAGTATGTAGAAAAGGACTTTACATTTCCTGCGAGCTCTGTAAGAATAATATTGCATTAGGACTTTCCTATGATTACATATTGACTCTTTCACAATATGACAGAGGAAACTATCTCATTTGAGCTCACCGAGAGAAAGGGGAGGAGGTAGAACATGTATTTTTCTTATCAGGCTTTCCTGAGAAGTCTCTGATTTTTTTATTGTGTATATGGTAATAGCTTTTCACAGTTTTAGAAAGTGACATGAGGTGCATCTTCTGGGGAAGAGGAAGAAGGCGTGCTTTCACTGAGAAAATCAGAACATATCGAGGTGTAAGTATTTAGGGATAGTCGTGAGTAAATTTTAGAATTAGGTGAGTTTTGCCTAAAACTGTCACATTGTGATCTACAGTTCTAAAAGCTACCGTGGCCTTGGCAGGAGTCTGAGCGGTGCCAGCCAGCGCGGGGCTGCTGGGACCTTCCCGAGCTGCGCTGGACCACAGAGGAACTCCACACACCTTTCCAGATGTTCGGCTGTGCTGGAGGAGGAATTTGGCGAAGCTCCCAGATGTCCTCAGTTCTGTGGGCAGACCCAGGTAACCCACGACAACAAGCGTTGCCAAATCAATTCTATTTACCGGCAGAGAACGGCAGGGAGAAGGCGAAGAACTGGGTTTCCTTGTGGCATCTGCTCTTCAGGTTTCCTTCTCTAAACTGTCACGCGGAGCGAGCTAACGGTATTGCAAAGACTAAAGAAATTGATTTAGCCATTAGAAAAATCAGAAGAGCTCTCAGCTGTATCAGCTGCAGCTGGAAGGAGGGTTCAGGCTGGCACTAGAAAATGTATTAAATTGTTAGAGTCCACAGAGAAGATGAACTTACAGAAACTCAGTTACTGATCTATTTTAGTGGTTTTGGAGAGCGATGGAGTGCTCATGTCCTGAAGTACCAGCAAAGTATTCAGAGAGGTTTTTATACAACTATAGCTCTGCTTTGGCAAGATTATTAATAGTGATGATATAGTCCTATAATTTTCTTTAATGTAACCTATGAAAGGCATGATTACCCTGGCCCCAGAAGGAGCCGTGTTGTTTGACTTCCTAGAGTGGAGCTGGAATTGCTCCTAAATTCCATTGGGATAAATCAGTGAACAAATCCTCGAGTTTTGAATAAAAATGCTCTCCCTTCAATATGTTTGCATTTAGTAGAAGTAAAATGGACTCGAAAACACATTAAGATAGGGTAAATTTGCCTCAGTGAAAAATATCTAAATCTTTGAAGTGAGACTCATTCAGGTTTTATCTATTTACACTGATATATTAGCTAACGCTAAGTTATTTATAATCATAGTGATTTGATGAAAATGCTTTTAAGTATTCTGAAAAAGGCAACATTACTAAATAAAAAAAGATGAACATTTTCCAGTAGCCTGAACTATTTCATATTAATAGTTCCACTTAAGTGTAAAACATTGCACAAACCTAGCTGGCCAAGGAATTAGCGTCTAGTAAATAAACATACATACATTCCTTTTACACCAGGAAAAAATTTGTATTTGTTACATAGCATCTATATTCAGAAAGCCATAGCAACACCCAAATATATATATTTCACTGCCATAATAATAAACATGGAAATGTTATCCTAACAACATTATAAAATATTCCTACATGAAATTTAAAGAGGAGGTAGCCACTAGGGCTGAGTCAGTGGGTCCCTAACTTCTTATATACTTGAATCGCATTTGAAAAAGGAATATGAGCAGAGATTTCTTCCACTGCTGCATCTTCAGACATTTTAAATGCTTTCCACTTTAAAAAGCCCTGAAGAAAAAAGCTCTGTCTTTTATATTTCCCCGTTGTGAATAGAAACGGTCTTCCTTTGGATTGGTAGCTTATCGATACAATTACCTTGCTACCTCCTGAAGCGGTGCCAGCTGAGTTCATTTAAACAATGCTGTGCACCAAATCCCTCTAATCTCAGAGAAGAAACAGGGCTCGAAAAAATTAGAAAGTATCAAACCCATCCAAATTAGAGAGAGCAGCTGATCTGTGGATGACAAATGTTTACTCCTCCAGGTCTTCCTGGATCTGCCTTGAGCAATGCAAAACACAAACATGACTTAGAATTTCTGAATAAATGACTACGATAGGGCTTTTTTTCTTCACAAATAGCTCCAGCCATTTTATAATCGTGTATTACAGACTTTGGAGACAGAATAATATGGTTGATATGATCATCTTCCCATAGCTTTGTTCTTTCATATTTAAAAGCGCAGCTGGAAAATTTCTGGGGATGAAAAATATTAAATATGTAGAAAAAATACAAGAGTCTTAAAAGTATGAACTAATAATGCGTGTATCACAGAATGGTCACTGGGCCCAGATTTGATCATTCAAGAGACTGATCTCTGTGAAGTTAAGCCATGCACTTCTAAAAATGCGTATGTAATTGCTTTCCTAAACTGATTAAGCAATTCCCATGGCTGTGCATCCCAATCAGGTAATTGCAGACTTAAATAACCATTTGCATATCTTCTGTCATCCAGTTGGCATGTACAATTACTGTGCATGAAAACTAAGAGCACTATTTTACATCTTAGAGGGACAATCTGAGAATCAGACCTCCAGGTCTTTATTTTATCTGACTTTTGTAATACATTTCACATTGTTGTATTTAAAGTGGATGTTGGCCATTCCTCATTCAGAACGAATAATGTAAATTTTTCACTTTAAACTGAGATAATTAATCAAACAGTTTCTGGAGGGGCTTTAGATAAATCTCTCATGTAATTAATAAAGCTAAAAGAACACACACTGATCCAGTTATTTCTTGTCTACCACTGATGACAGTAAAATATAAAGTTTGTGAGGAAAATTGAATGTTTACGTAGGAAGCTAATAGAAAAATAATAGAATATAACTTTCTTTGTTTCTCATTCTTTTCACGTCTGTGGCCTTCTCTTCCTCTACTGCACTCTCTTATTGTTTTTTTCAGATTCCTCCTTTTTTTTTTAATGAATTAATTATTAATCATCTGTTTGTTTTATCACCTAAGGCCTCAACCGCACCTGCCCCAAACTGCTTGGAGACAAACAAAGAGTAGGTGGTTTGAACAGGATTTGGAAGTAGAACTCCTCTGCTGAAGGTAAGATTTCACTCCACCCCATGGGAGTGTTAAGTCTTTATCCCTTTTTGAAGTCTGAGTGTCTTCAACAGGGAGAGTGAGACGAGCACTGACCTGGGAACAAGGTCACATTCCCAGGCTCTGTCTTGGCTTTCCAGGCAGAGGGTGGAAATGAGCTGGGTGAGTGTGCTCCATCCCAAAGGAACTGTGGCCCAGATTCCCTTGTTTATTAGAGAAAAAAAAAAAATTAAGGAAAAATTGACCGTTATGAGTGTTATTGAGCTTTAGCATCACCTTTCACACACATAGGCAGAAGTCAAGTTCCCACCCTTTCCATCATCAGCCTAATGCACAAGACTCTGAACTAACATTGATCAAAGATCCAGGAGACTTTTCTACATTTCTCATTTTACCAAGTCAGTCTTTATGGACAGAAAAAACAAAGAGCATCATCTTTAAAGGAGTCTATGTATCGGACATAGGAAATGCATCAGCCACATCAGTGTTAATGGAAGTAGCATGAATGCATTGCAGAATAAACACATTAAGTGCTGTTAATTATCACTTCAACTTAGAAATCTCTTTGAATAAGAACAGTGTTGACAGTTTCCCTGTGTAGAATGGTTTGGGATGAAGAGCCAGAAATGCCTTTCACTTTTAATGATTTCTGAAATTATGTTATATTTTTATGGATTAAACTCTTAGAAGGTATGAACTGACAAAATCTGCATTAACTTTTTATGGAATGGTGCCATTTCATTCCTTAAGGCAATCTGTCTCTATGTAAGAACAAGAGGTACGATTAAATATAGTTAATCCTGGAGTATAACTTTTTTCTAGATTTGTTAAAAATAGATATTTTTCTCACCATTTTCATGAGAAAGTAGCCCTTGTAATAAAGGAACTTAGATTTTTTTTCAAGAAGTTGATATTGTCCTGCACTCGTCACTGCCAGTGTTGAATGCTGCTGCTTCTTCCTGCAAGTCAAATTATGTCATCTCCACTCTCAGAGGCTGCTTTCCTTCTAGGTTAATACACGTTTGGAGCACAGCTGGGCACCTTAATGAGCTCTTGGGGGGTTTTTTTGGTTGATTTTCTTTATTCTCCTCAAATATAAGCTTAGCTACAAGATCTTATAGCAGAGAGAGTTAATAATTTTTATGTTCCTTTTCTTCCAATGCCTTTTGGTGATCCTCATGAGCAGAGCCCTACCAGGGCTATTGTTGTGATTCTGTGTCTCCAGCAATAGGAGATGAACACGCCTTTGATAAACTCACTGCTTGGAGCATGCTTCATCACCAACCTGCACTGTATATTTGCTCACCAGAGAAACTATAACACGACCGGGAGCACCAGACTGACTGGTTTATGAGCAACCAGAATTCAAATGTGGTTCTGTTCTGATGGGCTACTAAGGAAAGAAAGAAAACTAAATACCTGCTGGAGTGGAGAGCTAGCGTTTATTATCTCCCACAATCTATTTATTTCTGTATCGTTTGTAGGAGGTATTTTAAAAGGACAAATATTTTTAAAGCCACAGTCAGTCTTTTATTACATTCTCATAACTTATTTAGTGCCCCAAATAAAATGTTTTACCATCCTACTTTACAAAAAATATGCAGAACACAGCTATACATCATCTGTAAAAATGTCATCCACTATTAGTTTCTTCTATTAAAATGTATCTTTATTACGTACTGTAATTATGACAAACTTAGGCTGCTTCATATATTTCCCGAGGTACTGAAATTAACAGCATCTTATTTTTCCAGCAGACAGCAATGCACTGTGCCTTTCTCACAGCAAAGTCTATTGTCATGTGCTAATGCTAACCAGTGGTGTTAAATACAGGACGTAATTATAATGTGATTCTTCTAATTTTATTATTAATGGCTTGAACAATCACAGCAAATTCCAGATGATGTGTGGCAGTAACTGTGTTTCCGGTACAGATACGAACCATCACTTGGCCTAAGAATTCCTTGCAGCCCAGTTGTGAATATATATACAAAAGCAGAGAAAATAGTACTTCCACGAGAACTACTGTCAAGCTGGCATAAGTCATTGGGACACAGACCCGTATGAGTAAAAGCTTTCTGGATTGAGTCCTAAATCTTTAGGATGAAATTCTGGTCCTGCTGAAGTCAAGAGCTGATCCAAATAGTACCAACACAGTACAAAGAAGCTTCTCACAAGGAAGATATTTACGTGAAACCTACTTTGTTTAAAAGTCTATGAGTATTTTATCAACTCCATGGAAGAGATTGAATAGAAAAAGATTTTTTTAAAAATTAAACTGCTAAACTTTAAAACTTTTCTGGACCTTATGCAAAGAGAGGTTACTATAATAAAACAAGACCTCAGTAACTCTGAATTTTGTATTGTAACAAAATGACTTTCACTCTGTCCGCAAGCCCGAGGCAAAATACTGCTCTCAATGATGTGGATAAGAATCCTTTCAATATGCATAAAAGGCACTGACCATGACTCATATTTTACATTGGACAAAAGGTGATAAGTAAAGCTGGTTTTAAACCTCCCAAGACTGGACAAGGCCAACACAGATAGTCTAAATATATTTATGAGAGCTCTGCCTCCCATGCTGGTAATGTAGAAGTATCCTAAAAACGTTCTCAAAATTTTTATATTAAAAAATCCTTGAATTTTTTTTTTGTTTCCTTTGATGTTAGAGCATTTGCCTGCTGTCACCTCAGTAGCAGCAACGCCCCTGAGCAGACGGTGTTCAAAAGAGCCTGCCACACTTGTGCAAGGGTTCAAGGATTGCTCAGGACAACGTGCAGCGTGCCCTGGTCTGCAGCACAGGAGGAGGAGCGTTGCCTGCATCCCTGGTGGTTCTGCTGCTTCGGAAACATTCAGGTAGGAGGAAGGGACAGGAGGAGCCTATAGCACTGATCGAAGCCTAAATAAAGCCACAGATCGTTGTTGAAGCAGGTAACTAATATTAACATCTTATGATTTTAATTGCACCTCTGTATTTCTACACTATATAGTAAATACTTTAAGAGTTATGCAGATACACTGAGATCCCATTTTGGATGTCTTCGATATGGGCTGTCATTGACAGGTATCCCAAAGAGATAAAACCCCAAACAAAGCTCCCACCAGGCACGATGGGTGAGCGATGAGAAAGAGCTGGATGGAGGTGGGAGTCAACGAGACTGGTTGTGGCTATGGGAGCACCAAGCGCGACCTTTCTCCTGGGCACAAGCCAGAGAGAAGGGAGAGGCGAAGCCCACCAGACCAAGGGTCCACGCTTACCCAAATAGAATCGACTTATTAGTATCCTTTTGACTGCAGCTCTGACAATTTACTAGATCTTACTTAAATAATTTCATGGTGGTTAATTCAATTAGTTCAGTCCACCTGAAATCAAGGTGCTATGCTTGAATTCTTTTTTCCTGGACTCAAACTGAGCTGTGACAGATTCTTCCACTTTGCATTTCTAACTCCTAGCATTCAATTTAACAGAAAGATGCAAAAGTTGTGTTAAAGCAAAGCAGCTATAGCCCCGAGTTTCTTTTCCACTTTTTCAGCTACAGAGAGAAAATGTTGCTAATCAACAGGAAATGCAATTTTGACTGCGTGAAAACTGCCTTGTGCAACTCCAGGCAATTATAAGAAGCCTATTGAAACATTTGCACACTTGTGGCGCTGTTGAAACGCTGATATTTTTCAAATTACACACTAGATACAAATACTGTATTGAGCAGCCTTTTCCGAGTACCTTGGGATGGACTCTTATACCCTTATCCTTGCTGAATAGGTATTTTCTGTAAAAGCAATGCTATTGACTTCAGAGGTGCTATTTGCAGTATCAAGTTTTAAGAAACTAAAAGAAATCACCCTGAAACTATTTTCTCCCCTTGGTTTCAGCCGGCTGTTAGGCAGAACGGAGAGTCATAACACCCAGAACAGTATCTAGAGCTCCCTCAGCTTTTGCCTTTGCTAATTCAGAAAGCATTTCAGTCAGCAAAACTCAATTTCTTTTCACTTTTCTAAAGTCAGTATGAAAGTTTTCACCTTGGCCTAGAGATTAAACTTTCTCAGCTACGTTTCTGTAGGTATCAGAAACTGGAGCCTGGCTGGTTTTCAGCAGTGGGAGTACTGCACAAGTCGTGCTGAAGGCAGGAAGAAGCTGAGATCACTCTGCTCTGACACAGCAGCACTTGCAGAGAAAGCAAATGAACTCCCTTCTGCTTTTCTCTCTCGAGGTCCAAAAGAGAAGCAGCAAAACCTGCACTATTCTTCTCCCTGTGAATAAATATCCTGATTTGAAAAAAAAACTCATTTCCAATGTGATTAATTAGAAGAATATGATCAACTCTCATTGCATTCGGTGGGTGTAAAGTGCACGTTTGTTACTTTGTCGATAAAGTTGGACTTTACCAATGCCAAAGTTGGACTTTATCAATGTGAGCTGCAACTCACAGTTTTGCTAAATTAGAGGATTCCCTGCAATCTCACTGCTCATCTCACTCCAAATTCACCAAGCACCGATTTCAGCAATGCTTTTGTGTGCAATGTGCAAACGCTGCTCAGTGAATGCACATCAGGTACTGCTACATTTCCCAGCTATGAATCACCTATGTCAAAGTGTTCATCGTATTGCTTGTGCCGTTAGGTTATCGGTGTTGGAATAGGATAGTATTTCTTAGAGATGATTAAAATGATGTGATTAGGCTGGGAATGAGAGCAAGAAACAGGACCAGGTGCTGAAGGCCTCTACTCAAATCTTGCAGTATTAAGTTAATGGGATATATCTTACAGAAGGCAGAGGATGTTTGGAGTATGCTGGAGAAAGCAGACCATCCAGCTGAGGTGTGAAGGTCCGTAAACAAGTAATAAATGACTAACAGAAGCACTGGTGAACAAACAGGCAACAGGGGACGTGCAGTGGTGTGCAGCCACCATACGTGCAGGTGTCTGTCCTTGACATTCTCAGTCCAAGAATATAATTTTCATTTTATCACTCAACTTTTTTATTCATGGAAAAATGGATGCAAAGTATACCGATTCCTAGATCGGAGGCTCAGAAATGTAATACAGTGTGGTTTGGGTAGCAAAACTATGGTGTTTTTTCTCAGTATGTAAAGTGTGGTACTTAGTTTCAGTATAACCTTTCAATTAAAGGAATACTTAGCTGTAACACAGAATCTTATCATACAACTCAGAACTCCTTAATTCCCCTCAAGTTCTTTTTCCTGGCTTCTCCCAGAAATTGTTTTGGTCTCTTTTCTTATATTTTCCCCTTAATTTTCAGTCTTATTCATTTTTATTCTGATTAAGCTCTGAAAAGCCTTTCTTCATATCATATTCAGAGTGATAATTTGTTTCAAGTATTCGTCAGCCTACAATAGCTTTTGTTTTTCTGCCGTTTTTAGATAAAATAATTAAAATATTTCTACCTTCTCACTCCTGAGAAGCCTGTAAACCAACTTCCACAGATAACAGGGAATAGGGTGTGAATTCTGCTTTTATATCTTTTTCACCTTAGACTCCAGAATAAAAAGATATATGTGTTTAAATATGAATATCTTTTCAGTCAAACACAGATACATTAATAGAAAACAAGGGTAATTCTAATGCATTCTCTTAATCTACAATAGTTAATATTATCTTATTTTCTTACTGCTATTTCCAGGGTCCTAAATGGATAATCCAGGAAGGATACAAAAAGCTTTCTCCTAGTGTGCCAGTGTCAGTGTCAGGTTATTTTATCTTCACTCAGCCTCTGGACAGAGGTTTCCGCTAAGTTGTACAGACAGGAGTGAACCCTTGATTGAATTATTTATTCAACTGGTAATCCACCAGTCTCTCATATAGTGGCTCTGATACTCTTCTCTATGTATTTACTACCTTACCAAAGCTTGCCAGAAGACTCTTACTAAAGGAGATACTAAACCTGTTCAGGTCAGTGTGAGGGGGCCAATGAGCGCTGATTGGGTAGGGCTGGATGAAGCCCTGGGTAGCATCAACCAATGCCTACCACCTTCTAAATCCCTTACCCCCGTGCACACAGTTCCAATTGAAACTCTCATAAGTGAAACTCAGACACAGGATGAGGATTTGGTATTTTCATGATAAAAAGTACTAATACTGAAGCAGATGGTAGAGAGGGGGAATGTATCAAGAGAAATTATTGAGCTTTTGTCTTGCAATCTGCCAATAATCATGGATTGGTGCCCTGGGATGATGACAATGAAAGAAGTCAGAAAATCAGGTGAAGCCAGACCTATGAAAGCAGAAGGGATAAAAGATAAGAAAAGAAAAAAGTTTCCCTTCCTCTACCTGACACTGTGGGAATAGATTTTTTTACTCTGTTTCGTTAGGGAAAAGGCAGCTAAACCCAATTTGCAATTAATTTTCTTCCTAATAAACTTTTAAAAAGCTCCTAATAGCCATTCATTTTGTCAGCTTTATGAATAAACAGTCAAGAGTTGCTAATCGCCCTTGTTTCCCACAGCTCCTGCGGTTAACACTGAGGACTCAGCTCTGCTCCCTACGCTACACACCACGTGCACCGCGCTCCAGCTCTACCAAGTCATCCAAGTACCAGTGGACATGGAAGCTCTCTCCTTGCACTTTGATTTTGTCCCAAGGGTAGGAAGGGCTGTAAAAACCTTGGCTCCCTCTCTTCATCCCAGCGTGAGGGAGGCCACAAGGCGAGATTGCTGAATAGAGCCCAGAAGGCTGCAGCTTAGATACCCAGGGGATCCACTTGTAGGTATTAACGAAAGGATCTCACTCATACAAAGCTAAGGACAAAAGCCTGTAGATTTCAACTTTCCTGATACTGGCACAGAAACTCAGAGCCTGCTACGATCGTGTAGCAAGGAAACTTGTTTGAAAATAATTATTACCTGGCCTCTCGAAAGATCAGGGAGTACGACCGAGAAATATGTTGTGGCTCTAAACGTATATTTTATAAGAGCTAAACAAACTTGTAACTTGAAAGGATTCGGGACATGCTTTAAATCTAGAATAGAGGGTTTGTGGGTTTCCCTCCTTGAGAAGCAACTTCTTAAAACTGGTCTGAACAAGAGAAAATGAGAAAAATAAGTAGGCTGCTGAGCACAAGAACTAATGAATTCTGATTCTTATGGATTTGTGTTGTCTGATTAACTAATTCTGCCTGAATTCTACTAAGGTTTCCCTTCATCCACATCTACTGGTTTCTGCATATACTACCATCTCCCAAGTTAGTTATATTGATACATATTGATTCTGTGCAATATTTTCTAGCATAGACAAACCCCTGGAGCCTGGAGTTGCTACGCTTACAGAGGAGTCTTGAGCCGCCTGGCTTTACACAGCCTCTCCTAAATCCCTGCAAATAGTGGTTTCTGAATGCTAAGGACTAAAGCAATCCACTATCTCTTCCTTCCTTCCAATCCCACCAGCTCCAAGCACTGAAGTCCCCAGACTCACTGGTTAAGGACTTTACATCGCCTTGAGTGTAGCACTTGCCTGATGCCTGGTGTGTTTGGAGTCTGAAAGCTGTTTTCCCCCAGGTCACAAATTCCCCCAGGTTGATTTTTGAAGCTTGAGATGGTAAAGCTTTTTCCGTATTTTGAAACTTTAAGTGCTTATAATGCTGCTGGGTGGTATAGGTTCTCTGGTGTCTAATAAGCTGCAAACGCCCGCTGCAGCTTTTCCCTCCTGCTTGTTTGCCTGAGAAAACTGAAATCACACAATGGGAGTTTTTAGAAGAGAACACAGAAGAACAGATACATAAACCTCCCACCCACCCCCAAAACATGAGGTTTTCCTTAGGGAACCAGGCTAAAAATGAGAGAAAATATACCTAAGAAAACTCCCAGTGTTTGTATATCTCTGCAAGAGGCTGTGCAGCCTTGAATACAAAAATGGATGTCTACCTCGAAAGCCAGAGGATTCCTTAGAGATTTAAAGGTATAACATACAGTGAAGGAATTTGTAGTAGTTATCCAGCTCAATACAACATTCAAGCATTTTTAGCAGAATGAGCTTTTCTCTTTCTGCTATAAAAGACACTGAAGAGCAGAACAATCCTTCAGCAAATGTCAGCAGCAAAAAATACATATTCGAGATTTTATTAAGCTACCATGTGCTAATCTGTTATAGACACTGCTTTCGAAGTGTGTAGCCAGAGCCTTTTTTTTTGTGTTGAGAATGGGTTGATTAGATATGCCAGGTGCAGAAATGCCTTTTGCATACTCAGACACTGTCTGAATTTCTGCCAGTGCTTAAAGAAGGTCCTGCTGAGACTGTGCTACTGAAAACCGCTTCTGAAGCTGGAGAGGTTCTCTTCCACAGCTCATACAGATGGTTAGGGCTCATCTACTTGACTTGTCAGCATCAGGAACTGTCAGTTGTGCACTCACCTGGAGTTTCCCAAGGATCAGTAAAGGTTGATTGACTATCTGGCTCACGACTGAGTATACAAGGAAAATTCTTGACAATATTACCCCACTATCATCTCTTTCCCTCTTTTGATGCGTGTGCATTTTTTTCAGGGAATGGGGTTTTCCTGCCAACAGGCACAGTTGGCAGCAGGCAAGAAGCCTCCTCTCTACAGCACTGGCAGCAAATTAGCTGGAGATCACAGCCTCCACGGAGCCAAACAATTGGTTCAAAGAGACCAGGGCTGCACTCCCTGGGAAGATAGCATAGGTGAAAAAAAAAAAAGGGATCTCGGCTTCTGTAGAGATTAATTATTAAATCAGGAAAGTCTTGATGGAAAAAGCTTGCGATGCTTCCTTTTCCCACCAGGGAGGATGACGATGGGGGTGCTCAAAGGCTTGATAGGGGTGCCAGACCCCCTCCCTAATTGTCCTATTTCCTCTCTAGGTGACTCTGGGCAAACCATGAGGGTCAAGGCCTTCCTGTAGCTCTGAGGCTTAACATTCGTGTCTCTTCACATAGCTCAGATAGTCTGGCATTTTGCTATAGCTGCCGGTCCAACAGATCTCACCTGCTGTGCTTACGCTAGACTTTACTAACATTTCCAAGAAACTATGGTTTCACCGCTCAGTACACGAGACAGTCATTCCAAGGAGTCAATACACAGAATATTTTTTTGAAAAACTGTCAGCCCAGAGCAATGGTTTAGAAAATAAATGTAAAGAACTTTCAGTTTCAGTCAGACTAAAGCATTTTTTCACTGTGATAACAGACATTTCTCAAATGTGCCAAGAATGCCAACTGTGACACAACCCGACTAACTATAATTACTTATGATATTTTGCAAAATCAGAGATGATACCTCATGTCTAAAAAAGAAAGCCTATCCGTTTGCTGGTTGCAATATTCCCCAATTTGAGTTTGTTAAAGACTGAAGAAAGGCCCAAGACAGGAAACAACCAGCCAGGAACAGATGTTCTTAACTGACAGTACTTTTGGAATCCCCATCTTTCACCCTAATGTTAAAAAAATATTTATTTGCATAAAGTTTTCATGTTAACACCTATAATTGGGAGACTACCATGTATTGCCAAGACTTGTGTGTATCTCCAGAGTCTGCTTGCCGTGTAGAGTGGGAGGCAGTAGTAGGCGTGCACCACCAAACCTGCAGGTAGTTGTATTCCGTGTCTGAGATATGCTTATTGCATGTATGTAGATAAAACTTCATTATAATTAATGGTCTGTAACCTTGAGTTGTAGGCAAACTCAGGGGAATTTTGCCAACTCACCAAGTTGGATATTTCATACTTTTGGTAATGTTTAATGCTTATTTTGGGATGGAAAACCAGCATAACAATGTATTTGTGTGTGCAAGCACCTTATGCAGGGGTGATGCCGCTTGTGAGTGATTTGCGAGGTCTCATTAGTTCAAAAACAGTTCTCATTCTTGGCCTACAGTATAAGATGGCACGTGGGACTGTGCCGTGCAAGATGCTGGTAAGCTTCTAAATTTATCAAGTCCTGTACAAAACCACCCAGGATACGCAGATTTTTCAAAGACTTTGAATTTAGACGATTCCCCAAATCCCAGGTTCGGTCTCATATCTTTGATTTTAATTTATTACACTTCTCCTGGATAAATCAGAAACAATGCCATTGGGGTCAGTGGAACAGCAATGGTTTAGAAGCAACCTTAAAGGACTAAGCACTGTAAGAGCGCACGGAAGCACATTCTTGATGGTAAATGTAACATGAATTTAGCACAAATCCTTTCACAAAACACACTATGAGAGTCAAACTATTGAGACTACTTACTTTCCTTTTCTAAACCCCTGTCTATCGGACTATATTGTGAATGGTTAGGCTTATCAGCAGGTTCACCAGAAAGCACCAAGAGTGTATTCTTAAAGGTCTTTTGGATATCAGCTCACATTTGAGCTCTTTTTTCCACAGATCTGAGAGGGCTTGGTCAAACAACACTGAGTAAAACTAGTGCTTTAAAATGGTCCTTCAAATACAGTCAGTGTTGTATTCCATGGAATTTTATGCAAGAAGATGGAACATAAAGATGAAGGCAGTCAGGACTTTTCAATAAGAATGGTGGTTTCAAACTCAGCATTTTCTCTGAGAAAATGTAATTTTCATCAAAAGAGTCCAAATGATGCATCTGGCATCATAATCCCTTCCAGGAAAATGTGAAAACCAGATGCCAAAATGTGCATTTGAACTCTTTCTCTCCTTTTTTTTTTTTTTTTTTTCCTGGAAAAAATGTTGGCTGGAAAATTGGTGAGATTTCAGTTTGTTTGGGAAAGGGTTACTGTGTGTTTTATTTTTGTGGTTGTTTGTTTTCAATCCATATTAAAAATGAAATAAACATTATGTTTTCTGGCCATCAGTGCTGGCTTATTTTCTTATGTATCTTATTTATTTTTCTGATTCTACATTCTTCCTTTTATTGCCAATACAGACACTTCCATTACTGTTGAATACAAACTAAATGAAAATCTGTGGTCCATTGTACAATACCTTTTCATTGCCTAGGAAACCGTGAAAGATTAGCAAGGCAAACTTGTGAAGACACATAATATCCATCATCTGTACGGCTGTATGAGAACGTATCTCAGGTATTAGTACTGCTATGACAGTAAGACAGTAGATTTTTATATCCAAGACACAAAACTGTCAGCAAATCCCTTCTGAAACTGTGAAAGTGAACGGTTCAGGGGACAGGGCCTTGGATCTGGTCTTTATTCCCAGCCATGCTCCTACTGTATTGGCCACGGCAAGCCACTGCATCATCTTATACGTGATCTTCTTCCACTAGATTTCTTTTTATTAGAATTTAAGTGTCAGGGCTGTCTGTTATCCTGTGCCTCTTCGTCCCTACTGTAGGTAGTCCCCGATTACGGTTATCTGGAACATTGGAGTGTAGCATTAAACCATGCAAACACTTTTTTTCCCCTACTGATTTCCTTAAAAATCTTTCCCCCCTCCCATAGACATCATTTCACCTAAATCACAGCCCATCTGCCATAATCCAGTCTCCTGGTCTTGCTGAAATTTTGTTGTGCAGAGGATCAGACCGATCAGCAGTCTGGACCAAACCACTATTTCCTAGACCCGCCTACACTGAAACATGCCATGGGAGCTGTTAAAATCTCCTAAATTGCAATATCTCCTTTTTAAAGTATAGGTATGTGTTACAATTGCTGCAAACACCTAAGGCAATGACTTCTGAGCTTTTAACAGTACCCATTGTGTTCACTTCTTATAGTTCTTTTTTCGCAAGCCAAATATTTGATGGAATTAGAATTCGAGCGTTGTAAAAGGGAAGGGTTATCTGTTACTTTTTCAGTGTTTCCCAGCCTGGGGCATCTGTCTTTGCAGATGACGGCAATAACACAAAACATTCATATCCCACTAACCTGAAGGGCTCTGGATCTCAGACGCATTACAGATTTACATTTACACTTTGTTGGCACCCTGGAAGAAAAGAACTGCATACTCATCATTATGAAGAGATATGCAAATCCCTCTTTTGTTTTCAAAGAAACCATTTAATTGTCTATTTTTCATTCTCAGATTTTCCCCAGCAGTTTCATTAGCTGACATGACAAAATGCTAGCTCATTTCATATTTAAATATAGGACCAATTTGAAATAATATATCTTTACTTTGGGAGCAAATTAATCTTTTATTATTTTATTAATAATATTCAAAAGAAAGAACTTAAGCCTCTTTCTCCTATTTGCAAGGTTGACAAAAAAAATTGTATTTTCTGTAATATAATAGGGTGCTTTTGGTTGTTTTCTTTATTTGATTTTCTGTGGTTGCTTAAAGCAATGGTCGGAAAAACTGAAGAATCCTACAAAGTCTAACACCTACACTGACTGTCCGCTTCAATGATCTATGTGAAAAGTAGACAACATTTTAAACCTTGAATTTGGGGCCACAGTACCCTATGGAGGGATGGAGGTAGGTATGTTCCTCCACCCCCTTTGCTCCTTAACCAGCAATCCCTCTCAGACAACCCTTACTACAATAAAAGCAGATGTCAATCTTTTGATTTGGATAACTGTTTTGGATCGGTTCCCAGTTCAGCCTCTGACCCGTGCTCCTGTAAAAACGTATTGCTTTATAACGCGCATCTGAAATAACCTGCTCATCACGCTGGCACTCGTTTTCGTCCATGCATCTGATTATAGCTGCAAAAACACCTCCATGCGGTGGGACTGATAGTACTTGGGCTTGAAAACAGATGTTAGCAACTGCGTTCCCACCAGTGTGGGAGAGTAAGGGAACAGACACAGTCAATCAGGAGAGGCTGTGGCTCTCAGTGGCTCCTTCAAGCCACCTGCTTTTCCTCATCCTCTTCCCCTACACATTCTCCTTCCAGGCTCACACAAAAAAAATCAGTGCAAACTCTACTATGGTTTGGAAAGGTTTGGGATCCTCCGTTGCTGGAAATGTTTAATGGACTCATCCTCTCAGCTTTAACTGTTTATTCTCTTTAACAGTTCCTACAAATATAGTGGGTGTGAATCGTTTGGCTTCTCCCTGCAGATCACCTTCCCTTCCTGTGTGCAGATTTTACTGTCCTTTAGTGTAAGTGTCCCCCTTTCATGCATGCAAAAAAAAGGAGAAAAGAAATGTAATTACACATAGCTCTCCTGATATTTCTGTTGAGGTAATGGATTTTTTGCTAATAATAGACAATAAATGAATTCCGTAACAATGGATCCCATCAGAATTCTCACTTACACTTAACTGATAAAAGCAAATTCCAATTCCTTTGCTATTTTTATCAGAGACAGTCACTGTAAGTGACTCATATGGTGGACAATGGTTTCTCATCTTCACTGGAAGATTAACACCTTAGTAATGTCCATGGGTTTATAGAGAATGTATTTGTAATGTTTGAAGCCTGGTTTGATTCTTTAGAGGAGACACAGAGAGGTGGTACTTCTAGGCTCATTCACAGTTCTAGTATTACACAAGAACTTAATGATTTATCTCAAAAGAGATAAAAAGGAGCCTGGCAAGCAAACGGGAAGCATATGTTCTCTCTGACTACAAAACTCATCCTGAGACAGAGGATCTGCAAAACGGTCCTGGGACTTGTTTAAACTCTGCTTTAAGAACTTAGAATAATGGGAATGAGTGTGGCAGCATTGCCATTCTTTTCAAAAAAACAGGGTTTCCAGCCCTGGTTTACATCCTCTGTAAATTCTTGAAAGCCCCATTAAGTGACTTCTACAAGAGGAGGAGTGCAGACATCATCCTTCTACATTCCTTTCTAAGCTAAGCAGGATTTTCCAGGGAAACACAGGTCAAACAGATACATAGCAGATAAAACAAACACGGAAGGATCCCTTGGTTCTGAAAAATCACACTCTCTGTACCACTAGACTACTTCACCCAAGAGTTAAAGACAAGAATTTTGTGTGGAAAGTGAAATAGCCCCTTATCCCTTCCATTAGAACATGTTGACTCTTTGAAATAAGAACATTTTCCAAGTTCAAAGTAAAAATTCTAACAAAACCATGAGAAGAACTTACACAAGACACAGAAAATCTGAGGTCACGTCCCAACCCATCTGATTCTGTCCAGGTAAACGTATTAAGTGCAGAGCTCTGGGTATCTGGGGCTGATCTCACAGTCTTTCCTGAACAATTTCAAGAGATTGGAGTTTCATTCTATCTCATAACAAAAAAAATCTACTTCAGAACTCCCAGTATTTTACAAAATATCTATTCCTAGACAAATATGATTTCTGAAATCAAGGAGCTTAAATCTGTCTTTCTTTGGGGAGGACTTCTAAATACCAACAACTACATACAGTCCTCTCAGCCGCAAAGACAAACAGCACCACTGCGCTCAGCCCACCCTCTCATGCACATCTGTCCATTGCTGTGTGCATCACCTGATTTTTTGGATTTGTTTTTTTTTTTAAGTGCCAAATCTTATAGAAAAGAAAGATTTAATCCTGGAAACCCCTATATTTAGTCAAGACAGACCTGATCTTCAAAAGCGTTTGCTGACAAATGTTATTTAAAGCTATGTCAGACAGTGGTTCATTTAGTACAGTTCCTCAGTGGCCTACCTCTAGCACTTCAGTTTCTTTTGTACCTTCAGTAAATTGCTGAGAAATGTCTCTTCCAGGCTAGTTCAGCCTGTGATTGGGGAATGACAAAGGTAAAAGTGCAAAACCTCTTATGGGATCTGCAGAGCAAGGGCGGTAACGTTTGGGGAGAAATTAAATGGGATATAGCACATGCAATATAATAAATATGCAATATAATAAATATACAGTGGCTGTAGTAACACAGCAACAAATCATGGCAAATCCCTGGAAGGATTCAAGGGAAAGCCCTGCCTTTGTGCGAGGCAGGTATATAGAGCGTGGGTTTGCACAGCTGGCCGTCATTCTTTCCTGTTCTATGGTGCATCAGGTCTTGCTTTAGCGATTCACTGAAGAACACGATTCAGGCAAATCATATAACCACAGACTTCCTTGAATAAAAGCCAGACCTTCTCTGACCTAGTAGTTTTCTACCTGAAGGGCTTTTTTTTTTCTGCTCAGAAGTGATATTTGTTTGTAATGCAGTCTCAAACATTTTAATTGTTCTCCTTAGGTTTTGTTCTGCCTTTAACCCCAAAGCTGCATTTCCCATTGTCATTACCTCAAGTGCCTTTCATGATGCCCTTAACCTCGGGCATATATATCATGTCAAAAAAAAGGTATTTCAGTAAAACTGCTTTGTCAGTGAAAAAAAAGTGCAGCTGTTTTCATAAATATCTGCATCATGTCACTCCTGACAAGGACTGACAGGAACTCCTCTCACTGAGTCCAAGGCAGGGAAATATCATTTTACATTAGTTCGGGGGAGTGACATTATTCCATAGTTTGACCCAGATTATTGGGTGTTCAACCAAATATCTTTCTGAAGTATATCCTACCCTTTATTTTTTTGAGAAAGAGAGTTCTTTCAGGATTGTTATGCGTTGAAATGCACAGCTTATCATTGGTTATGTAATAACAGCATTGCAATCATTTATCTTACCCAGACAACCACTGATTGTCATGCAGGCTGTTCCAGAGCTAAACTAGACTGTAGGATGTTCTTTTATTTAGGGCAGGAAAATTCACTTTTGACAATACAAGTTTTTATTCTACCCAAGTTTCAGAAGCTCTTGTTTGGGAAATATTCAACAATAAGGCAAAGCTTTGATCTCTGGTCTCATGAATGATGGAAGAATTCTCAGATTTATTGCCTAAAATTTCTACTTTATTAAGCTGTCAAGTTTTGCTTGGTGGCCCACTACAGAGTGAAATACTAAATTTGATTTAAAGGTCAGGGGAGATGTGTGGCACCTACAATCTGCCTTTGAATTGTTTTTGTAACACTAAATAGAGTTTACAAGGAGAGAAAATTGGAACTGGTCAGCATAAGTCACTCCAATCACAGTGTCTTTGAAAAGACAGCTCTACTTTTAACTACACTAAAAGATGAAGGAAATGGATACATTAGAGTGTTGTTCTGGGATTTATGAAATCCCAAGCATGGTTCTGGGACTGTAATTGTAACAGCTAAGCAAGGGAAAAGCATCAGGAAAATGTCTCTGTTTCTAACGTTAATGCAATAGCCACAATTATAGGAAACCTTAATTTCTAGAGGCATTTTAATCTGAATTTACTGGAAGCCTAAATAAACTCTCAGTAATAGACTCTGACCGCTTTCCCAACAGATCTTGTTATTATTTCTGCATCTCTACATCTTTTAATTCACAACCCAAATAAGGCCCCAGAAGAAATTGCTTTCTTTTAAAATAATTTTACAACTGCAGCCAAATATATTATCATTTTAATTAAATGTATGAAGTATAACAAAGGCCAAGACATAAATTTCTAGGAGACTGAAGCCTAATTTAATTTCCACATACAATATATAAAACTCATAACATAGAAAAACTCACTCCTAATATCCTCATTTGCCTCTTAGTACAGTCCTTTATCATGTACATTTCATTAATCACACAGATAAAAGAAAACAATTACAAACTAACTGTTAGATCTGTATGAGGCAGTGCTCAGTAACAAAATTTAGGATTGCACTAAGTGGAAATTTCTAACGCAGAAAATGGGAGATAGGCAATTTCCCTTTGCCTCGTCAAAGAAAGCAGAAGTTCACTCATAATCACCATCTAATTCTCCGAAGGTGTTGGACTGGTTTCTGATTTTTTTGCTTGGAAATTTAGAACACAGTAGCTCTTCCCTTAAGAATCCTGAAAAAAACTTAAGCTTAAAAAAATGTTCTCTGACATTGTTCATCTCTATATGGAAAAGGAATTTAAACATCCCTGGACAAGAATGAAAATGTTGGCATTCAGTCGAGAAAGTAGCTGGGAAGTAAACTTATCCCAATTTTAATTCTGTCTCCTGAGACAGAGGTAACAAAACAACCCGGATTGGAAGCACAATGCTTGGATTCAGCATAATCTAAGAGTAGAGTAAGCAGAAATACACTGAGGTTGTTCTCTATTTTTCAACCTGACAGTTCCCATTTGGGGCCGTGTATATAATGCCTCATTTTGGAAAGTCTCGCATACCTTCTCCCCAACTGTTTCCCACAGCTTTCAATAAAAATGCCTGCCTCTCCGTTTTTTTGGCCTTTCCTCTTATTTTAAGGGTCATTGTGAATTAAGAACACGGTTTGAAGGGAGAAAATGGCCATGGTTTTCAAGTTGTAGCTTTTGACTTTCTCTTTGAGGTTTCACATAAAACCCTTACGCTGAAAGCAAACCTGAGCCTTTGATCCAAAAAAGATCCGAGTACAGCTCCAGTTCAGGTCTGTTAAAGTAATATGACATTTCAGAGAAAGTCAGATAAAATTTATGAATTCCTTAAATTAAAGGGATTTTGCATTTTTTCCCTGTTTTCTGAAGGTCCTTTATAGACTATCTGGCACATTGAGAAGTAAAATATCTGTAGTTCAGTAATTCTGCTTTGAATGGCTTGGTCTGGAAACACAGCTTTTGCATTGACTCTCGTTTGTAGGTTTGTGGTGGGTCCTGACCATGGACTACAACACGGTTAAGAGACTGCAGTCCTTTCTGATCCAGCTTTCTGCAGACCCATTGCCCACAGATCTTGTTCAGCTGATTTTGACAAACAGCCTGGGGTTGAGCTTTCCCCTCTTGGCTCTTCTATATTTTCTCCTAACTCAAACTTGTCCTCCCGTCCGCACAGCGCAGGTAAGAAGTATGTTCAAGTCTGACCGAGGGGTTTGCACTTCAAATACAAAATACATGTGCCTAAAATTGTGTGTTGCCTGAGGAATTAGTCTGGAAATAAGGAAATCCTGCCGCCAATTGGATTGGCGAGCCATTCCTGGCTTTCAGCCCAATAAATAACCCACTAAATGCAGTTTTGTTGAAGGTGTTGTTACAGCTGAAAGAGGTCACCCCAGTCAACCCGTGTGACCAAAGAGGCTTTTCCCACATACTTTCTTTCAAACCCAAGAGACAGTTGAGTTGCGTCAAAGCATCTCCAGTTCAGCCTTATTTGTAAATATGGCCTGCAGATCATTAGATATCAGCAGGAGCATTTTACTTCTGTACCTAATCAGCAAGTTACAGGAAACGAACCACTCAGGACTGGCAGAGGAAAAAAAAATTCAAATGAAGTATGGAAAATTCGAACATGTCTGCACGATGGCATATATTGGTGAGGCTTGAACTTTAAACTGTAAAGTGGGTATCTGACAAGTATTGCAGATTACCGAGAAAGAAAAACAATACAAATATATCCTTTTGGTTGATAACTTGATCACTTGGGAACCTCCTTTGAAGCAGCAAATTCTATATACAATATATAGTCTACAAGCATTTGAAAGATACTGAGTGCCCTCAGTTTCTACTGATCACAGCTCTGCGTCTTTGTAGAATATAAACAATGAATTACCCCATTCAGTAGCTTTAAATAAAAGAAGAGCCTAGATGGAATATGCGTAGAAAGACCCATTTAATAAGATAGCACAGAAAGGATGGCACGGCTTTCTTCCTACAAATACTTTCAGCTGCAATCATAGAAGCATACCCATGGATTTCCAAACTCTCATTGTTTTGATGTATTGCTGCATTTGAAAATAAAAAGGAAAAGTGTTAAGTTTGGCTTGAGATGAAATACTGAGTTTCCATTACTAAAATGTTTCAATTATTCATACTGAAAGATCAGGAAACTAGCAAGGAGATAAACATTGTTGTTCGAATACTGACAAAGTGTGCCAACTGTTAGAAACATGCGTTTCTATTTCAGAATAATCTAATTAACATTACCGTGAGTGTTAAGTCATTAACATATTCTTCTGAACAAAATTATTAGGCTCTGATTTAAAATTCACTTTCACTCCATTAAACGTACAGCCACTTTTCCCATCATTCAAATAATATTTTCTTTAAAAAAAAAAGAGAAAAAGAAAATAAAAGAAAGATACAGTGATAGTCACCCAGTAACTAACTGACAACTTCAGCTATCTCTGTGATTAATCTGTTTGGATAGGTTGGAAAACATGCAGTGCATAAATTACAAGACAAAGCTGATGGGTAGCATTTTTGCTGCACAAAAGTTAGTTCAAATAAATGGGAGTGTGTTTATTAGATTTGGATTGATCCAAAAAAACCCAACAACAAAATGGGTAGAAACTTCCTGAATGCAATTTTTAGGGCCTAAAGCACAGATTTGAGAGTCGATCCTGTTCTTAAAGAGAAGGAAAATCATGCACCCGTGCCTGAAGATTTCCAAGTTCTGTATTTTACCAACAGTTTCAGGAGGTTTTGCCTGAAGTTTTGGTTTGTAACCACCTCTGCGTTGCAGTGAGCGCACGGGAAACAGCGTGTTAGGAACAACCCTGCGAACCCACTCCAGGCATACACTTCAAAAATATCTCCACAGGGAATAGCTGAATAACTAAGATTAAACACACTGAAGCCTTGTTTAAAGGAACTTTCAGTCCGTCTGTTTTTTGGAATCTGCCTGGGTATTTTTACGTTCTCATTAGAATCCACTAGAAGAGTCCCTTCATTTAGGCAGAGCCACAGAAATTTGAGAAGCTGGATGTGGTCATTACTGCTAAATTTAAGGAAAGAGAAGATCTGGGCAGATGTCAAACAAGCACTATTTGCACTAGAAGCCAATATTTTCAAAACTGTTGAAGACTTATATTCCCACAGCATGTGGGTATAAAATAAGGTTGTGAGGTAGATGCAGTTAATGATTAGGAAGCAAACCTCCATGGTCAACAATCCAAACTTGTTGAAAAACCATTTACCTGTCTATTTCTATTTATTTATTATTGATTATCATTAATTGTAAACATTCTGACTACTGCAATATCTTACTGATCATTTTTCATGAAAGTCATTAACTTATGCATCCATACTGCAACCGCTTTCAAGTGTCATAACTCAGCTGCCATATGGGTTATCTAATTATACAGTATTCATCTATAAAGAAAAATACCTCAGACATGAGAACTAAAGCGATAAATGCAGTGACTCACAGTTTGATATGAACTTTATAATTTGCAAAGATGGAACTTAAAACACAAGCTCAAACAGCTGGAAATTCAGAAGCCAAGTCCCTTTCAAACAGCACCTGCAATGCCCTATCTGCCACCCATGCTTTGGCACGGGTAATGAACAGACTGGGATTTTTCCTTGGATACCAAGTATTGATGCTTCTTTAAGTAAGGAGTTGTACAGAGCTTTTATGGCAGTATCTCAAGAAAAAATAAATTGTGCGAAAATGGGAGTTTTTAAAGTATCTCATAAGATCTATCGGTTAGTTCTGGTTGTGACTGAGAGGCGACTTGAACTGCAGAGCAATCCCTGCACAGAGGTTGGAATTAGGGAGACAGCAGCCTGAGACACAGAGACTCTCAGCAATTGCACTTAAGGGCATCTGAATCCTCCCAACGCTGTGGTTATGTGTACAGCAACCCCAGCTGGGGTGCTTTTCCTTGACATCATCCATGACACTGAAGTATGTCAATACATCCTATAACAGCACTTTCCACAACCTGAAAGCCCTCCCCGTGGGTAGCTGGCAGCATCACTGACCTGGTGGGTTGTCTTTGCCTCTACCCAACCTGCAGGCTCAGAAGCAGCTCCTCATTTGGCCCTCACACTTGGCGAGATGCTCAGGTAACTTTGTTATCCTGCCTTATTGCTCAGCTTTCCGATGAGACCTCCTGAAACCGTACAGTGGCTTCAGGACCCAATTTAAAATTCTCCTGCACCAAATGTATACACCAAACTCAATCAGATGTTAGCTGGGAAAGACTTGAAAGAGAGGATGCTTTATTCCACTGATGGAGTGCAGCCTCTGCACCCTCACTTGTTTATTTCAGCTAAAAATGTCCATTATGTATAATACTGTACTCTTTTACTTGCAGTTTAATAATACGTGACTGCTATGAAGCTCAGCCAGAATAGCAACTGTAAACCAGCAAGATCCCTATCAAACTACTGAAGCACTGAAATAATATGTATCAGATTCCCAAATGACCTCCATAAACCCTTGTTCACCAACAGTGATATTTGTTAACAACAAAATTAACTTTTATTACTTTCTTTCTGCGACTGTATTCACCAACGCTCATTTTTTGAAGCTCCTCAGATCAACTAGAACAGATAAATTAGATTAAATTGGGTTTACTGGCCAAGATGTGAAGACACAAACATAACTCTGAGGCTTATATTAAGCCATGATTTGAAGAACTTCATATAACGCACTGCACACTGGAGGCTAATAGAGGAAAGGAAAAGAGCTGCTCTCTCTGATGCTTACAGAACGTCCTCTGGATATTGCATACATTAAGGGTCACCTCCCAGCCTGACATGCAGCATAGACATCTCTGTGTCGAAGAAATACAAATCCAAATAAAATCTAGCGTTTCACTCAAGGGCTGGCAGTAAGACTGTGCTCCAAGCAAATGCTGTGGGTTGGTTTCTAAATTGGAGACACAGGTGGGGCTTTGAGGTGCCAAACCAGCAGCAGGAACAGCATTCCCTTGGCTCAGATGAGCATCAAAAACGCCTCAGATGCATAGAAGTGCTTACTGTTTCAAATAAGAGGGCAAATAAGGGCAAAGAAGGGATTAGAATATGGGAATGGAAACCTTATTCTGTCGTTAATTATGGAAACCAATTTTGTAAAATGCTTTTTTTTTGTTTGTGTGAAAGTCATGCGGATGGCACTAGCAACAAATAACTCCTTTTGGAAGCTTATATCATACTGAACACTGACAGCTGTCCCGATAGCCACTGCCATGATGGTATCGAACCCCAGGAGTCCCTGCGACGCTGCCACGGCACTGGTATTGCACCCCTGCAAGGTGCTCATCTCAGTGAAAGTCATAGCATCTTCCCAGTCCTGCAGCAGTTACCATAGCGAGGAGTCTCCTGAATTTCACAGAATTAGTCATGTTTACTTGCTTTATACTTTTCACACTGGCGTCTCTGTCCGTCTCAGTGCCAAGGATAGAGACCTTAATACAAGACCAGTGAACACTAACCTTGGCTCTCACTGTGAAAAATTTGCTACATAAGATATAACAGGGAGATACGATTCATTTTTATCCCATCAAGATTGTCTATTGGCAGCAGGTAATATATTTTTTTAACATGCTGCCTTTATTTTGGAATTTTCCTTGACATATTTGTGCTGTATATGAAAAGGGAAGGTTAAGATCCTTGGCAGAAGTGTAAATTAATATTTTCTTAATAAATCTTTGGCTTGAATTTATGTGAGAAACCAGACATGAGGATTTATGAAGGACACTTGTGACAGGTCTGCGAAAACTCAAGAAGGAAAATCAATACACAGCATTAAAATAAATAAATAAATGCAAAATTAAAATTTGAAAATATCCCAAAGCCCTTCTGATCCATCTCTAAGCAAGTTCCTAACAATGCATGAATATCTTCCAGTGCTCTGCTTGTGCATTAATCAAATGATCTGGAATGAGACAAGAGACCAATTTAAAGTGTGAAAGTAACCAAAGAGGTAAAATTAATCTCACTCCAAATTGACATCCTACGATTTTGCAGCTGCTCCAGTATTTTGTAAAGTTTCTCCTAAGTTTGTCTAGCGAAAGTAACAGTGAAATACTGATGAGTGTCATCTCTATGGCAAACATCAGCGTGAAGCCTTATCCTGCTTCCCCTCTGAAGATGTAAATACTACATTGGATCTTGTTTTGGTCCAGTGAAGGGGAAAATCGCTGCAGTCTGACCTGGAAATATGTTTGCCGTCTTAGCTGAGAAAGGGAGTGTGCAAAGCTTCTTGAAGAAGCTTATTCCAAAAGCAGAGCTTCTCAGTTTGCAAAGGCAAATCATCATCGAGTCCTTAATTTTACTGATGGGTGATTTTTGCCGTAAGACATGTGACCTTTAAGAGGAAGAGGTTATTTAAAGAGTCTATAACTAGACAACATGTGAGTATCTCAATCTGATTTGATATTTCTCATACAGATAGGGGAAATAAATAAAATATTACGTCATGAAGTAAATCTGAAAGGCAGAGCTGGAAGAAACCATGCTTAGTTTAAGTCAGAAAACTTTGTCTAAAATGACTGAAGCTTGCAAATATTTTTACTGTACCAGAGCAGGATGCACACAGAACTGGGTCAAGACTCTCTGTGGTCTTACCCAAACCAATGGAGTAGTTAGTTCTAAAGTTTCCACTTCAGTGTAACTCCTTATTCTTGCTCTAAAAGTATTCTATTTGGGAAAGAGCCCTCACATGCCTCTGCACTCTTACCTTGCCTTCCAAATTCTGTTCAAAGCTGAAGCATTTATACTTCTGCATTCCATAGGGATTTAACTCAAACAAATTCACCCCAAAAGAGTCAGTTTAAGAAAACGGTTCTGTTTCTGTTAAATACTGAATTGGTGAGTTTATATTGCTGTATGGCTTTTCATTAGCTTAATAGCTCATGCGTCATCTGGAAAATAATCCTCAGAAACTCCAGATTAAAAATCCATAGCGTTGGCATTACTGTGGTTCCAGACGCTGGCTCAGAGTTGTCCCGGTTGTGGCAGAACATCAGGACGTGTGGTGTGGGTGAGGATGCTTAGCCTTCACTCTGATTTGAGGGAGGAGCACTGTGCTGCAGTCCCTCTCCTGCACCCCTGGCTCAGTGCTTTAATTGGTTTTGTACCCCATTGTGAAATTTTCTGGCAACGTCAGACCCAGAGGCACCTGGGTGAAATATTAGAGCCAGACAGTAGTTGTCAGAAGAAACAAGTGTGCGCTCTACACCGAGACTGCAAAGTTAACAGCTACACTTTTAATAAAAACTTATGTCCTGTTTATCTTTGTGTGTTTGAGTGTTTCTTTGTTTTTAATGAAATTTTTAGATAAAGAGAGCTTTTTTAATTATCCTTCTGCCTCCTGGTGCACTCCTTCCTTATTCATTTTTGCTATCATGACTTTTTTCAATTTACGTTAACAGATTTGGCAATATCAGAGCTTCTGAGTATATTAAAAGTGACGGCACAAAAACGCAGCTCTGTTTCTTGATCTATTCTGTAACGGTCTCTTTAGACACTCTCCTTTATCCCCCTCTCCACTATACACACTTTGATTACTATGACACATATGGATCTTAAGCAAATTTGACAAAGTGAAACGAATGAAGTCTCAACATTGATCAAGAAAACGCTTCAATATTTGCATAAGTTAACATTACTGCAGTTCTGTGGATCTGCAGGTTAAAATTAGGGATTTTTGACTTGAGGACTTTGACTGGTACAGCTTAAAGAGCTACTGTTCCAATGGATTTCCTCACATCGAGCAATTTGAATTTTGGAAGTGCTGAAAGCACAATTAAGTCCAGCAGAAGTCAGGGGAGGGTTTTTGGCTGCTAGGAATGAAAACCCTTAGATTCTAGGGAGCTAAAGGAAAGCTGTAATGGGCTCTGGAGACAAAAACTGAAGCCAAAAGCTGTAAAATAAAAGTAAATAATTAACCAGAAGAATGAAGGCTTTAATTTAACTAGAAGTTACAAAATTAAGAAGCTAATCACACAAGAATTGGAAAAGGCGGCATTAAACACTATGCATGCATCATGGCCAGGTCTTCAGATACACATAGTCTTGTGTTCATTTGCATGACACATGAAGGAGAACTCCTTGCCATTAGCTTGATAACACAACAAGTAGCAACAGGAATTTGCCTACTTGACAACTAATAAAAAGATACAGGGAAATAACTGAACCATGCTAAAATGCTGGCAGTTAATTTTCCTGCCGTCATCTTGCTTGCTTGCTTCTCCTTGCTTATTTAGAAAAATTCCTTTACTTTTCCTTTTCCGGGCTAAGACATGGGACAAATTTTCCTTTATATGCAGAAGGCAGAAAAAAATTAGTAATGCTGGCCTTTTAAAAGCAAGAAAACTTGGTTTAAATTTGGTTCCAAGGAATCAGGCAGGAAAAAAGACAATTTGGATGAAGGAGGTTTACTTCTGTGTTCCCTGTCTTGCTACAGACTTTTGCCTTTTGATCTCCTTTTATGTCAAGACTCAATATCTTACAAACTGCTTGCTACAGTTTTAATCTTAATGCAAAATAACTGCTGAGCATAAAGTGTGTTTACATCAATCATTCTAGGAACGAAAACAAAATAGAAGCAGTAGAATTATGAATGAAGGGTTGATTAAGAAGTGACAGCAAAGATTTGTGATAATAAAGGGATGAATAGTGCTTGTTTGGAAATACGCCAGTTACTTGCAATTAATTTTGTGAGCTAGTCAGCAGGATATCTGTTGGCTTGCGAACAGAGTGGGCATTTTCTATCCAGATTTGTGTGCAACTTACAGGCTTTTCTCTACTAAAATACTTGTAATATTGTATGACTATGGGCTGGAATAATAGAAGCACAGTAGAGCTAACACCCCTGACAGGATTTGATGTTAAATTTAGATGGTCTGACTGTAGACTGGCTTATGGTTCTTAGAGCCCTGGCTTTCACCAGCACTGCTCCTACCTGCCTGATGAATGGCATGTCCAGAGCCACCTCTTCAAAGGACTGACAAAGCAAGACCTCAATTCACAAAACAGATGGAGGGTGTTCATTCAGCTAAACAAATAAAAAGACACCCTAGATCCATCAATGTTACAGCAGAGGATATTTTCTTGAGAAGGAGGAGATGTGGGCCCCAGATCCCCCTCCACAGATTAGCTAGCCTGGAACAAGAAGCCACTTTTCTTCCCGTATTTGCATACAGAAGGAGTTTTCTATGGTGCATTGGTCAGTTCTCCTTTATAGAGATGGATTAACTGAAATGGATAAGCGGAGACAATGTCAGATGTAGTGTGTTTTCTGAAATCACTGATCAAACAAGTGACAGACCCAGACAGCATGGCCTTGGTTTAATGACACTCCAGTTTCTTATTCTCATCAGAAGCCCATCTAGCAGCCCGCTTAAAGAAAACCAAATAACCCTAGAATAAGGACAAAACCCAAACCCACACTAGAAAACATCCTCTTCAAACCTCTAGGAAAAACAAATCACAATGTATTCACAGGGTCAATGAAACAATTCCCTTATGCGCTTTAAACTCTATAAAATGCACATTTTTATCTACTAGCTGAAGTATTTAAGTATTCCCAAATGTAGACTGATGACTAATCAATCCCTAGCCAATCAATCTATTGAATTCAGGAATAACCAGAGCCTCATATACTTTGTAATAGCTATAGTATGAGAAGAATTTCAAAATAACATGCAAGTCTGAACGGATCAAATATTCCTCTCTAATTACATCAGCACATTAGAAAGGAAGTCTGAAGGTAGGATTATTAAAATGCAAAGTTTTTGCTGGTTATATGATTAGGAGCATGAAGAAAAAACAGGAGGTGAGAGTGTGAAGGTAAAGTAATAAAAGGAAACCAAATGAATCATTTAATTAAAAGGCTGATTAAACTTGAAGACTCGTTATACCTCACATTTTTCATTAGCAAATATTTTTACTCATGGATCTTTTTTTCATTTGTTACTGAAGCTCTTCCAGACACCGTGTGCCATTTACCATGTACCATCCACGGGCCCAGCCCTGCTTGATTTGAAATCCACAGGAATCTCCGTATCAATTGAAAAAGTCAGTCATCATACAAGCAAAACCCCATTTTCTTTGATGAGTACTCACTTCAGCAATAGTTTTGTGAATCCTAAATGATTTTACATTAAATTACTCTGGCATCACAAGATTTTAGGAATAAGATTAGTTTTTTGCTCTGTGATGTTACTCAGATGTAAATACTCATAGGACCTACAGGGTGAGAGCATAAATGACCTTCCCCATTATTTGTCCACATTCTATGTCACTGCAAACACTGGACAAAACCCTAGACAGTCACGTTACTGAGATATCTCCCGGAGGGCAAGTCAATATAACCATATCTGCTGTCTTATCAGAACAATATTAGAAATTAATAAGGTTGCATTTAGTTGGTGCCAAGTAATTAAATAGAATGTAATGAAGTGTTAAATAGATCTGAAACTTTAGGCTTTGGTCTTTTAATATAGAACTTGTGTGTGAGTGAGAGAGCAAGAAAAAGACAGAGAAAAAAGGAAACAATATCATTTAATCTTTTAGGCTTCTGCCATTTAATTTTCAGCCACTCCATCTGCTGAATCAGGCTAATTTCAGACTTCACTGTATAGCTGAAAACTAGAGAAATGAAAGATTTTGTAAATTAGTAGTTACGACGTGTGCTGAAACTGGCTCAGAACCTTGGAGACTTCACTCATCTAAAGTTTTACTCAATTAAAACTGTTAAAAATATGGTTAACACCATACGTGCACAGTCATGCACACATCCATACAAAATAAGTGCTGGGCAAAACATGAGCCTTTCCTCAGAGGCACCTCTGCTTACAATATTTGAAACATCGAGGTCCAGATTACAAAGCGAATCTTCCTCAAAAGCTTTGGTCGGTAAAATTTTGCACTCAATCTGTGTAACAGTGAAGCTATTTATCTTTTACAATCTTCTGACAGATCAAGCCCAAAGGCAAACTCTCCCTTTGGTCCTCAGAGCTTGAAACGGAGCTAAAGAATATCTGGTTCTTGGTGTGGTCTCATTGCAGGTCCGTGCTTGGCTTTTGCTGAGTGGAACAGCAAATTCAAAGCATTACCCCAGCCCCCAAATGTGGTACGTTCTCTGCCTGCTCCTGATTCAGTGTCTAACAGATATCATTTACTACTCCCAGTCAAACACCACTATTTAATGAATATAAGTCATGCAGCGCTGAAGGTAATATGTGGCTAATTGCAGCCATGGAGAAATTTCAATCCCAACAGTTCTGTATTGATATCAATGAGGATTAATCCTGCTCAGAATCCTGCGTCAAAATTCTGTTTCCAGTTTGTGGGAATAAAATGCCTACTCCTCACTGCTTGTCCAAATATATGTATCAGTAGAGATTCATCAGTATGTAAAAATTTATAGGTTATATATACAAAAATGCACATATACCAGAAGATATATACCATATCTTAAAGTGTTAAAAAGCACACCACTTTATTGATATAAACACTTAAACGCTCTCTCTGTCCTGTGCTCCTCTTGGGAGCTTTAAACTCAAATGACTGATGAAATATGAAACCTTCCACTGATTTATTGTTAATAGCAAATCAATAAATTTAGGGGAGAAAATGTTCTTTGAGACATTATTGTCACTGAGGGACAAACAGTATCTTCAGCTTCCATATATCTGTACAGAAACCTGTTGAAAATCTCTTTTGCATATTCACAACTGTGGTCATCCTAATGGGGAATATCTACAAGCAAAATTTTTCATTCCTGTACTGTCCTGTTAAGTTTACAGGAAAAATGTTATCATTAGCATTTAGCTAAAGGTTTAGCACCCAATATCTGGAAGAGCCAGAGGAACCTTGCTGGGGTAGGCATTTTTTTGTGAGATACCCAGTTTTCCTGGGTAATTGTTTTCTTCCTACTAATTTATTGATCATGTTGTATGACAAAATAATTAATTTACATGGGTGAACCTTTGGATGGCAGATGCTCAACAAGACTTTTTAGCAAAGGTAGGGTGATGACCAGTCCCTGCTGATTAATCAGTTCTCAGCTTCTGCCAGAGACTTGATATTGATCCAGAAACAAAGTTTTCCTTTGACTAGATCTATTGAGGAATGCAATCAAAGAAAGGTGTAGTCAGAGTATATCTACCACATGCTATTAAAAAGCTAGGATACTATGAAATCAATCAGATATGGCATTTCCTTACTTTTTTAATAAGGAGCAATAATATCTCGATATAACACTAGAGAAGAGCAACAGTCTAAGTCAAGCTCGTTTCAAGTTGTCTTTGGACTTTTCTGGCTTCGACACTTTTAAAAGTGACATTTGACATTTATGTGAATTTGAAGGGATGGAAATATCTCTGACCCTTTAGCCTTTGATGACAATATGTCCTCACTTACCGATCTGTATATTGATAATGACTATCTTTACCTTTGAGGTCTACAGATCAAAGAGACATTTTGAAATCATCCCTAAGAAAAGAGTTCCCTGCTAGTTCTCAAAGTTCAAGCTTACAGAACGCAAACTGACTTCACATTAAATGTGATATTTCTATGATTAATGCAATGCTGATTTCTTAAAGAATCTTAAATCTTCCTTTCCTGGAAGGAACCTACACATGCCATATGCAAGTCCTCTACCTCCGTAACCACCAGTACAATCCAAGTATGTCCTCATTCCGTACAGGAGATATGCTCTGCTACATTATTCCACGTAAGGTGTGTCAGACTAACTTGTGTTATTCGCAGGCGTGACCTGCCCATGGAATAAACTGAGGCAGGTTAACAACCTCACAGCAGGAGGCATTTATGCAGGAGCTGGGAAAGACAAATCTCCGAAATGTCTCCAGAACTCACTATTTCTTGTTAAAATGCCGTTGAAAAAGATATCTTTGCTTTTTGTGTGGATATTTATGCTTCCAGAAAAGCTGCATCACTAGAAGCTGCAGCCCTACAAAGTTCTTCATTGTTTATTCTAATGTTATTAAGGAAGGATCCAGGAATAGTGTGAACTTCTTTATTTTTTAAGAGTATTTCTGGCAGTATATTTGCCTTGATGATAAAAACCCAATACACTACTGCAGACTCGTTTTCCTTTTTCTTTTCGGTTGCTTTGTTTACTGTTGGTGCACTTAAAAATATTTTTATTGCAGATTCTGTGCTCAATTTAGGCCTTAAAGTAAATATTATGCTCTATACTGCTACTAAAATAAAGCTTGTGGTGTAGAACCTACTGGCAAGAGTGCATGACTTATCTTTCATATTTCACAGAAGTTACGATGCCTTACTTAACAGAAAATAATGTTTCACAGCCTAAAGATTGTTATTTAAAATCAACATTTTCTTTTGTAAAACAAGCTCAGCACTACATAGTAACAAAGTTTGCCCCCAGTGCCTCCATAATTCCCCACAGTTGCCATGTTCTCCCAGTTCTGCATAACAAACTACTATTGAAATACCACCCAGCTTTACCAAACAGGATGAAAATGCACCCAAAAGCACTCTTCTTTCCTAGATTCACAGCCTATAAATAAAAAACACTGTGAAGATTTATGAGTGACCTCCTGCTCCCCTCTCCTCTCCCCTCCCAAAGCTGCCCGGTCTAACACACTATTGCAACGGAAGGCTTGTTTACAAAGATGCGGTGTCTACGTTAAATCATAATTCACTCTAAGCAGAATTATTTCGCAGCCCTATCATGCAGATTCTCTGCTGTGTGCCTTGCCATAATCCATTTCAACTAGACTATTGTTCCCCTGGTCTAGACATTTAGGTTGTGATTTGGCTCCTTGAATTTCAACCCTGGGAAGACAAATCCATCTGTAGGGAAAGCCAGGCAGCTCGTCTCCTTCCAGAGCTGAGAGAGGGAAACACAAACCTCTTGGTAGCAATTGCACAGTCTTCAGGGGGGGTCTAATGTCAGTGGAGATTCTGCTTTCCCTCCTGCCTTGAGAAGAAGCCTACACTCCGAGCTGAGCTCTAGACTTGTCACTCTCAGCATAGCCTGAACCCTCTCACCTGTACCCCGCGTGGGCACATTTGTGCCGTCCTCTCTTTGCTCACCTGAAGGGACCTCAATTAACTGCAGTTGCTATAAGTCACTGACAAAGAGCAATAACAATTCACTTCATTAAATGATCAACAAGAACTACAGGCAAGTAGTTATAGTTTACAGAATTCCTTGCACTGGTAAGCCGAAGCAAAGCACTTAAAACAGAAAATCTGAAATTCAGATCTGATTGCAGGGCAGTCGCTGCAGTGGGGTAGTCGGTGACCTTGGGCGAGGTGGCTGGGTACCAGTTCACAAAAATATTAAGTGAGGCAATAAACCTAATGGCTCTTTCGAGAAATGCAGCGTGGCTCAGACTATAACCCGGTTTGTTTAACAGTGAAAAACATTTTCCCTCCTAAGGGTCAAGTTTTTTTTTCCTTACATGGACTTAGTTCAATTGCAAACTTCTCACTCTGCTCTGCTGAAATAAAATGACTTAATGTGTACCTTTAAACTGGGTCATTAATCTTCCATCACTCACCTCCTGTATTACGCCTTAGCTTACAGTTAATGGAATACTTAACTGCCTTAAGAGGAACAATAAATTGAAGTCAATGTTTCTGTTCAAGTTTTTATCCATAACTTCACCCAAAGAAAAGAAAAATTGTTGACTGGGAACCATTCTGATGTCTTCTTAACAACATTTTATTTGTGAGTATACAGTGAAATTCCATTTCAAAATGTGCCAGCGAAAAAGGATGGCTTACAAATCCCTCAGCTTCAAATACTGTACGGATTATAGTACATAGAAGGGTATTTCTTTGATTATCCTGGGATACCACATAGCTTTTAGTGGTATCTGCAGAGTTCTAAAACAAAAGGCTTTCCTTGCTTACTCTGAAATAATATATTGTTTAAAGGAAAGTGTATCTTTGAGGGAGTTTAAGTCTCCTCCGAGCAGTTACTAACAATACTGAAATCCCTCCCCACCACTCACACCCAAGTTTCTTTTCCCACCGAGAATCTGAATAACAGCAAACATTTCCTGACCAAAATCTCAGCCTAATTTTTGAAGTCTGCAGCGTACTCTGAAGCCATATGACACAAACAGTAGAGTAGAAAACACACAATTTTCCCCAGAGACATCAGATTTATGGGCTATGACTTCAACCTGAATTCCAACCATCCTCTCACAAGATGTCCATAGTCTGCTCTGCTAAGGAAGGGTAAGACCCTCTACTCTGCAAGAAATTGTATATAACGGCTCCATCAAAATATCGTTTGGTAGAGATGTAGGATTAGATCATTACACTAAGAAGCCAAGTCCCTTCCATAACCGGTTACAGGCAACGAACCCCTTTGACACTGGATCTGCCTTGAAGACCCAACTCAGGCTGCAGCCGTCTTGACAGTAACCGCAGAACAAAACACACTGAACAGCATTTCTGTCTCATTACATTTGACAAAATGACGTCCATGTAACTTTCATGGTTTGGGTCTACTCTGCCTGAGCTGCCATTACACCACAGCTGGTAGAAAAATGACACCAAGAAAATATCAACAGTATTACAAAATTCTGATGTAAATACACGAGCAGCTTTGAGGTGAGATTTGCAACACGCTGGCAGTCCATCCAAGAGTTTCTGGAAATACTCAGACGTGCTGCCTGCCATTGGACTCTGCTGAACACTGTTTTGCAGATCGACTTACTAATTTTTCTTTATTATTTTTCAAGGAATTGTGCCTGCACATGTTAAGAGATATCTGTTACTCTATGTATGACATTCGTCTGTGCCTACCAAGAGGATGATATGTTTATGTGCTCTGTTGCATGCAGGTAATGGTGACAAAGCTGTAGCAGGGCCAGAGGGCTTGTTTACAGCCCTGAAAACTCCTAATAAGTGTTAATGATATGCGAGACAAAATGGGTAAGAATTTTTTCTTCTGGCTTTAGATAAAGATTTGATAGTGTAAGGGAAAAACTGAAAAACCTAACAGCTTTGATGAGCTCGATTTTGAGCTGCAGGCATTACCTGGTGATATAATACAAAGCAACGCGATCTGTGGATTGGGTTACTCATAACCGTAAAAGTCTCTTACAGTTTCTATTTCAACTACAGGAGTAGATGACCCTCTATCTGTTGAAATAGGTCTTTCAAATCGGGGTAAATCTGCCTGATGGTGTGTGAGAGGTTGCCTGGGAGCCTTGGTTTGCATTGAAATATTAAATATACACCTGATCCAAAGGGAAAACCGATCAGTGACAATGCCATGGGACTGAGGACCAGGGCTTGCTCTCCAGTACCAGCTCAGCATCACAATATCCAGCTGGCTCAGGATGAGTCCAGGGCAGCTCCATGTGGATCCCAGGCCCAGCAGAGCTTCTCCCTGTCTGTCTGCACAAGATTTTTCATGGGGAAGCATGAAACATGACGGTTGCTTTAGGACAGAAAATGGTGTATAACCTAATAACCAGTCAGAGAGCATGTCCAGGTAGTTTATAACCAACATCTGAGGGTGAATATTCAGCCTGTTCCCTGCCTGCTGCTGTCTGCCTGTTTGCTCATGAGAATCTTCTCTACAAGAGACTCTCCCTTTCCCAATTATGTGCAGGCAGCAGCTTCCCGCTATGTACATTTTGACCTTGCCTAGATGGCCTTCACCAGTTTCAAACACTTTCCACATTCTTCCAGCAATTACAATTTCTGGTGGCAGTTAAATGCCAAGAGTAGGATCCAATTGATAGGTACATATGGCACAGCGTGGCTCCCGGATCTCACAAGGGCAGACTTCCTATGGAGAGCCAGGGCAATTGCACTGTTATGCCGGCTTCACATATAAATTACAATTACTGATATTTATCCTCTAAGGAGGGAATTTGGCAAAGTTAGGAGTGGGCCCAGTGCCTCTGAACCAGATGGCCTTTGAAGAAGTTATCCAGGAAATCATATATTTGTATCGAGTATGTTTGAGAGGATAAATACAAGCCAGAAATCTCAAGTGCCTCTCATGCTTTTCTTACTCATCCACCCCATGGGACAGCTCTCCTTTCAGTCTTACTCAAGAACAAATTAAATTTCAAAATTACATTAACATCAACTGGATGTAAACTACAAGTTTTCTGTTGGCATTAAGCAATTGGAAGCGGCATTACAAGTAGGGCTTTTTGTTTGTTTTGTATTTACTTTTTCCTTTTTTTCCTCTTTAATGGTAAATTATGAAATAGAAACCTCCAACATATATTTTTTCTGCATACAAGACACATGATTAGTCCTTATTATAGAAATTGTGCAAATGGTAATGCAGAAAGCAGCGCAACCATCGGTTTGTGGTAGGGACTGGGTTGCTTGGTGATGAAGTGGCATAAACTCCTGCTGACGAAGCTGGGGCTGGAGCATAGGGCATTAGTGATCAGTGTGTTGTAGGCAGCATCTGCCAGCTGCAGTGCCAGACTCTGCAGCCAGCACTGGGGATGCCACCGCAATTTGTGCAGACACATGCAAAGATCACAGAAGCCCTCAACACTTCTGTTGGCAGCCTTTGTCCAGAAAAGGATGGAGCAGGATGGGAGACAATCAGAATTCAGAAAATAGGCCAAAATACATCATTAGAAATTGCTTTCTTCTGTCTCCATTTTCTGTACATAAAACCACTTCATCTTTTAACACTAAACTTTGTTATCAGGGAGACTCTGGCCTCTTTAAGTACTTAGGAGTGAGAGATTTCCACGGTAAGGTCTGGCTGTTATACCCTTTTAAATGCAGAAAACCACAAATGTATACTACAAGCATGTAACCAAACTCCACTTTGCTCATGTTGCACTCCTATGTGAACAACTGGAATTACACATATACCCTGAAGAGAAATTGTTAGAGGGTAAAATGCCCTCATCTTGCATGTAGCTTGGTGGCACACTGTCTGAAATCCTGCCTTTGTCCACTTTTATTTATAGAGTCAGGGAAAGGTGCTCTGGACTTTGGTAGTCCAGAGAATCAGGATTAGTCCCTTAAGAGTGTCTACTCCAGATCTTTGCTAGTAGATCTTAAGCCAAGTTATGAGTTAACCCAATTAGTATCATTATTTTATTAAATCATGTTAAATATTAAGGGACCATAATTTGCACGTAGTAAGCATGCGTCATCTCCTCCCTAGGGATAAAAGAGTGTAATCGTAACTTCATATTAAAACTGCAGAGAGTTGTCCACCAAACAAAGTTAGCCCTTTCTGCCCTAGTCCACCAGTGCCCGGTGCGCGGATGAAAGCAGTGAAATAGTCACTGCTGGTAATTGTGCTCTGTTACAACCTCTTCATTGCAACATCCCTGACACCTGAATAGCTGCAACTCGATCAATTCCCACACTAATATTAACAGATCCAGAACCCAAGATACAAAGCAAGTCAGAGAGGAGAAGGGAAAAGTCCAAAAGCTTTTGCTTTAAGGGTTATAATAGTTTTATTTCTCCTGCACAGATTATAAAGGAATTTCACTATCTCGGGCTTTTACAGTGAATAGAAAACTCAGTTTCAAGTGATTGAGTTTAGATTTCCAAGTAGCTGTTAAAATAGACTGAGTATAATGGCACATTGCTGTCATCTGAGGCCTCTTTGGTGTTCTTCATGAAAGGAGCTCAGTTCAAAAAGGAAAGAGTACCTACAACCTAAAATATCTTGGTACATTCGACAACCTCATTGAAAGCCTCAGCAGAGAGGCCTGTTCTAGATTTTACGGGTCACAACTGAGACAGAAACTGTAGGATTGGGAGGAAGATTCTTCTACTGATGTTCACAACTTTCTTTGAGGAAGTCTTCACCCAACAGTTTTGCTCACACCCCATATCAGCAAAGTATTTGAGTGTATGCTGAACATTAGCAATATGAGTTTTCCTGATTAATTTTCTTCCAGTTCTCCACAGGACCCTCTGTTGCAAAAATCTTTGACAATTTAGGGCTTGGATTCACACAGAATGTGGCATGAAGGAGAAAATAAATGGACACAATGATTTCGTATTTATTCTTGTTTCTCTTTGGTGTCATTTTCTACCGCTTCATTAAAGTGCTTATTAGCATAGCCTTGTCATCTACTGAGAAATAAAGTAAATATTGGCATAAGTCATGAAAAAGGTAAATAAAGCACTACACTCTACGTTCTCCACAGTAAAATCCAGAGCATTGCTGCTACTGTTGCCCCTCTATGGTTGTTTTATGCAAAGATTCAGTCAAACATATCAGAAATGGTCTGTGGGATATGAGGAATTAATCAAAACCAAGCTGCCCGAGACAGTACAATATACACAATACTTAAATGGTACCATGTATCTAAGTCTCACATCATAAATGGAGATATCTCATAAAAAAACTGTATACTGAATCTTTTATATCAATCACCTCCTCTTCTACTTTTCTCTTCTCTCCCCCCTCTCCCCCTCATGTTTTGGTTTGTAATCTGCTTCCAAAAAGCTCCAGTTCTCTAGCTGGGAAAGCACAAAATCAAATTTCAAAGTTAATACCCGATTCTCACCTTCTTGTATATTTTATTTTGCCATTTTCATTTTTAGCTGCAGTGTAATTTTTTCCTTCTCCCATGAGAAATTTTGCTTGGAAACAGACCTGAAACTTCACAGCTTTTATTCCCTTTTCTCCAACTGTCCTAATCCTTATAATACATAATTTTGAATTATTTGTGGTTATTGAACTGCTTCTCCCTTCATCTTTGAAGCAGCTTATTGGATGAGAAATAGACTGCAATACGGATATTGAATAACAGTATGAAAAGTAGTAAAATGGTTATCAACCAAAAACTCGTCAAAACAAGTCTCCATATGATTAACAAACAGATTTTTTTTTTTTCTTTTTTTTTAAGGTGGAATGCACTGTTACAAGGGGAAAGTTGAATAGAACAAGCACAAGGAGGTGGTTTCATTTCTGAGACAAAGACATGACAACGCCAAATATTTAAATTTAATTTCTAAAAGAATGAGAAAAGACATTTCTACGCATCCTGCGCGACTGGTGCTAAGGTTGGTTGAGTTGGTGCCGCTGAGGTCACAACAGGCAGTGACTGGGGGCTGCGCCACTGTCTGCAGGGCAAGATGTTCCCCAAGCATTCAGGTACTTCTGCCCCCACGCACGGCTCCCATCTCATTAGTGGGCTAAGCTTCCTCAGAAGAAAGGAATTTCAGAATCCCTAAACCCCACACTGCCTAGCTCACACTTTTTAATATTTGAGGAATAAGCACCTTGAGTGCACCAGAGAAGAGCAGCGTTTGCTAAGCCTCTTGCTTTTTGCCCTGTACCAAAAAGCACTGACTTGTTCAGTGATCCACTTACCAGTTGGATCAGTATTATTTTGTTCTCTTATGAGGACCAACTTGCATTATATTTCATTTAGAGAATTCATACTATTATTAGCTGACCATCGTCTCTTTTGGCTGACCCTTACCTATAAACCATTCATAGCAAAAAACCACCATGGGATAAATTACATCCTTCTGCTTCTGATATAGATAAATATGAACATATAAAATTACTCCTCCTTTTATGGATATTTCCTTTCAGTCTTAAAAAAAGATGTGTCCATTGTACCTCTTTCTTGATTAGATATTATTATTTGAATAATCATGCCTATGAGTCTCTCTATGCACCTTTATAATTTTTCCAGGTCCATCTTTTAGTAATATCTTCAGAGAAAACTATTTACACACGCTAAGATAACTCGGAGAAAAAATGCTGCTAACAAATCATCCAAAATCCCAGCCCTTCATGAGTTTTTCTTTCCTTTCCTGTACTCTTATGATCATCTTGTTCATTTCAAACCTCTAAATTTTAACTCCTTTGCCTCCAGTCCCTGTCTCCTCAATATCTTTCTAAAGTAAAAACAGCTTTGCCTTCCCTCCAAATGACTCCAAGGGATCAAGTTAAGGAATGCGTGATAGAGAGATGAGGGAGACAAAATTGGAGAATGTAGAAAGCTGAGATTAGACTTTTTTTTGTGTTAGATTTTAAGGCATAAAAGCCTTTGTTGTTGTTCAAGAGAGCCATCAACACTATCACAGAACCTTAGCATGACTTTACATCTGGTCAAGAGATTGCCCAGAGATGATATGTTAGTGGGAAACACAAAATATTATTAAGCTACATAGGGAGAAATTAATACTGCCTGGATTATCTGTCTATCAGTTTCCTGAATGGTGCATGTGATAATTTAAGAATTTCCTGTTTGGCATCACATTTCTCTGACATTTCCTGATGGTGAGGGTTTTTCATATGGTACAATGTTCCTTAGGTGGATGAATCCCGACTGCTGATATTTCCAAGTCATATTTAACAGCATTGTGTAACTATAACTCAAAAATGCATTCACATTCTTTCTTTTCTAATCAATAGCTAAAGCAATTGGCAGTAAAAGTCAAATAGGGAATTATGAGAGCATAAAAGGTAAAACTGCCCTAGAATGCCACTCTCAAAAGTCTGTAAGAGACTGATTTCATTAGAAGTTATTTCCCTAGGTTTGGGCTTTTCTCAATTGCCGATGATTGACGTGGCAAATTCTATTTTCACATTTAAAAGATTTTAATCTGTAAAACATTTCTGTATCAAAATGAATCTGGAGATGCTTCTTACAAGGTTTACTTCCCAATAAACTCGTGTAGACTTCTCCCAAGCTGGCAATGAGCCTGTCATTTCAAGTTTAGCAGCAGATTCTCCGTAACAGTTAGAAAAGCTGCACCCTTGCGACGGTTTTACTGCGCAGTAATTTCCCTTTGTCCGTAACCTTGAAGAAACTGCAGTCCAGGTTACTACTCTCGCATTGGTATGTGTGGGTTTTCTTTCCTATATTAAATCTACAAGTGAGAATAATTAAACACAAAGTTAAGGTTTGGGGCTACAACACAACACTTAGAATAAGTTGATACCTCTCATCTGACATACACATCTCTATGTTGCTTTTCACCTGCCAAAGTTATTGCCCTTAATACATAAAAAACCTGTCCAAAATCTGGCAATTATTGAGGTGTCAGTGCTTTTTAATGCTATAGCTTAAAAAAAAAAACAAACCAAAAGCACCTGCCCTTCCGCTTTCAACTCCTGACAGAAGATCTTAACCATACTGAAACCACCATTCAACAAAACCTTTCAACACCGATCCCAAACAAAACTAAAGTAAGAAATGTTTGGAACAATTCAAAGTTGTATTTTTTTTTATCACTTCAGTCTAGAGATTTCTACAGTGAAAGTTAACGTTTTACCATAAAAGGAGTTATTTTATCCTGTAGATAAAAAAAAAAAAAGCCCAACAATAAAGTTTATCTGGAAACTGAATTACTCTTTGAAAAAGTTTGGACATCAGCAAAAATGGAAGTCCTGACCATAGCTATTTCATCTGGCTGCACACCTCTTCCTATTCATATTCCCACTCATATTCCAATAGAATAACATAGCTGAAGGACAGTAAGAATATTAGAGATCAGAGAAGGATTCATCTGAGCAGTCACGAGCTTTACTAGTGCTATGTGTGTACAGAGCCACCCAGAAAGGAACAATAACTTCAAGCTTATGGTTTTCTTCAGTTTTGTGTTTTAAGGAACCTTGACTTAGTAGCAAAAAAGAGGCGCAGTCTACACGTTTGCCAGTAGCTGCCTTGACCTTCTTTGCAATCCATGCAAAAAAAAAAAATCCATGGCCTGCTCCGAAGTTCTCAGAAAGGCAGGAAATTTGTTGTAGAAAAAATATAAGGCCCTCTGCATGTTCTGTATTTCTATATAGAACTAAATTGTGTGCAAATAACATCGGGTGATTGCAATACATGCAGATATTTGCTTGGATAAGGCACAAGCGAAAACCAAAATTAAAGATGCAGTGTTGTGAGAGCGTAGGGAATTTCACATCCAACTCTGGCGTCCAAATCTTTGATAATGCAGGCAGGTTCCCATATTTCAAACAGTAACTGTTGTTACTTTATTACATAGTTGATAAATATCTAACTTGTATCTGCCATTGTAAAGTGATATTTTGAAAGCTCCTAACTTATAACTCACGTTATTTGACCTGTCCTTAGCAGTCCGTAGACCAAGTGTAACACCGCCTATATTCACCTTTGAAAGCTGTATGGCTCATCTCCTGAAGATAAAGGAAAAAACCTGTCTTCATAAAGTTGGCAACATAACTGGACATAGGGGAAATGGCATTTTAAATCAGATGTACTACAGTTTTCATGGTTAATGCAAGTCTTTAGACTTGATTTAGGTAACACATGGCTGTGCTACTGCAGGAGGCTTTGCTCTAAGATAGAAGGGCATTTGATTGAGGACTTGTAGCTTTAAATAAGAACAATTAAAATTTATTTGATATTTGAAAACACACACACTTGTTCTCTGTATTGACTTTTAAAGTCTGCCAAGCTGAGACTATTGAGCCTGTCAGTGGGCTCATCCAATGATTATAGACAGGAACGCAGTGACTTTATCTTGAAAGCATACAGGAAAGACTCATTCTAGTAACTCAATTTTAAGATCAATACTGTTCAATTATTTAGTGTTTTGTCCTTACAGATAGTACAATTGTGTGTAATGAAGGAGGGATGCTCTGGGTGTATTTATCAGATGCTGTGCAATTTATGACCAACCAGAGTTAGCGCTTGTTAGGCAGCTTTGAACACATTTTGAAGAGATCACCCTGACTCAGGTCTGACGCATCCTGGTGAGCTGTGCCTCCCTCCAACCACGGCAGAACCAGCTCTCAGCCATTCCCACCAGGCATCGCTGAGATGTCAGCACTGGGTGGAGTGGGGAGACCTCAGCCCTGCCATGATGAGAAGACAGTGTAGGGCAACGTTATCTCAGGCATGAAGCCATTACTGTGTTACTGCTGCCAACAGCTCTTTCTTAGTATGGCCTCAGCTGAGCAAATACGCTGGCGAGAAAACTGGAACAAATGACTTGTAGACAGACAATCCATGAGCAGTCGGGTTAGGGAAAGGGTTTTGTAGCTTTGTCTGGGAAGAAGTGGGTGATGACCCTTCTATTTACACTTACACTGAGATGGAAGCTATAGTGGAAAGGTCTCTGCAAGAGGCATTTCATTGGCTTTTTAAGACCCAGGGATTTTCTGTGGGCCAGCATTGTCACTGCCATGAGAACTTCACACAGCAGCCGCCACCACTGTTTCACAGGCAGACTTGGTATAAGCAAGAGTTCAAGGATTACTTCACTTTTTTTTGGCTCACTATTCATCATCAATACAACTCATAACCTGAACATTGTTTAAGGACTCGCAGAAGCCAGGGGCACTACTGATTTCATAATTCTACAGGAAAGGGCTTTTCTCCATCTAGAATAGTTGGATATTCAGAAGAGCATGGTAACATACGGGAGGTACAAGATGAGCTTTTACCAGTATTTGGGGTTGGATGATTTTCTACACCTTAACTACATCTCATATTTGGAGTAGCGCAGATCATCTTGAAGGTATGAAGTATGCGTTCACTGCTGTGAATCATAGCACTGAATTTTAAAAATAACCAATTGTTCTTACCACTAAAAAGGCAAAAGCAAACGCTCATGCTCTGGATTAAGAGCCGTTGGAAAGAAATTTGCTCCACTGTAATTGGAAACATGGGATAAATGGGAATATATTGATATTATCTGCAGTGTGCACCTCTGCCCTCTGTGTATTTGGCACCAGACTGCTTGCACAGAGTAAACATTCTTGGGCTAACCGGGCAGTTTTCTCCTTTGGCGCTGGGCTGTGCTTCTTTGCAGAGACTCTGCATTTCTGTTTACCATCTGGCAGCAGCCCAGCTGTGTCCTTTGGGGATCCTTGGCTTAACAATGGTACAGCAGAGCTGGTACAATCAAAACTGCACCCTCTGCAGATCGGACCATTTTAACACATTAACTATAACGTGAGCTCAAGAGGCACGTATAAAATTCAATCCTCAGAGGAAGCAGCTAAGGGCAAAGGCATCCCTAACCGGAGATGGAACAGCCCTGCCCTGGCTCTCCTCTCACTCTGTGCCCGACAGCTGGATTTGCGCATCCTGCCTCTGCAGCACAAGTCATTGCGATTGCGCTGAGTGCATGGGACACCCAGAAGGAGAAGCTGGTCTGGGAGCAGCTTGCCAACAGCTGATGGCTGCCTGCCCCAAACACGGCATCCTGGCAGCTGGGAGAGGGGTTCACGGGCCACTCCGCCTCATACCGATAGTCCACCCAGCCTCATATGCGTAACTGAAATGGGAGGATTTTAGATAAGTCAATTTAATATCTAGTTAGGTCATTGCCAAAAATTCCTCAGGAAGAGGTGGCAGGATTTCACCCTCTTTGATGGCAGTGGTACTGTTCAGCCTCCTTTTTGCCAGTGTTTAAGCTGTCTTTGCACAATATGGGATTTCCTCCCACCCCTGAGATTATTGCAAATAGATTTTGAATATAACATTAATCTACAGTGAAAGCCTCACAGCATTTTCTATAAGCAATCAGTCTCTGAATTAGTCTAATTCACACTGGGAATTCATTCCACTGTAAAACCTTCATTACTGAAAACACCCTAAAGATTATTACTTTTTCTCCATTGATTTTATGGATGATGGAATCCTTGAAGTTTTCTGGCTGAAATGGACTTTTTCCTCTCCTTTGGTTATCATCAGCTACAAATTTTATAATTCATGTCTGAGCAGTGAATAAATATGATTATGTTGAACAGTAAATTTCAGCTAAGAATCGATACATTATATCCAGAAGTATTTATGGAGAATATTTCCATCTCCTCTGAAGTGAGGTAATATGGCTGTATTTCCCCCATTCTCAGATTTACTATTGTTTCCTGGCAGTTTATTATGTGCAATGATTCTGCTGGAATTTGCTACGGAAAATTATCAGGACATTCCTTTCTCTCTCTGTTGCTATTGTACTGAACTGCTCTCAGTGAAATCCCAAGGCTGAAAAATTAAATGCATTTATAGATGTCAGTAATCTCTGCTTAGAGACTAGCAACCTTCCTCCTATTAAATCACAATACTCACACAATTAATTGATCAGTTAAAGAGGGAAAAAAAAATAAAATCAGTCTTGCAGTTCACTCAGTCTAACTTTTCTGATAAGTACCCACGCAGAGTTAAAATAGAAGGAAATAATTCTCTAGTTAAAAATTTTCCCTTGCCAGTATGTTATTCTGTCAGCTATTATAAGGATATCAGTAACTTCTTTTTTTTTTTAAGTGTAAATCAGCATCACAGGATAAATATAAGTTGTACGGAGCTATGGAATGAAAAAGAATTACAAAGTGCTTTGTCATGCCACTTGATCTTAGCAAACAGCAGCATATTTGTAACATGTCTTCAGAATACTATTTCATATCAACTAACAAAATAGAAATATTTTATAGCTGGCAGTAGGAGAAAGAAACAAAAGACAAAAAGTATCTCAAAAGAGATGACATATTAAAACTCGCCCCACTGAAATAGTTGTGAGTTCTCCAGTTTGTTTCAGTAAAACCAGGACCGGCAGTGCTAATCCTAAATGTGGTCCAGAAAAAAAAACGTTCCTCCTAATTTAAGTTCAGCCAAATCACACACTTTTCGAAAAGGAAAGTAATCCAGTTTTGAAAGGCCTCAAAAAGATTACAGAAAAGATTTTGACAAATAATGATAGTAAGTTGGGAAAGAGATGATAAATGCAGTGCTTTGTATCTAATTGTATGCCTGGAGTACAAAATCTTTTCTTCAGGAATAAAATGCTATAGTAGCTGCCAAGTACAAAAAATCTGTCTGTGCAGAGCATCCCCCGGAAACCTCCATTTTCAGTCATCCAAACCCTCTGAAGTAACTGTCAGCTTAAATGAATTATTAGCCCTAAGACAAGAAAGTTCTTTGCCTTTATTAATCAAAAGAACTACTTTGTCTCATTTAAAGTTATGTTTGCATTATGTAGCAAGTGGATACTTTACTCTTTATCTCTGCTATACTCAATTCATTTAAAATCTAAACACTTCCCTCTGGTTATTGTAATTTTTCCATCAGAAAATTTTCAGTGAAAATAATTTTCAGTCACATTTTGAATTCAAACAGCTTAGGTGAAATAAGAACAAGATTAAATATTAGTTCTTCTACTTCTTTTTTTAATTATAAGCTTTACACTTGCAATGCTAATACAGTAATGGTGTTGGCGGCTTCTTGATTCTTGACACAGAAGTCTGCTTCAGGTCAGTAATTGTCATATCTTCATTGACTTGCAGAAGAAAACACAAGTCAAAATCACTAGGGGAAAACTAGTGAAGGGGATAGTGCTTCAGATCGCTGAGGAATAGGATTATTTGAAATTGCTACCCAAGATCTAAGGTACTACAGCACGTGTGATGTTAAAGAGACAAACAGCCAGAATAAGTAAAGTAATTGAATACCCATCACAGAGGCGCTGCAGACTTTACACCGGAGATCACTCCAAACCTAGGCAAGACTTCTAGACCTCTTACACGGACGGGGAAGATAAGTGCTTCCAAAGGGCACTTCAAAACCCCGGCTTGCAGAGCCGAGAGCTGCCTACAACGATCAATAGCAAGCACTAAACTAAGACCAGGTAGATTAATTAGTTGAATAGATTTATAACTCAAGTCTGTCAGAGGTAAAAGTCACAGATAAAAAGACAGGTTTTTGATAAATGTGTCCTAAAAAAAAAAAAAAAAGTGTCTCTCGACAAAATCCCGTGGCAGGCAGGTATTCGGTTCATCTCTAATTATTTGAATAGCATCAACACGGACTTTGCATCCCCAGAGACAAAAAGCATTAAATATGAAACTTACTTATTCAGTATGACTCTTGTATGTGTGCCCACTCTTGATTTTCCCTACAAAGAAAGAGTTGTGTAGTAGTTGTTGTGCACATTAAAAAGGTGTTGGAGCAGCATGCAGTGCTCTCCGGGATAACTCTTTCTTCCCTGGCTCGGTGACAACCCCCCGGCAGTTTCTTTCTTTTTGTTTTCAAATTCAAACTTTGTTTCTCTCCCTTTCTACTAAGCTTGCAAGCCTTTCAAACAATACCATTTTCAATAATTCACTAAATAATATCTAACGTCTTAAAACTTTTATAGCACTTCAGGTTTGCAAGCTGGAAGAGTTTCTACAGCCTCTGAGGCTGCCACAAATCAGAGAATTCATTATACAGCAAAATACACTCTCAAATTGAGACTGTTCTTGAAAACAAGCCTATTTTTTTCTGCAACAATAGTTGCAAAATAACTGGAAGTTTTAAGCCAAATGGACTTCTCCACCTATGAAATAAGAAATGTCTGCATTAAATAATTTTTCAGGCGTAGCAGTGGAAAATGAGTTCCCAATGCCCTCCTTCATCAAAGTGACCTAGCCAAAGATTCATTTTTAATCAGATATGAAGTGGCTGGAAAGGTTCAGGTTACTGCAGATCAGCGGGTTTTGACATCGCTGTAGCTTGTTCCTGGGGGACCCTCGCTACTCCTCGAGCAAACCGTCCAGTAGAGAAAGAGTTTTTTTCCCCAGATCTTTGGTGTATGGTGGGGGAGATGCACTCATGCCCTAAAATACCGAAAGCAGAGTTTAATCACAAAAAAAGCTAAAGAAATATAAATGGAAATGAAAAAATAACTCTGGCCTGTTCGTTGCTCTGTCGTATCTGATGCAGGATCAGGAAGAGTGTGATTGCATTTCTGTGCCTCAGCTACACTGCTTCTAGTAAACAATGGCAACCAAAGTAAGGCACTGGGCATGCCAATTATTTTGGGCAAAAGCAGAATGATGAATGGATATCTTGTGGCAAGGCAAACTGATAACTTTTATATTATAAAGTACAGTAAAATAATGAAAACTGAAATAAGTTTTGGTTGTCTATGAAGCAAGCCCAGAAAATATGGCAGCTTTATTCAGGATATTCTCTGGACTTTGTTGTTGATATTTTCCTTGGCAATACATAATCCCTGCTGAAAAAAACTAAGATTGGTCTTGGTCAAGAGATATTTAGACCCTCCTCTCTGTGAAGCTGATGGTTCCTATCCATTTCACAGTCAAGGTTAGGAGATAACAGTTCACAGAGGTTATACCCAGCCAGGATCGCTAAAGTCAAAGGTACCACCGAAGTGGGTGTTAAGCAAGTGAGGAGACAGTGTCACACCCATGCCTGCATCAGGCTAAAGGCTGGATCCATTTAACATTTAAAACCAGGAAGTCTTATGCTCTGATGAACGGTTGTGAGCCGTCAGCCTTGCATCTCAGAAAATGCTTTTGTTACAGTAAAGATTCCCCTGACTCAAAACATCCCTGCACTGTCCATCGCAACTCCCTCATTTTGTTAATGCTCATGTTCTTTTATGTTTTCCTTCAAAATAGGAATGAGTATCTATCACTTACATCATGAAAGATCAATTTTTTTTCTCCTGATTTTGGAGCTGCTATAAAGAAAATATTTTCTTGCCTTCTTGTCTACAATACCTAACATATACTGATTGCTTTTGGCCAAATCACATTAGCAGAATCCCACTACATTACTTTGCTGAGTGTCTCTACATTATAGGAGATCTACTGCCATTAAGAGAGAGAAAAAAGAGCAACCCAGCCATTTGGTTTAAAATAGGGTAGGAGAAGAAAACAGTTTGTGTTGTTCTTAAAGACTTAATCTAATTCCCTGGGAACTTTTCCCTTCTCTTCTGCTGAAAATAGATTGGGCTTTCTTACTCTTTTAGGAAGTCCCCAACAATCAAAAGTCTAAATAACAGAACAGCTAAGTAACATATGATGAACTAAATAATTTACTTACTGGAGGGCCTCCTAAGCAGAGCTTTTCTGTCTGAAGATTAAAGACTGTCAATATACTACTTCAAAATCTGTTGCTTTTCAAGCCCTCCCTTGCCAACGGTACATCTGGTTCATCTAACGAACTGTAAATGTTGAGCTTTAATTGCATGCTGGAAAGTCTGCATGGCAAACCTGCAGCCCAGATTCCTTATTTAAAGAACTTCACAAATTTCTTTATTAAGGAAAAATGAAACAACTTGAAGTTGACTTGAAGTCATGGCTTCATTTTTTTCTTTTTTTTTTTTCTTTTTTCTTTTTTTACATACTGCATCAAAAGAACAACAGAAAAAAACCCAATCAGTTGTCTTTGTTGTCTTCCATTTTTCTTCATTATTCAACCCTCCTTATAAAAGTGAGATGCGTGGGCATAATTTTAAACATATAGGTATATATTTTCAAGAAAAATATTTTATCATTATGAAGCACCTACTTGACCTACTTGGTACTAATCTCAGAAGAGGAAGAAGAAGTTGAAATATAAAACTGTTCCATGGAGTAGGAAGTGCAAAATATTTTCTGATAGATGCATTTACAAGTAAAAAATGCTTATGTCAGGAAGACTGGAACCCCCCACTGCAGAACTCTGAATGAACTACTCCAGAGCAGAGAGAGTAGTCCCTAAATTTATGAAAGCGCAATAAAGTTATTCAGGCAATTAAAGGACTGTAATTCCAGTTTCAGACGTAGACAAGGTTATAGAACAAAATTTTAAGGGGAAAAAAATATCCCAGGACTGACCTTGTTTAATATCAGCAACTAACTACATTAACAACACCGGCAAAGACACGAGTTGTGCTAATGAGATGAGCGAGGAACTTGGGAGGCAGTGCTCACGGCACAATCTAAACTGCACACAAAGAAATGCAGAGCCGCGTACTGAGGAGTAACGGTGAAAAGGCAAGGTCAGGCACCAAGGACAAAGGCCTGTTCTGCAACGTATCGGCACTGTGTCAGCTTACAGTCACAAAACCAAAGACCTACGGGTTGAGATGCCCTCAGGAAAGGCTGACTGGCTGCAGGTCAACTTTTGTGATGTTAGTAGAAACCACGGAAGTGTTTACCCACTGCATTTCCATTGGTTATACTATCTTTTCTACTGCAAAGACAAAATGATAGAAAGCACACGGGGCTGCTTTTCCACATCTTTACTCAGCTTTTATGTAGGCAACTGCCTGTTGCTTCTCAGAGTAAGAAATAGTCTTAGGTAAAGCTTGCCCTATTGCTTGAGGTGTTGTTCTGCAGCCACACAGTTCTCCACGCTGCAGCCCTCCCTTCTCAAAAACACGCACTTTTTAGCACCCAGGAAGTTCCAGAAGAATTCTTTGAATTCTCATCTTGACCAGATATCTTCAGAGATTTAATTCATTCATTTTAGCACAAGATGGATTACAGCAATATGCAGTCGGCTGATCTCCGAGGTAGGTGTTGGTAGACTACAAGCAAAATGGTGCTGTCAAACACTTGACACATACAAAGTGCCAAGAGCCCAATTTTGTCAGTTTTATGTTGGCTGTCTGTCAAAGAATGAAAAGAGTACAAAATCAGCACAGAACAACCAATGTCGCAAAAAAACGGATCCATGAATTAGAAGGCACAAGGATCAAGTAGGTCATATCACCCTTTTCTGCTTACCCATCTTCCCTTCTACAGTTATGTCCTGTGCCTAACTCCGCACTATGTGCCATCTATGCAGTCGGGGGGAAATCTTGCTCCTGTCTGCATCAGTGACAAAATCTGGCCAAGGGCAATCTGTCATTTGGAGAAATAGAATTAGATTCTTCTCAGTTACTCAGGTAATTCCTTTGCATACTATAAAAGAACACAGAAGAACATGAGAATTACCATATTTTGTATAATTCTCTCATTAAAATTTGCAAGTGTTAAATTTTCTGTGACATGCTATTATTTCCTACTGCCTTCTCTTTGAAGTTGTTTTCTGTTAGAAAATGCTAACCTTTAAGTGACTTCCTGTATAGAAACTACTCGTGAGGGTTTATGGAGTAGGGAACTTGTTATTTGCCAAATTAGTTGTTTCTCAATCTAGAGAGAAGTAAAACAATACTACTGCGTAATTCCGTAAATTGAGATTAGCATGAAATAAGTCATTTAATGCAGACTGGAAAAAAAGATTGCAGGAACATGCATGATGTATTCCAAATAATTGCTTGATTGTGATGCTAATACGAAAGATCAGGACTTATTTCTTTTTCTCTCTTTCTTCCTCTTTTGTGTGCATGTGTATGAGTTTCAAGACCTTTTCTGAAAGCATTTCCAGTTTCTAGTCATCTTTAATTTACCAGTATTCAGAAACACAAGGAGGAAGGAAAGGGAGGAAAAGAAAGGTATATTTAAGCTTTAAAAACTCACTGGAAAAAGATGAATGCACAATTTAACTCCAAAGTACAATACCATTTGATGTCAGATAAAAGGCTGAATTTTCATTTACTTTGTTAATCATAAATACAATGAAGAGAGGAGAATATATTTTTCAATAATTTCTTTTAATCACCGGTATGATTTCAGGGATACAGATCATAAAAATGCATTTACTGAGGTGAATTAAAACCCTTTTACTTACATACTCCAATAAAATCACCAGAGCAAATTGTTTTATTGCGTTCTTTGCCAGCTACTTGTCCCCTCTTGGAGGCAGTGATCTGTGTTTGTGTCAGACACTGGTCTCCAAGTGCAATTTGAAGTATCAAGGACAGCTGGAAAAGGAACTTTAAACTGATAAAATGATAAACACAAATGAATACTCATACATAAACTCAGGTGATCACAAACAGTGGGATCTGGAGTTGTATTGGACTGCTAAGAGAACATCACCGATAGGTGATGGATCTTGATCTGCATCCCTTTACCCTGTTGGATGGGCCTTGGGCAGCCTGATCCGGTGGGAGGTGTCCCTGCCCATGGCAGGGGGGTTGGAACTGGATGATCTTTAAGGTCCCTTCCAACCCAAACTATTCTATTATGCCCTAGTACCAGACGCTGCTGTCAGCAGCACGGAATAGTCGCTATTAGTGCAAGTCTATCATCAGATGGTTGAATTTCCAAAGTTTGTTGAATGTCATCCTCAAATGCCTACAGAGATTGAGCCTGAGAAGTGGGATAAATTTTAACAGAGAAGAAAAAAAAAAAAAGGAAAACACAGCAAACTAAATGAACTGGACAAATATAGCTCAGCTAGGTACCGTAATCTCCACAGGTCTTTCTCCCTTCCCCGTGCTCTGAACTCCTCATGCACTCAGCTGGCAGTGGGGAGTGCAGACCTGAGGCAGCTTTGGATTGGTCTGCCTCAAATCCTTTGTGAAATGTTGTCTCCTTGAATGCTAGGAATCCACATCCTAAAGCTTTTTTTTCCCCCTATTGACTACAGAGAAACAGCCTTATGTGAATTCTCTCTCCTCTGCTGTAGCCTCTGCAACTGCAGGGGAAGGTTCCTTATTGACATCCTCCTCAAGGAGCCCCGTGTTATCTGTGCCACACCATCGCTTCTGTTTCTCGTCAGAGTGCCAACACACCATTTGAAGTAACAAAACCTTCAGTGGATGAGATGCCTTCCTAAACAGAGACCATAAAATTTCCATCTCCTAGACCTAAACTGCTTTCTCTATTTAAATCACTTGCTTAATTTGCTTCGTATCATTTATACAGCTATGCTGGCTCACAAAGCATCACTGGAGGAATTTAGAGTTTCAGAGAAAGACACTGCTTCACTCCAAACTCTCCCTGCTTGAAGCACAGGAACGGGCTCCTCCACCTCTGTGCTCGTTTGCCCGCTGGTTCTGGGCAGTGGCAGCAGTTCACCTGCTAATGCTGATGAACAGGTCTTAGATCATTCCTCTCCAATCACCAGTGCAGAGGGGAAAGGCCCCTTTCCCACCACAGCTTTGGTCTGCAGGGCTTATAGGTATTGCTGAAATGGAAGGCAGCAGCAAAGGACCACAGAAGGATCAATGTATGGAGATACAACTCAAAAAAAAAAAAAAAAAATCGATTTCCAAGACGTTTGAAGGAATCCGCTTATTTTGCTCTATGTTCGTTTTCTAATATTCATACAGAGAATAAGGAAAAGGCATGTTTACAAACAAAATCCCCATGGAAAGGCTGATTAAATTCTGTTTCTATCCAAAGGAATGGATCATTGAATGAATAAACAATTAATAGTTTTTCCACCTGTAACTCTCTGGCTGTAGTCACACCACATTTCTAATGTTAACACTGAGTTTAATCTCACTAAAGCCTTGCTTACATGTGTAAATCTTTAGTTATGTCATTAGTGGCACCGTGTAATCAAATCAGTGTTTTGATGACAAATATTTCAAAGCCACCAGAAGAAAATACAGGCAATTGAAGGATCTGTTGTCTATGTTTTCTTATGCCACTTCTTGGCTTTTCTCTCCAAGGAGGAAAAAAGTTTCTTTAATAAATAAGTCAGCTTGTCAGCAAGCCCAACATTTACTTTGGAAACTGGAATGACCTGAGGAGTAAAGTATTTCTGACTGTATTCAGCTGCTGCTCTTCAAAATGCTCTCAGGTTGGGCTTAAAAGTCTTCGTAGACAAACTATGGTCACAGAAGGTCCGACCCCTTAAGCAGCCATCAGGCTCTACCACGAGGCATCTGTGCAAGCCAGTAGTTCACCTGCCACCCCGACAAGTTGCCCCGGGGCTTGTATTCCCCTGGACAATGCTGCTGAGTGAAGCGCAGCTTGTCATTTCATTTATTGTAAAAGGAAATTATAAGTTTCATTCAACTACGATAAGGTTTTTTGCCTTTTCGCTCTGTCAGGGCTGTCCAAACCCAGAACACATCACAAACAACACTCCCATGCCCAAATTTTAGTATTTTACTTAAATCACATCTTGGATAAGCCCATGTAAGGTTTCCTTTCCCTAACACACAGATTCATAGAGATTTGCAAAATCACTGTGAAAAGAATTCCTGATCCAACTAGTGGTTTTTATTGATCTGGGCTGAACGTGAGCTGAAAAGGCAGGTGTGAAAGGCTTCTGAGTGCCTGCTGAGCTGTCTGCTGGTGGATTTTCAGGGCTGGTGCACGGGAGAGGACATTCTAGCACAACAAAGTCTACTCACACAATGACTGCAGTTCACAGCTATGGTTTTTTTTTTCTTTCCCTGTGCAAGCAGCAGGGATGATGCGTTTGATGGATCAGCTGCTGTCGGATGATGCTCTTCCATAAAGAAGCTTATCTCCACGTTGCCAAAGAAGAAATGCACTGGAGATCCCCCTTTCTGTAAAGCACAGATCCAGACTCACCGAGCAAAGGTTTCGTTCCAGTATGCTACACTGGAGTACAAAGTCGCAGCTCTCTCATTCGAAGTCAGGATGATGCACTAGGGATTGTTTTAATGGGCTGATTCAGCTCCCTGAACACTGGGTTCATGTTACTGCTGCGTTACAAGCTTGACTAATACTGAAGAGACGTATCCTGAAATTATCACTGAGCAAATACAAATGGAAAAAACGTGTGTGCTGTTCTCTGAGGACTCAAAGTAAGGCACATTTTGAATGCCTAATTTAGCAGACAGTATTGCAAATAAGAGAGGTAGAAAAAAGAAATGAAACACAACTTTCTACTACCAGAGCTTGGAATGAAACATGCCAGGGATGCATGCTGCAAAAGGACCGGGCAATGATGGCTGGGGAAAGAAAGCAATTTGAGAGAGAGAGGATGAAGAGGAAATCCAACTAACCACAAAACCACACGCTATGAACTTGCTGATAATCAACGACAGTGTATCAGGACCTGTCCCTGGAAACTGTTGAGGTGTTGCGCTGGCTGCACTGTAACTCCAGTGGAGATGAACTGGGTCTTTCTAGATAGAGCAGAGTTTGGGTGGGCTAAGGGGTCCCCCGGAGGCGCTCCTTTTTCTGTACTCTTATGGGCTGCCTTCATTAGGGATGAAGTTTGTAACTGTTGGACCTCAGACTACAGGCTGAAGCTTTGTGAGAGGAAGAACATCATGGCCCTGAGCACCAGTGTCACACATTCAGCAGCTGTGATTGAATACTCGTTATTGTAAATAGTCCTTGTGTAATATATAGTATAACATATATGTGATATAATAGTTTTGTAAATAGGGAGGAGCACTGCAAGAGAAGGGAGTTGAGATGCCTGGGAGGATACACTTAGGGCTAAGGAAGTAGCTCTACTCTTTTGACTTTAGGAAGAAGCACAAAACATGCCAAGAAAGTTATGCAAACTATCATAGGAATGAACAGGAAAAATTCTGTTGTATTTTTGAAACATAGTGGAAACTCCTCACCATTAAGCATAAGCAGATAAAGCTACTACGTGTGCCAGCTGAGGGGCCTGTTCATCTCCTGAAGGAGGGACCATTGCCCACAGCAACAAAGAGTTCACTGACTGTAGTTACACAAACACTGCTTTTGTTGCAATCATTTTTCAGGCAAACTATAAATAGACGTATAATATCTGTATAACAGTTTCCAAAGGGTAAAACACATTAAGAGAAAAGCATAAAACATACAGCCAGTTTGGATCGTGAACAGCAGAACCGGCCAAAAATTTTGGTTTGTTAGTGTTAAATTCTTCCCCCTTCTCCTCCCCAGTCCCAGATATTTACAAACACACTTGGAGGTGAGGTTTCCAATTAACTTGTTCATTAAAAATTGTTTTCTCCACCCTTCCGGCTACCGTAGTTCAGCCTGTGAATTTGCCACTGCTGCTGCTACTTTAGACACTCGTTAGCTGCTGTGGGACACGGGTAACCTGTATCACGCAGCATCATTGCTGCTTTGTGATGATCCACTCCCAAGGCTCCCCAGGAGCTCTCAGAGTTGGCAGTGGGCCCTTGCCAGGGGAATACTCTCCAAGAAACCTGCTTCTAATTCCACCAAAACCCTCAGAAGGAAAAGGATTCTTGTATAAATATTTACAGGGAACAAGTAAGAGGGGTCACGACTCATGAATACAAAGCGAATTCTGTGTTTTCAACAAATAGCATCCACAAATATTTTCTTCCCATCCCTCACACAGATATCACTTTAAGTAAGAAAATGCTTTTCTGTTTGTTATCAGAGAAGAGATACTACAAAGACTAATAGGAAAATTATCAGGGGATTTGAAGAACAGTAAGTAACTAAATTGCCTTTGTATTTTCTTGCTCATTCTCTATCCATTAATAATAAAAAATAGCAATGGAAATAGCCTTTGTGAACATTTAGGATATCCCCAACCAGCCCAAGATTGCCCCACCAAGTGTTTTGGGTTTTTTTTTTTTAAATTTTGACTTTCAGAGATGACTTCCACTTATCAACAAGAAAACAGACCTCTTGCTACTCTCCCTTACCTATACATATTAATTAAGAAATTCAAGCGATACTCTTTTTTTTAAAGATAAGAACAAGTTTGATGCCTGAGCTTGGCTGATGCTGCTCTGGCAATTATGTACGGATCTCCATAGTTGCCATTTGGCAATAGAAATGCCATTTTGCAACTATAAAATCACTCTGCTCAATAGAGTCGTGACTATTTCTGACTGCAAGAGCCAGCACACAAAACCAGAAGGCAAATCAAGGGTGACTGAAAAATAGTCTTCAATACTTTTTTATTTATTGGCAAGCTCCACTTTATATTCTCTATTATGTACTCCTTGGGAAGGATCAAAACTCATTATTTTTCCTCTTGCCAAGTAGGAGTCACAGGTAGCTTTTCCCAAGCTCCTGTATAAATCTTAACGTCCCTCTCTTTGTCAGCTGTTTCGCAGCACAGGCAGCAACAATCCCATCCTTCCTACATCTTCCCTGCCAGCTCTGTGCGGCGAGAGCTGCCTGACCGTGCCAGACGCCTTGGGACACGCCAGAGAGGATCACCACAGCTGGGATGGTCCTTGCGATCCACCAGCAGTGCTCAGCGAGAAGCACCATGTTGCTCACTGCCCTCTCTGGCGATTTCACGTACTGGCGGTGCAGGCCCAGCAAGACAAAACTTTTAGTTGATTTCTTTAAGTTCTTTTCCCCCTTGTGTTAATTTTTAGTCACAAGTTCAGCTAAGCAAACCATTAAGAGTGAAACAAACCGAGCGGAGCGACAAATTAAGCTGTGCCTCAGGCAACCAACACGTTTCTTTTTTAACTTCCATCTGTCAAGTGCTGGCTTCTGCGGTATGCGACAAAAAAACCGCTTCCGAACAGCTTTTCTCTGCTGAGGATGGGCAGCCTGACTGAGGAAGAGGAGGGAGAGACTCTACAGCCCATGGGCCCCAAATCTAATATCGAGGCCTTGTGAATCCACTGGCTGATTTGCAAACTACATGGAGAGGAGGAAAAGAAAACAAATCAGAATTTAGATAACATATTTGGAAAACTAACTTAAGGGTATTAATCTTCCCTTTAAAGAAAATTAAACTCAAGTATCCTGGCTCAGCCCCTTGTTATCGTTCATCTTTAGGCAGGATGGTCTCCAAAACGCAATGTGAAATTCCAATACAAACGTTAAACCATCAGGAAGGTGAATGCTCTCCTGACACCTATTAAAAGGGCAAGGACATTTGTGGCACTGTTATTATTTACCGAGTTGTACTCACAGTTAGAAAAAGAATGGAAATGTATTCCCTTCTCTGAAGGGTTTACAACTAAATCATTTTTTAGCAGTACAGAAATCAATGCATCCCTCCATTTGCTCACGGCAAACTTAGATGCATTAAAAAAATTACCGACAGAATCTAAAACATGCTGAAAGTTTCACTGGCAGCGTGAGAGAAAGATCATTTTGTATTTTACAGAGTGGCAGGTAGAGCTCAATTTTCTTTTTCTTTCCTGAAGCTGGGGAAATTAAAAGCCTATAAAAATAACAAAGGAAGCACTTGTAGGAGCTGAGGAGGTCTAGCTAATTAATTCTCTGAATAAAAAGGTTGAGATCATTGGTAATGATTCCACCTGAAGTTTACCAGAAAAGGCATTTTTTAAAATGAGTATGTGGATGGTAAATCGGGTGAATCTGGGGCGTTTCTCACCAGGAACACTGTTCACAAGGCAACGTTATTCTTGTGGCCAACCCTGACCTGGAGGATGCTTTTCAGTTTGTAGGCAATGCTCAGCACACCATGAGATTAATCTGTGGAGGAGAAAGAAGCAGTAGCAAGGGAAGTGCCACAAGTGCAAAATGATTTTGATATATTATTTGTGCCATATTTTTTTTACTCCTTAAGCAGAATTTAGTTTTGCCCTTTCACGTCCCTGAGATGTCCTGCAGGTTTGCCAGCCAAGAAATCTAAATTTTACCACTGTGGCCCATGGATTTTTCTGAACTCTGATACCCTTCTGCATTAGTTTCTACAAGCGTGTTCTGAAAAAATATTTTTACGTCTATTCCTTCAGTTATAAATTGAAAGTCAAATACCTGGCCACAGCTTTTCCTGACAGCTAGGGCAGAAAGCCAAAGTACCCAAAAGGACATAAACGTACCTGAGAGATATAAAGTAAGCACAATTTACTAAAAAAAAATAAAACCCACCAGTCCGCGACAACACCCACGCAGTACTAAATGCTAGAATATACCTGGACATTCACTTGGGAATCAGTTCTTTAGGCTTACAAGTTTCCTAATGCATCATCAACCTTTTCGTCTCTAACTTGTAATAGTTATTCATCGAGTAGGCAAAAAACACTCCAACAGATATTTTGTATGAGATCTCGTCTAAGGGTAGCAGTAGGTAGTGATATTTTTTATTGGTTTCACAATAACCCTGTATTATATACAAATATTAAAACCCTTTCCATATGTTGAATCGAGGTTTATGTTGTTACTTGGGTAGGGGGAAAAAAAAAATTGTTCAGAGCAACATCAGCTCCACTGGTTGTGCTGAAATATTAAAAAGTATAAATTATTTATGTACAGACTGAGACAGAAATGAAATGAGTTCTTCAAAATGTTACATATATGAATTATATACAATACTTGATTCAAGATGTTTAATTTGCTAGAAAACATCTACCTGAACTTACTTATGTTTCATTTTTTGTTATTTTTTAAAATCAATGTTAGCTAATGTTTAGAACAGCAATATTGCAATTCTAGCTTAACATTTTGAAAATAGAAAAAAAGGTCTCATCAACTATAAACATCAACTCTCGCTATAGCAAAACCAATTACATTTATTGAAGGTGAAAATGTGCCTTGAACTAAAAGGAACACCAGATTTTTATTGTAACAATAAAGACCTTAATCAAATAATTTCTAAGATATTATTTCAATGTTTGAGTTCTCGGCATACTCTGCAGGACAGCTGCAGAGTAAAATGTCACCACTATAAAGTCACAGTTTTTCATGGCTTTTAGTGAAGTTTTCATTTAGTTATATTATAGCAGATCAGACACTGATTTAACACCAAAATTGCTTAATATATATATAAAGAAAAAAATCTACAGAAGTTTTCCTAATAGCACGATATGTTCTAGTTAAGGAGTAGTCTGTTTTGTGTTGCTTCCTTTATTCAGGTTTTCTGCAGAGAATTTGAGACCTGGATCAAAGCTGAGGTTAGATTTTAATTCGCATTGGGCAGTGTAACTTTTCACATATAAACTTGCAGCAGGGAAATAAATATCCCCTCACCTTAAATGCTCAGTTATTGTTCTCGATCTGTCACACTTGATTAAAATACAGAGCTTGCCTCCCAGGCTGAAATTAGCTTCTCATTTTAAGTGACTAGCGTTCAGGTCTGAAAAATAACAGCCCATTTGTTTCAATATTTACCATGTCCATTTAGAAGGGCTTTACATTATGGCCAATTAGTAGTTAATTGTGATCCATAATTCCAACATTTGCTTGTTATTTTGAAATGCAGAAATTGGATCACACCCTCCTCTCCCTCCATGGCCTTTTGCCTTTCATCGAGATACACACCATGACTTAGGCTCGGGATGGTGTTGCAACAAGAGCCATCAAAACCTGTCGTACATTAATCTCTGGAAGAGAGCGGAAGAAAGACAGTATATAACTTGTTTAGGAGTACATATCTATTTGAAAAAATGACCAAGCTTGCTTTGCGTGCATGCTCGGGGGCTCTGAAGGTGTTCAACCCAGCGCTCAGGTTCAAGAAAATGCCCACCTGCTCCTGCTCTCAATTTGCTTGATCCAAACTCATCAAGGCTGTATCTATACAAGCCATTTACTCACTGTTGCTTGCTTGCTTGCTTTTCTGTATCCAAGTATGTGTGTGGGAAGGAGCAGAAAAAAAATTCACTGTAGAAATACATTCAAGAAAGACCCTCAAGCATGGAGCCTACATTGCAGAAGGAATTTATGTCTCAGCCATATGGACTCCTACAGTAGCAAAGCAGTTTAATATCTGGTTATGGCAACTAGAAAGGCAGAAACTCAGTCCATCCCTTATTCAACAGTCTGAACTACAGAGCTAAGGAGCATTCACAGATTCCCCCCAGTGTGTTTCATGTTCAAACCAGGAAACCCCCTTAGAGTGGGATGCCAGACTTTCTTAGAAGAGACACGCCTAGAACTTTGGGGGGGGAGGAACCTTTTAATTTAGTTGATTTTCAGAGTTTGCTCTTAGCAAGGCTGTACTGCACTGTCCATAAAGGGTACAAGTATCCAGCAAACCAGAAAAAGGCACTCCTTCCAGTCTCAAAAACAGTTCAGAAAACACATTCATATAAGCAAACAGAGTGCAGCAGGTCCTGACCAGCTGCTTCCTCTCCTGCAGTGGGGTCAGCATTACCTCTGAAAGGAAGCAACATTTCCGAATATCCTGAATATAAACATAGAATCGTATATGTTGGAAGAGACCCGTAAGATCATGGAGTTAAATCCTTAACCTAACACTGCCAGCTCCACAAATAATTCTCCAAAGAAGTCTTTCACATCCTGAGCTCCACATATTACTTTGCTGTCTGCCACTGCAGAATCCAACAAGCCCTCAGCAGCCGTGTACAGCGGTGCAGAGCCTACAGGGCTCGCTCCCCAGAACTTAAATCTTATGCTGACAGTTTACTGCTTTCCATTTAAAAACATGCTTCTCTTGGATTATTGTCATCGCTATGGGCAGCGCTTTGTGCTGGAAGGCAAGGGGAATAGCTTTCAGAAAACTTTATTTTAACGGCTCTTCCAGTGGACTGAGGTTCTCAAGACAATTTTGATAAAGAAGCTGGTAACAGGATTGAATTCTCACAGCAATCAGTCTCCTAAATGGAAGACAATATGAATAACGAGAGACTGAAGTACACCCAAGTTGTTTTTCCTTTGCTGTCTTACTCATCTCCTAGCTTCTGTTCTTTTCTCTCTCCCATATATGTCCCTGTTTATTATTTTCAGAGTTGTTCTACATGAAAAAAGGACCTCCATAGATGTGCCCTCAGTACCAGGATCTCAACAATTTCAGCAAGGACCACTGCTAATCCACACCATAATTGGTGCTCAGAATTTTCCGAGGTTCTCTTAATAAAGGCCTCTTGCAAATAGATCGTGGCACAGAGTCATAAAGTAGTGCAAGTGCTAAAAAGATAATAATCAACATCACCTGGCAAAGTAGCCACTAAAACTTCATCATTCATAATTTTAATTACACATTTGTAGAAGCATAGCTGAGAAGCTGCATTTTTCACAAAGCTTTGTACCTAAAGGAGAGGATTATTAAGAGATGATGATTTCACCCTTAAACAGTGAAGCGATTTATTGAGATGTACTGTGACAACTGCAAAATTACAGCTGTGGAAGCATTTGTGTGAAACATCCAACCAGAGAGGCTTTTCTAATCAGTGGTATCTCTTCTTTTTTATTAGCAATGCACCTGTGATGCCTGTGAAATAATAACATTACTGTCTGTAATATAGTATTTTTAAATGCATTTAATCTCTGGGATCTCAAAGTGTTTTGCAATAGAATAATATTTTAGTGGGCTTCCCTGCTGCCCATCCCCTAGTTTTGATGGTCAAATGTGGGCTGGTTGATGTGTGAAAACGTGAATTTAAAACTGTTTTTAATGTCAGGTCTTTGCAAAGCAGCTAATGGTTCCTTAAGGATCTTACAAGTTAACATGAGTCGAGGGATTTTTAAAATCTAGTTTTATTTATTTACAGGATATAATGTTTGTTCATTATTTTCAATACTATAATCATCTCTTTCTGTAAAAAAAAAAATAAATTTTACATAAAATGACCCAAACCATAAGAGATTAAATGATTTATTCCCGGATGCACATTAGGCCAACAGGAGAGTAAGGCAGAAAAGGGCCACCAGCTTTTGAAAGCGTGGAAGGCTTCAGGAGGGAACACCTAGCAGTGAGCAACGCAAAATAAATAGAAACCAGAGTGAATTGTCTGGGATGTGGGACAGAAAACATCTAGAGTCTCCGGGCTAAGAGGTTTAGTACTTGCCAGGTAGATACTCCTTTTGCATTACTCTGTGTAAAAGCCTGGAGGCATTTAGCAGAGAAGAGCTTTCAGTTGAAAATCACGAGGCTACAAAGAGGCATCAGTGAATTTTAAGGAGCTCTGGAGGTGGCAACTTTCTGTGTCCTCCCAGAGAGCTGCCTCAGCAACTGGGAAGGTGGATGCCTCCAGTTACAAGTGTTACTGTGCCGGTTACGTCCCTCTCCTGCTGAACAGGACTGGGAGATGACCTCATGCTGTAAACCCTTCTTATGAATTTTTAAGTCTCACACAGGAGGGAGCAAGACATAGATCGTGCTTGAAAGAAAACTTTGTTTTCGGATACAGTTATCTGAAAAGTCTCTTAAAATCCAACCAACCATCCTCCAAAACCTCACCAGACCAAATTAAAAGGTGGCCCCACCCACCTTTCATCATCACTACGCTCTCAAATGCACAGACAGTACATAGATTCAGAGTGACGCGAGGGAAATAAATTAAATCATGCAGCCACCGAGGCAATGGCAAATACCTAGAAAACATATTGCCTATCTGTCTTTTAAGGCTGAACACAGAACAAGAGAATCATGCTTTCTGGTGCTCTCACCTAAAGCATTTTGTTGTCTCTAAGGGTTAGTTATCAGTTAAAATGAGTTAAACTATTGCATTTTAAAACTTAATGAAACGTACTTTACGAAAGATAATGAATTCCTATGTTCTGAAGCAAAAAACCACATCACTTCAGAATGTCATATACCAGGCTCCAAAACGCACTACCACACCGATAACCCACTGCTTGTTTCCAACAACTTACTTCACAGGTAAGGGTTGGGAGGTGTGCAAGCAATTAATTGTTTGAACTGCATAAACCCATATTTCATCCATCTTTCCAAGAACACTGTCCCAACAAGAGCGCAGGCGGTTCACGTTATCCCAAGACATGTTTATTTTGCGGAGCTTTCCTTCTGCCTTACTCAGTAAAGACAGCTCCTGAGCTTCACACTAACTACGCCCATGCTACAGGGGAAAATACACCATTCCTCACCACCTTCCTCCATACACTGATTATTTTTCCATGCAAAGCCAGAAATACAGGGAAATGCCACTCAAGCATTACCCATTCAGCCAGGGAGCACAGAGCGCTGCATCATAATATTAAGGAAAAACACTGTCAGCCAACTAAATTTAAAACAAATAGAAAATTCCACAACAAAACCCCAACTGCACTGCAAACAAACTGGGATAAAGCAGCAGTACCCTTCAGACCTATACCAAAGCAGGCAAGAGAAATGACAAGGTTTCCTTTCTTCTTCAAAATAAAAAATTCATTTGAGTGTCCCTGGGAGCATGTAAGAAAAACCACCTACCAGAATAACCAAGTCCTCCTCGGATAAGAGATGTCGGCTTTCATCTGGGCTCTGCAGCACTGTCTCCACGCACCAGTTTGTGGCTGTTACCGGAGAGAAGAGGCCAATTCACTCCTCTCCAATTACTTGGAAAGGATGCTGTCAATACAAGAAGTTTCCTAACTAAAAGTACTTTTAAAACTGATACGTGTCCCTAAGAACTATACTTATTTTAATAGCATTTTTCAATGAAACAAGAACATTCTTTGAGTAAAAAAAGCAAACTGGCCCAGGGACCCATCAACCTGTAGCTTCCAGCAGGATGGATTCATCATCTATGTCGATTCAAACTTTTAACTGATGCTTCCCAAGCAGCTGTGCATTTAGAAGGAGTTTCTCCCAGCTGGTTTCTGTGAGATCTAAGAAGGTGTTAATTGATCCTGCAGCTGTGATCAATTAATGAATTGATCCCCCCCCACCGGCCATTGCAAAGTCTCTTTCCTTTGTAGAGTTGCTGATGAATGTGACCACATTGAGTCCATATTTCCCTCTGCAAAAAAACATTTTATCAAAAGTTTTCCAAACAATTCCTTAACAAAGAGCATGAATCTTAGTCAGTCTCCACAGAAAGGCTAATATTTAAAGACAATTAAATTCCAACCCCTTCATCCAGCCATTTTATGTCATTTCTTTAGAGTTAATTTAGTGCATATTAGCAGGATGGTAGAGATAAAAACTCTGAGTCATCTTTCCTCTGGCTGCTCTGTGGAGCTCTGACCCTGAAATGTATAACAACTGAGTGGAAATTAATATATCTCTCTCTATATATATATATAAAATAGGAAACAAGCACAAGTAGAAATACCAGAAATTCTATAAAACAAATTCATCCACATGAAATCACATGTTCAAAACCTTGAGATGTACAATGTACAAAAAGGTTAGAATCAGCAAACAAAAGGCAATAGAGCACTACAATGAGATGCCATACCTCCTTAGGAAGAATTTGTCAGGCTTTCGATAACAGGTGCTTTAATTTAGTTGACTTAATTGAGGATGTGTGCAGGATGAAAGACTTTGGAATTCTACTAGTCAGTGTAAAACATGGTCTTTCAAACTGAAACCAACACACATGGAGGTAAGTAAAGACATTTTTTGAACAAACAAAAGGTTTGTAAAGCAAGAGAAGCACCACCGCAAGATATAATTTGTGTGTTCTAAACACTGATAATTGTGTAATTGGAACATGTGACACCTGTTGTCACTGCACGCCTTGCAGGTTCAGGCGTGAGGTGTGGGAAGCTGCAGGAAAGCAGTGCTCTGTCTCTCTAAAGCAGCAGATTGCTGCTCTGCACCTGCAGTCGCAGCCCTTGGGCAGCCCCACTGCCAGGCCGGCAGCGGCGCTGAGACAAACAGACTTCTAAAACAGGGTCTTAGTCACTAAAGATATGTCTATGGTGTGTCTGAAGTCATGCTTGTTTATTTTTCTCACATTCTCCCATTCTCTCTCCTATCTTTTTCCATTATCTCTGGACACATTTTCAAATAGACAATCGAGAAAAATATATTTTCAGTAGCTTTATTGTGAGGCACTTGGCATTCTTTGTTCCTCTCTTTTTAAGGTTGATGTGCATTTTTATAATAGAGGGGGTCTTATGAGTCTCCCGAAATGACAAAATCAGATCATTTACATGTGGGAATTGCCAGCTGGAGAGAAGACATACGCTTGTGCTCAAGAAAAGTTTCACACGATGTTAAAAGAAACCATCTGCTTTTTCTTTTTTGTTCTTGTTTAAGAACAGCTTGTGTTTGCAGATCACAATGTAACACATGGTAATAACCTACAGAACTTTCTGAAGCATGGATCTTGTTTTCCTCCATGCATAAAACCCCATAAAAGACAGTGAAGAAGACATTTACTTCTGATCATTGTCTTTTTGCGCTTGGTTATGTTTTCACAATGACGGTAACACTGCAGTAAAATCCAAGTGATGGGTATAAAATGTAAGGCATAGATAGTAATTTATACTGTACACTCAAGTTGAGCTAAGCTTTTCTTTCTTCAGTGCATATACAGCCAGTTTCTGATTATGATAGGCAAACAAATTATTCATCTGCTCATAGCGTAGGCTAAGGCTTCAGTAGCGTTAGGAACTTCAATTGTACTCGTGATAAAAATATCCCTATCTACCATAGAAGTGCTTTGAGGAATTCCCTCCAGCCCTTTCTAAAGAGCATTTCATTAGCCGTCTCTTTTAGTGAGTGATTTCCTCCGCATGCTGGCAGTAACTAGAGGTAAGGTGTATAAGATATTGCATGAGTGATAGCCAACCCCCCCGGGGGCAGTTCAGCGTAACCTGCACAAGTACCGGCCCATTCATTTTTTAGCTCATCTGCTCTGCAGCGTTTCTTCCTGAGCCAGGGCAGATAGATGATGGTAAACAAAATGCCAGACTTCCAGGCAGATTTTAATTTGCTTGGCTGTAAAGAATTCACTTTTGTTTCATGTTTTAGCAGAGCTTTGGGGCCCGGTCTTATCTTTGTTTAAGCCTCTTATGATTCTTTAAGTCAGTGAAGAGTTCAAAGCGCATAGCACAGGACGGGACTTCTGTGTGCCATTTATCTGGGATTTTCAGCAGAATACTCTGCAGTGATATATGAATGTCCGATTTAAGGGTCATGTCTTTGGCTCCCTGTGTAGCCTGGTTTGGAGTCTACCTCTTATTGGGTTTTACGTTTATATATCCTTTTCAATTTTTTAGTCCTTGTGACTGCCTGCCAAAAAAATGGCAGAATATAGTACTAGCAGAAGTTAGTGAACTTGAACAATGGATTTTCCTCTGGATTGCAAGTCTGGATGAATCTCTGGTTGCAATAATACACTTTAGTGAGCCTTAACAAAGTAGGAACTTGTTGAGGGTATTTCCTCTCCCTGTGCTGTTTCTTGTCTCTTTCCTATACTCCCTAGAACATCTGATGATTTGGTCTGGCACATGGATGATCCCATATGTACCATTATGATATCAGACATCTGCTACCCATCGAGATGTCAGCTTAATTTGAAAAGAAAACATCTATAAACACATGCACAAGCACCAGCCAGAATGCTTGGTGACCTTTGGATGTTTACTTTAAGAAATTAAACGCACATCAGATAAAAATCAGTACTATGATAAGTGTGAAATGACGTAGTGTTAGAATGTTCCCTTAAGTGAAACTGTGACTTCAGGAACATTTTTTTTTTAGTCTTCTATCTCAAAAGATGAAGTAAACTTCTACTTACATCAAGAATGACCACGGAATCTTAGATCCACATATTTACCCCACATTGCTCTGGTGGAAGGGACAAAGTCCAGAAGATCTAGTATGTATAATCTGCCATCTGCTAGATTTCTAGCAGAGCTGAATGTAGAGACTTGTTGAATAGATGACAACATTCATCTCCTCTCTCTGGCCTCCTCCACTTCCCTAGAAACCAGAAGAATTCTACACGTTCACTCCAGTGAGAGAGAAAACCAGCAATGGACCATTCAGAAATTGCATTCAGAAATTCTAATAAAAGGAAAAAGTATCGCAAAAATTATAATTTTAAGTAGGTGGGGTAAAAAATGAAAAAAAAAATCAGTGTAGGGCAGGATGGTGGGGAAGACCCTCTTTAAGGAGGATTAAGAATACTACCGGGTCTCCTATATTAAAGTTGGATATGCACAGTGATTTAGATAATTATTTTGACAGAAAAAAAAGCGTGGCCAGAAGTTGCATTGGTATTTAGAGTCATCAGCCACTGTCACATGTAATAAGAAGAGGCAAAGATATTTTACAGTGGTTTTTGATTGCTGTTGAAGAGATGGTAATGGAAAATAAGACAGGTCAAAACATCAGTGGCATTTAAAGAGAGAGAAAAAAGGGTGAAGATGTTGGACTTTTTAATCTAAAAGAACTCAATCTGAGAAGAGAGGGAGCTGATCGGTGTAATCAAGTTTGAGTGACGATCTCTGGGATGTGAACGCAGCACAAGATTAACTCCTTTAAATCAAAGGTGTAAAACCAGTAGCCCAGCCTAGGAGGATACGAGGAAGAGTTCTAGCCTAAAAGGTTGAAAAAAGCATATTGCAAGTAAGTAGAAAGCTGCTCAAAAGTCAAGCTGAGTTAGGATTTGCCAAAGGGTATTAAGGAGTAATAGGCTTTTTAACAATATCAATAAAAGGAGAAGAATAAAAGTGGCCTGCTATGCAGTGAGAACGGGGTCAAGATAATCTAGATATTACCTCCAGACTTGTGCTGACTTAGATTTCAATATAGGGACAACAGCAGAATGGATGATGGGGATGAACGTACTGCAATTTATTATCGCATCCCAGGTGGCAGCAAAACCTTATGTGTTTCATGGACTTTAGGTGAACGAGCCCATTAATCTCCATCCCAGATACCTGAAAGGGGCAATATAGGAAGCAGCAATTCTAGTAGTACACATTGATGAAAACTCACCTGGACAGGCACAGATCTGGTTACCGGAAAGGAGAATTCATATCTATGCAGATACAGAACTGGGCTGTGACAGTGATCACGTGGATGGAGAGCATCTCACGGGAAGAGGCTAAAAGAGGATCAGTGCATTCAGCCAAGCAACAAGAAGGATGAGCGGTTATAAAAATGCTCTCCATAATTTTTTCACGGAGCAAACATAGAGGAGAGACAGTTGATATTAACCCAAAGGAAAATAGGATCAAATAAAGAAAAAGACAAAATGTATACACATCGATTGGGCATAAACTTTGCTGGACAGTTGGGAACTTTAACACCACCCAGGGAGTCTTCCCAGGCTGAAAATTTGGGACGTGTCAGGTACAAAGCAAGGCAGAAATCTGCAAATTTTATAGTCAAACCTATGTGGTTTATAAGTGCATTTCCAGAACGCTGGATCCTCTAGTCAAGAGTCAGTGCAGAGCTTTTCCCATGGTGGGTTGTGAGCTGGGATCTTATCTCCTTTCCGGATACATTACACACAGGCAGCGTTAGGCAGGTAGTGAAGACAGATCTGTTGTCATGAGCTGAGACCTGCAGGGTGATAGCTGTACGGGTTCAGCACGGCAGGTGAAGCAGTTCACATCCAGAGCAGTGTCTGTGGGCCACCGTGTCATGTGAGCACCATCCGACCAGCTTGCCATACGAAGCAGCCAGCCAAGAACAGCCTTGCATGGAAAGATGATCAACCCTTCTTTTCTATGGTTAGTTCAGAATTGGTGTAGTGGTATCTCATTCCTTCAATTTATGAGAAAAATGACAAATACAGGAAAAGCTAGAATTTGTCAAGGCTTTTCATCAATAGCAGAAAATAGCTTTTTCTGGCATTCCTTTCCCTTAATATGTATTTTAAAACTAACTAAATATTGGTGTAAATATGCTAATGATTGGAACAAAAAAAATCAAGCTTGCTTAGAATCTGAATTACCTTTTTATAAATTCTTCTGGCTTTCAAAACCTCTTAAAATCTCACCTTGGCACAAACATCTCATTTTAAGAAGTTTGCAGGTATTAAATCCATGTTAGTGGATCTGACCAGATCAACCAACAGCATAGGAGTGTTCAGAAGTAGGTAACTACTCCCAGAAGCTGAAGGCACCTAATCCTTTCTAACTCAAGGATACCTGAAGATGTTTGATGCGTCTCCGCTCCCCACCGAGCTACGAAAACAGTTAAGCTCTCAGCTTTTCTCAAAAAAAGCTCAGGTTTTAATGGATCAGATGTAAGCTGATTTCACAGGGCTATGAAGACCCTGAAGGTTTGTCACAATAAATAACATTCTCTGGCCAACTAACATCCACCCTCACACTGCTTTGAGCAGCAGTGACAACACTGACCTCCCCACGTTCACTTCCTTCACAAGTCTCGGGGTTTAGAGTGGTTTGTTCTTGTTGAGTCTGAGAGGTCTGCTAATTTCTTTCCCATATGTTATGTTGCCCTGCAAATAAACATGAATTAATGTAACTCAATGACCTTTTAGAACTGTCAGACTGCAGTAATTTCTACTTTCTTGATTGTTTCTGGACCCATTGAAAAGCTACAGAAAGGGAGGCTTAGTGTGGCTGACACTTTGCATTGTGTCATGGATGTGCTTGAGCCCGAGAGGTTACCTGATAAACTGCAGTGCCAATTAAAAGGACAACCTAAAGTAAAATGACATATTTTCATTTTGAGATGTTTCTTAGGCCCTTTCGAAGTGAACAGTTATGACTCTGAAATGCCTTGCACATAAACTTAAGTTAGAAACCTACTGGATTGTATATAATAGGAAAACACACCTCGAATATGAAAGCAGATGAAAGATACTATTTCAACAGTTTCATACTTTTTGCTGCATAAATTATGATATTAAAATCTGACAGCTCAGCAGTCAAAATATAACACTGGGTCTGTTCAAAAGTAATAAAAATCCAAATTCTAACTGTGCTAAACAGATCTAGGAGAAAAGGAAAAACTGTAAGCATTTTGTTCTTGTTATTACAGTTTCTGTGGTCACACTAGGCATGAATGATAGTAAGAATGGCCTGATTATTTTTTTGAGCATATGAAGGTGTTAAGCATAGACCATCTCGGTGCAGGTGTGTAGCTCTTTCCATTATTTAAGTCACTGTTCACAAGAAATTTTGGGTAACGTTACTTTTAAACCTGAGATCCCACTACAAACCAGAACTGTGGAAGTTAAGAGCCTCATTTTAAACTATTTGTTGGAAAATACACTGTGGTGACAAGTGTCAATTGATCTATTACCATCTGTGGTGTTGCTTGATGACCCTGGTCCTGGGGAGTTGTTATAGAAAAGGTTTACTCCTACATGTTCACAAGTGGAGGAAGATTTCTCCTATGACTTCATTATATTATCCAGTAACCTGAGCGGCCACTTGATCTGAGGACGTATACAGTCACACACAGAGGTGCACCCACGCAGCGCTGATCTGAAGGCAAGGTTGAGACAGAAATGGTACTTCTTTTAGAAGAACAAGCACTGCGCCCACCCCTTCCACTCCCAAGTAACAATTACATTTGCTGTAGTGAGGATGTTTAGATAAACTATTTCCTTTCTCTTACGTCAACTAATAAAAAAGGGGGAGAGTTAAAATTAGACATCTTCTTTTACTTAAGAATAAAAAGAAAGATCCAAATTTTGCGATGTGTCTTCTGGCACTGAGCTTTTCAGCAATGTGTTTCAAGCACACTGGTAAAGCCCAGTTTTGCCAGCACATCGAAGCTGAGATCTGAGTGTAATTGTTTGTGGCCAAAATCACTTCCACTCAGAAAACTGCAAACGTACAGTTTGCTTTCTCTACCAACTGGAGAGCAGATTTAGAATGCATTTACATAAAGCCTACAAAAGTACTTGTATATCCCTTTTTTTTCATGCATTGAGGAGTTCCCACTCACTGCACAGAAGCTTTCCTTACCTTGACATCTGGGGAAATGACGCCAACGACCAGCACACGACACCGTGCTGTGAGGCTCTCTGGCACTACCCAGAACTTGTAACCATCCAAAACATACTTATGGTTTCCATGAAAATACCCAGAGCAGCAATAAATGTACGATTCATGTGCCAATCCAAAGCTAAATCACACCCGTCTTAAAAACAGACAACTCAATCAAACTAAGAGCAATGTCGCTTTAAACCAATAAAAATGAGTTTTGTCACTACTTAACAGTTTTGGAGTGCTCGGCCACTTCTGGCTGTCACCTCAGAAAATCTTGAAAGGAAACACTAGTACAAAACAAACTGGTATTTCCAGCTGCTGTTGCAACTTTCGAACAATTTTCTTTAGAAATGTGATTCTGTCTTCCTATAGCAGTGACAGATGGTGCCTTACACTTTTTAATTGAATTTAATCTTTTACTTACCTAGAGAAATAAAGAGAAGTGTATCATCATGCAAAACACAGAGAAAATGGCATAAGAGATAAGATTCAAGGAAAGAATTTAAAGGGCTTTTTTCCTTCTCTGTGACACGAGGAATGCTGTAAACTTGTAATGCCCTTTGCTTGACATTCTCTTGCAGAATTCTCCATTTTACTCTATGCTGGTAAAGAAGAATAAGAAAATACAAATTAAACCCCATATTGCTGATTTGTTTTGGAAGCAGCAAGGTGTGATTTGGCAAGCATATGACTACTTTTCTTTTTATTTCTTTTTTTTTTGTGAGCACTTCTCAGTTTGCAAACGTTCTCCGCTGGGTTACAGGTTGTTTATTTGCAACCTTATTATTTCTATACACTTGATAAAATTATTTATAATCAAGAGGAGTCCGATAGGCAAACACTATAACACATTTTAAAATGTCCTTGCTTCTGCACCTTCCTTTTTACAGACAAACAGCCCTGATTGGCATTTAAACACCTAACAAGCGAAACGGCCTTTATATGACTGGGGGATGTCAGGGCTGTGCAGCCAAGCAGCCGTGACACTGTGTAAGCAGCTGTGACACCAACTGCCGTGAACAGGGGCACCAGCGAAGGGAGTGGCATCAAATGGCACTGGAGGTTGCCCAGAGTGCACCCTTGGCCCTGGGGTGGAGTGGAGCTGCGAGCTTTGGGCTCTACGGTCTCAGCCTTAGTGCTTGCTTCACAAAAGCCTGAAAGCAGCGCCACGCTGCAGTAGTCTCTAGTGGTCCTGTAGTTCCTTTGGAAGTAGACATCTGCAGCTGTTTTATTTTTAGGATTGTTCATTTCCTTTAAGTTTCTGTCCTTTTATAGACTTTCTATTTAACTCATAATATTAAGGCAGATTAACATCAAACAAACAACCTAAGAGGCAGTCCAAGTAATTACTACCCATGATGCCTTTTACACAATTAGCAGAACACAATGGATAGAACAGTCTCAAAAAATGCCCCAAACCCATAAACAATCAAAATCCAGGAATAATTCCTGAGGCTGAGAAATCAACATCATGAACTATTCCACAGACTCATTTTCTTGTCACTGGTGTTAGAAGGAAGGTTTGAAGAGAAGCTCACACTTCAAAACCACACAGAAAGTGATGCTCTGAAAGGATCCTGAACTCTATACAGCTCATAAACTCTCTTACACTGGGGGAACAGATGAAACACTCTCCAGTCCCACAAGATTCATCATCCCACATTTAATCACTGGACGATGTCAGTTCTTGGACCTACGAAACAACAAAAACCATTTTGAAATGGCATGAAAAAGTTTTGCAGACAGATTTCTGACAAAGAAGTTCAGAAAGCTAAGAGCATGCTATCTGCTTTTCAGCCGAAATACCTCTCCTTGGAAGTCCCTCGGAAACATTTTTTTTTCAGTGCAGACCAACAAGCTCGCTTCTTCCACGGCTGAGCAGTTCGCATGGGTGATGCTTGATCAGGACCTGAGGACATACATTCATATCATATGCTTAGTATGACAGGGGAATCCTGGACTGCTCTCCTTATCTGGTGATTTCTTCTGCCCCCAACAAAGAGTTCATGCCATTGCTGTTCCTGAAGAGCAAATAGAATTTCCTTCCCCAAGTCATGTTCTGCTCTCTGCATGGTTTGTTACCCTCACTATCACTTTGGAAATTCCCCCTTTTCAGCTTTGAAAGCCTTCTTTCAAGTGGGAAGATATCAGCCAAGAATTCATAATCCACTCTGTCAGCTGTCTGCAGAACAGAGTGATTGATGCACTGAACTTTCTAAAAAATCACAACAAAGCTGTCTGTCACTGCTGATTTGCTACTACAGGTGTTCTTGACCCAGGCAGTTTGCTTCCTCATACATAGGTGCTTTATTGTACTTCATTTTTTTCATATCAAACAAAGGCATCTAAATTGTGCTCATTTAAAAGCATTTCAGATGGTGCTCCCGCCAGGTCAGAACGCAGAAATTGTATTGCAATCAGAGTATGTTCATTTTCTTACACCAAATGAATTTAAAAAGAAAGTGTAAATGAATTATAGATTTGAATTTTAGCTCCTATGCACAAGGTATACTTTAGGGACTCATTTTTTATGGTTGCCATCATGCACAGGAGGCACCAGAGGAACAGTACTTCAGTTTAAGAGAGAGAGATTCCCCAAGAGGGATACCAGCCTCTGGAATAAATTCCTGAAAACTTCCAAGTGAGGAGCCAAGGAAGACAGACACAATAAAAAATATCTTTGGAAGACACTTGAATAAAATTGCTGACAAGAGTTAACAGAGTAACAGAGTTTAAAGATTAAATGAACGTTGGCTGTAAGAAGAAATCTCTCCCTCCTCTCAAAACCAGTATCATTTTTATTGGTAGTTTGGGGGGGGGGGGTTTGATAGATTTACCTCCTCTTATTCATCATCACTAGACTGGGAACGCAGTTGCGCTGGGGAAAAATGGGAGAGACGGAATCTTTCCCCTTTCAGTAACTGTAATGCCAAAAGATCTGTAGCAGATCATCGCTATAATATTCTGAGTTCAAATCCAACAGTACAGTAGTAATAGAAACTGGAAGTGTCTGTTGAGTGGAAAGGTGCTGTAGAATACTGACCAGGCAAGAGATTTATAAGTGATTACAGAAAGAATCCCTAAAGCTGTCTGCTCATTGTAGAGGCTCAGTGGAGGAAAGCAAACAAGATTCTCAGATACAGTGAACTGCTTGAAGAATATAAATGCGAGGAGCTAGCAGTGCCGCACTCTGTACCGAGCAAACCTCCCCAGAAAGCTGTATCCAGCAATGATCAAATGGTCACCGTGCTTCTAAGAGTGCGCGAGAACAAGGAATGGATTAGGCAGCCTGATAAAGAGCCTGAAGGAGCTAAGCTTGGGAAAATAACAGGAAAAAGTATGTCCCTTTCCACGTGGGAAGCAATTAAGATGAGAACAATGAGAGCAGATGAAATGATAAAGACAGTGGTGTAGGTGCTTCTTAAAATGTGGTAGTTTATATGGATCAGTCTACGCAGAGATTCACTGCCACGTTGACTGCTACAATAAAGGAAGGCAGGGAATAGATATCATTGGCTACAAGCTCAAAACTGACAATACAAGCAACAATTTTGTTGGTTTCTGCTCCTCTTAGGTAAGAATCTTGACCCGCTATGATTGCTCTTTTCTTTGCCTGTAAATCATATTTGATTTTCAAAGTAACCAGAAGATTTCAAAAGTTAAAAAGTTGTTCTCACAACTAAGGCAGCACAAGTTGAAAGAAAAATATTATATTTAATTTATACATCGATAAAAGTAATGTTTAAAAAGTCCTCACTATGTAACACAATATAGAGAGAAACTGGTTTTAGAGGTGAGTCAGCTCCAACTTCAGCTGATCATCATTTATAAATTTGAAGGAATGCAGTCATAAATAAGCCAAGCCCAGACCAGATTTATCTTATGTTGCATTTTTTATGACAGGATTTACATTAGTCTTAACTTGTGGTTGGGGTTCTAGAGCCCTCAGGCTGTTTCCTCAACTCAGTGTGGAAATAGCATTATTATTCACTTCTGATATAACATAACAGAAGATCTGCAAGCATATTCAAAAAGTAAATTAGTGTCAGTACCCAGTGTCTGTTCATGCTAGTAGAGGCAGACCTAGAGGTTGGCTCTCCAGGGCCTGAAGGCAAAATTATTTGTGTCAGCATGACAAGCATGGCTAAGCCTAGAAATGAATAATCAGAAATGACCTTAACCTACACATTTCACTTATGACCTCATTATAATTATTAGTCTTGAAAAGTGTAGAAAGATCATGAAGTGAATATTTTGCCATGGTTGTTTGCAAGGAGACTTGTGTGTTTCTCTCTCTTTTTCTGTCCTCATGCATCTACTATTTATCCATCCACACAAACCTGCCTGTACACACTCTCACTCAAACCTGTGTGGCCCTTTCCAGCACAGGTGGTCCCCCAGATTCTGCACAGATGGCTTAACCAGCCAGCAGTGGGCTCTTCTGTAGCGTGTTGGGGGTTGAGGCACTAATACACATCTGGCTGCCTGCCTGTGTTCCAGTGAGTTAGATCCCAACATATGGGTGTGCAGCTGTAATACCCATTGACTTCCCCGAGAATGGCAGGAGGTCGGTGCGGTGTTTCTCAGTCTTTCTCCCACAGAGAAAGGGAGAAGCAGTAGCACATAGAGGTGACTGAGATTCTCTGCAAGGTGTCCAGATAAAACAATAAAATGCTAGCAAGTCCTTTAAAGAAAGAAAAGCAGTTGAACTCACAAATACTGTGAGGTCCCACGGGAAGCAGATTACACTAGGCAATAAAAAAGATGCATTGACACAAACTTAGTGCCAAAGGAAGCAGGGCTTAAAAACAGTGTAAAGATAGCTGAGACAATCCCTCCAGTGCCATGACGCACCAAGACACGTGAGAGGCGTGAGAGAGGGCTGTTGGAAGCTCTGCTTGAAAGTTTTAGGAGAGGTCCAAGAAGGTCCATCATCATGGCCTTCTCAGATGCAAGAAATCTGGGAAAAGAAGTTTCAAAGCAAGTTCAAACCACTCATGCAAAACATCTCTCCTTTTTTAAAAGTCATAATTATTGGAAAAGTAACTTAATGCTATTATTTTAGTAAATTTTGCCACCAAATGCACAGTATTGAATATCTGCATTGTTTTAAGTGGATACAGCTGCTGCTCAAGGGGAGCATTACCCTGAAGTTAATGACATACCTCACCTATAACTAACATACATTTTCAAGGGAAGTAATAGTTACAGGACAGTTTCTTTTCTACATTGCTGATGTTTGCCATGGAGGACTAAGCTGTCCTAAGGGGCAAAGGTCCAGCACAGCTGTTCTTGAAGTCCTGTCTCCTTTTTTGTGAAGGAAGGGAAATTGCCAGATTAGGGAGCTCTGCATCAGGCATAAGACTAGAAATTGTTCCTTCAGTGCTTAGAGAACACATCTCTGTTGGGATGTTGTTTTGGATATAAGATAGGAATGTGTGTTCCTAGTAGGCAAGTCACAGTTCCTACATCTCTACTGCAAAGCCAATTTATCCAAGAAATGGTCTTATCTTCTCACACCATCACTGTCTGTTACATGAAACCAAGCCAATTTCATCTACTGCTCTGTGTCTGAGTGGAATTGGGCATATGAAATATACTGTCACCTCGGCATTCCAGATGTACCAGAACAAGCTGGAATATAAATCAGAAAAGGCTTCTTCCTATGGAGAGTCTCGATCTCAGATTTATTACACTGCCTCTTAAAGTTTGGAAGGTCAGCACATTACACCAATTGATTTCAGGGAGAGTAGAAACAGATTCTCATTATTCAGAAAGTAGTTTTTCCTGTAGGGTGAAAAGGAGAGTCTTCTACAGGAGGCAAATGTAATAAAAACTAATTGCTAGAGCTAAATTGAAAAATACAGACATGAAAAAGTCTGATACTGCTGAATCCTTTAACACTAGTCAAATGTAGCGTTAGGAAAATGCCCTTCTTGTATCTGGGCACTCAGTAGCCAAGGTTCTAGAAATGATGGATTAAGAGATAAATTAAAGCCTCTTGAAATTTACAAAAAGGAAAAGCCTCGTCTTACACTTTGGCTATGGATCAGGCAAACAAACTCTCCTTTAGCTGAAGAATTGAGCCAGGTCTTGCAAGAGTTAGGTCAATCTCCTCCAGTTAAAGAGACAAAGTCAATAAGCACTTTTCTTCAGAAAGAGCATCATATAAATGAACACTACCTTAACACACCATTAAGTTGGATTTTTCTGCATGATTCCCTGGCAAACAAAAGGATAAATCCACCATTCATTTTCAAAATTTCTACCTCTTCTTATTTCAGATGATTCCTGCCAAGAAAAGACCAGCCTCCAAAACTATTTGGAGTAGAGAGCTGTAGGTTGCTCAGCCAGAGGTTTTTCACTAAATACTAGAAAATTGATCTTACTGGCCTGTACGTAGAACTGACATTAATCTCCAAACTAGCTGTTGCTTTGAATTCTCTGCAGAGATTTCAGATGTCTGTGTTAAACCATTTTTTCCCTTTGCAGAATGCCTCTCAGACTCAGCAGTAGAGTGTTTTTCTCATTTGTTTTATGCTTGTTTCACAGTGGCAGATTTCTTTTCAGATTATTGGTTTCTAAATAAACCAGGTCAGGCCATTCCCAAACACTTTCCATTTTAAAATGCAGCAGCAACTTTTTATACTAAATCAGTCCAGATTTCATGAAGATGCCTCTTTAATGAAAAGATGAAAGAGGGAAGAAAAGTATTGTAGAAGTCTTAACACTCTAAAGTTACCATAAATAACCAAAAACCCCTCTTGTTCAATTTATTTGTATGGTAATTTAAAATTCTTGAAATATAGATAATGAATAGAAACATTGCAGATTTATTCTGAACTGAAGCTTTATCATGGATGTTGGAAACCAGACATTCTATGGCATCTTGTAGATTTTAATAACACTCTTAATTTCTTAGGTTCCTTAGGATATAACCATTTTTCCTAAGCCTGGAACTGTTAGCACAGAATCAGCTATAGAAATTTTACTCACACTGAGCGACATGTTTGAAAGTAATTGTTTCCCAATAATCTCTGCTAAATCACTGCAAACTGTTAGATGGCACCCTAAAGAAATATTTTCCAGCTATGAAGCTTCCATCTTTCATCTACACATTTCTGACAACAATAACAATCAACACATGAAGAATTTTACTTTAAGCAATATCCTTCTTTTTCCATGATTTCACAGCTTGTCAAAAATATGTGCTGTAAAAAATGGTTCGTTAAGAAAGAGGGCCTGGGATAAGAAAGACCAAAGACGATAACAAAATAACAGTTATCTTTGAGGAAGATTAAAGAAATAAACAACAGCTGAGCTCAGGAGAGCCAAATTATCTGCATATTATTTACTTTAACGTATGAAATGCCATTAGAAGTCAGAATAAAACTATATCCCCTTAGCAATTAGCATGGAGACAGAAGCTTTGAAGGAAAACTCTGGACCCAATGTGCACATTTGATGTCCAGCAACAGAACAAACAACACTAATGTGTTATTCCCAATGGCAACCAAGTAAAACATGAAAAGAGAGGCTCTTATGTTTAAGGTACTTAGATGGCTATCTCCGTCTCCTCCCTACTCTGTGTAAAACCGAGTAGTAGTCTTTGCAGATTGCCACCCCAGTCTCTCTAAATTACAGATTCTGCAAGTAAGGGGCTCCTTTGCATTAGGTGCATAAGTCTTCTAATTAGACGGCTGAGTCTTCTAGAGTGATACGTCATGTAGTAGTCACAGGATACTGTAAGTAATTTTTAGCTTCCTTTTTGTTGTTAAACGAGCTCTGGAGCACTAGAAGTGTTTTTTTTTTTTTTTGTTTGAGTTTTTTTCCCTCAAAAATAGTGAAAAGCCCAAGACTGATAACAACTCCTAAAAGCTATTCTGAGTCTGCTTCTTGCAGAGCTGCAGCCCACCTCCTTCACCTGCCTGTTCTCTGGCTGGATTCTCATATTAGCAACATCACACATCTCATTCACACAGCTAAACAAACTCAGCGGGAAGTCAAGAGCAAAGGGGTTGTAGGATCACACCCTAAATCCCCTGCATGGAGCTAGAGCATCTGCATTTTGGAGACAAATTAGCCTTCTACACTGGCTTGGAATAAATTACCCAGACCAGGGTCACCTTAGCTGAAATGAACACTGAAATGTGAAATATTCTTTAAAAAATGCTGGACAGAGAGTGAGCAGTGAAGGGTAAAGTAGTATATTTTGTAATGCCTCATGAGAAAAATATATCTAATCTGGGTATCAGTTCAGCCATAGTGAATAATTTAATCATACTTGTAAATGACGTTGTAATAAAAGGTCACCAGATCTGTCCGACCCTCAACTGCAGAGGTAAAATTAGATCTGCTTTACAGATCTTAAAAAATTGACATGAATTGAGACTTAGTCCTAAGTTGTCATTAAAACAAAACCCACAAAAAATAATGAATTTTGAAAGGAAGGACTTAGACCCTCCCTGCCAGCATTAGGGGTAAGAATTATCAGTCCCAAATTAGCAGCACACACGAGACAAGGTTTCAGTCTTCAGCCAAGCCATTTTGTACTGTTACAGCAAAACAACTTTAAAATCAATATAGAGGTTGTTTGTTTGGTTTTTTTTGGTCCAGATTATGCTGACTGTTTCTGCCATGATTCACATAAGCCAAGTCTCCAAGTCTAGGGTATGGGTAAGGTGAGGTACCACTCAATACCATAAGATCCAGCAACAAATCTTCTTCGTAGACTATTACAAGTATGGTCTGCAGTAGCCTTAAATAATTCTTTTACCTGCATTAAATATTTATTTTGTCCCTCAGCAGCCCCAGATTGATCCTGTGGTAAAGAAAAGAAGGTCGATACTAGCGTCCACCTACCAATCTAAGACCCTGCCATTCCACTTCAAACTGTGTTTGTCCTGAGTGCTACTGCAGCTGCACGAGCCGTTGGTTTCATGTTCAGCAACAAAAGGAAAACAGATCTGTGATATCTTGGTGTCTATCAAGGAGCAGAGATTAGGAGAGAAGGAGAGTTCATGCACCAGAACTGAAAGTTCTAGTTATCCACACTTGATGTAGATCTTTCCAAATAATGGAGCATGCCCAAAAGTTTATTTACCAGAGATAATTCTTAATAAAATCTTTTCGTCACTCACAGCTTGTTGTTTACCCATGTGATAAATTGGAGAACCTATGATAAATGAATACATCAATTTATCAAGCACTTTTGATCACTTCATCCGTACTCTGACAGGGAATTCATCATCGTGAGGCTCACACTCACAGTCTAAATGTCATAGCATCCAAACTGCAACAAAAAACCCGGGTTGGTCTGTGAGTAGCAGAACTGGCTTTGCCTGGTGCCTAGGAATTTACCATCCATACTGCTAGAATTTGCCAGCGCAGTCATCCCAGTTCTTCCCATTATACTCTGTGGAATCGGCCACCAGATGCCAAGGCACCTCTAGTTCTGCCTCATGAGCTCTGGTTGCCCAAACATCGTTATCCCTGGCTTTCTCTTGGAATGCCTCGCTAATGGCTGAGCAGGAGTCATCGTGGACTGTGGGTGAGCCCAAGGTTTTTGCTATAATTTAAACCACTGCAAGTTTTGTACACGTTAAAGAGGGATAAACCAAGATCCAGTAGATGCATCTTCGCATGCGTGTGGGTGGGCCTGAGCGGGCAGATTCGAACAGCCTCGCATTCTTCACTGTAGATGTATCCTTTTATTTATTTATGTTCAGAGATTTTTAGTGTAACTTGAGATACAAACACTAACAAAGGTGCTAGGCTTTACAGGAAAGACTACAATTATAATTAATCCCTTCTTTACCAAGTGTTTAATTATAATTAACCTCTTAGCCACATTTCAAATATTTCCGTGCTATGTATGATGTCTGGTATTTTAGATGCTGGGATAATGGAATTGCTGAAACACATTTGTATTGATCTGCATCACTGCTGTCACTTTTGACTAAAAGGGTCATGATAAACCCTTGCCTCCCGCACGCACAGAGGCACGTGCCAGCGATAGTTACCGTGAGGAAGGCGCCTCACCGAGTCGAGTTGTTTTACCCGAATATGTAAAATTTAATTTAAAAGCTGCAAAAATGTGCCAAAGTTAAAGGAACAGAGCTATGTCCTCTTTCCTCCCAATCTCACTGAAAACAAAACAGAGATGGAGAAGTGTATCTTTTCCCTTTCAACTCCATGAATTATTGGCAAAAAAAGCCCACACAGTTGTGTTTGGATTCCTCAGCTGAAAAAAATCCGTAAATTTTCAGCACTACTGTGAATCTGCCTATAATTTGATGTGTTGATCTATCACAATTAGCTGAACCGTCTGCTATTGAACAGAAATTCTCAGGAATCCACCAAATACCTAGTGATGAAAAGTATATGGATATAGACATAACTGTAAATCTATAGTATACTTCATTGCAGATAAAGGTCACAACATCCACCAAATATGTAAATTTTATTTTTTTCTATACTTTTAAAAAAACACACCATCTGAACATGAAAAGATTCAGATTTGACTGCCACATTTGTCTGATCTTCCCTTTTACTTTCAGCTTCAAGAGAACAGAAGGAAAACATAAATGAGAAGAAAAAGAAGGAAAACAGCTGTTCTCAAGCCCCTCAAAACCCTCTGAATAAACTCAAAAAAAGACTGAAATAAGATGCAGAAAAAAAGAAAATTAAGGAATCTGTTACAACTTTAAAACACAATGTGAAAATTTTTTAAAAGTACTTTAGATCTTCTATCAAAATAATTTTCCACTTTTTAATCAGCTCTTTAAAATTACTTATTTCTCTACTGTTTGCTTTCTCTGCATTGAATTGCTGGAAATAAATAAAAAAAAGTTTGCAAAGACATCAACAGATGCTGAAGAGTATCCATGAATTTGGGGAGAGTAATGCGTGGATTAAGTAGTGTAGAAGGTTAAAGATTGGTAATGCTGCTCTTTTGACGTGTCTTGAAAATCCCAACTCTAATTAGGTAGCATTTAAGTTAGACCATTGCCTTATTCCGTGGCCTAAGGTGGAACTAAAGTGCTGCCTTTAGGCGAGTTTTACATTATACATTTATTTATTTTGAATTTATTTCATAACAAGGGTAGGGCATTTACCCAAAGGTCCAGATGTGCCTGATATGAGTTTCAAGAATGGAAATAAAATTAAATTCAGTTACGTCTGTGACAAGCAGCCGATAAACTTTACTCCCTCAATATGTATAGGTCCTTAAACTTTTCACACCCTCAAAGCTTTCAATATTAAGCTGATAGACACAGAATGTGACACGACTATTCCTTTTATTTGTTAGTAGGCTTGTAGTTATTCCTGGGCCTCCAAGGACACTGCCTGATAGATGATGCTTCAGGAAACAAAATACAAGTTTTGTTATTCTCAGCATCTTTTTGCATAATAATGAGAGAGGGCAGAGGGAAGGTTATGTTCAAATAGAAGTGCACAAGGTTTGCCTCCAGGCCGCTCTGCAGGAAACCCGAGCCCCTAACAGGCACGGTGTTTGTTACTGGAAAAATGCGAGAGAGTAATTAAAAACATGGTCGTAATATCAGTGGCTCTTTATAATGTATGCTTTCTAATTTAGTTTGGCAAATGTGGCTTGTAACAGTGTGAGCGCATATTAAAGAAGAACCAATTAGGCAACAAGACGACCACAATGACAGCTTTTGAGTAAATGGTTTCACTTTTAATTTTGAAATGTCAGGTTCCACTGAGAAAAACACTCTAGAACTGTTAATTTTGTAGAACGTGACAATGTCTTGTTGGCAATTAATTAAAAAATTCTGTCTTTTTTTCCTGAGGAGACACGGGGTGGTGGCCTCCTCTTTGCGGAGTTTGCTCTGTGATTAACACCATTGTCTCCAAAACAGTTTGCAACATATGAAGTACAAATTGGAAGTTCTGTTCAGCTTTTGTCTGCAGATGCTTTGCAAAGTAGGAGCTTGAAGTATCTTCTAGATGATACAGGAAAAGCACCTGAACTGGGCTTGAGTGCAGCCCACTGCTGAGGGCCCTGGCGAGCCCCCTGTGCCCGGGCCAGCTTGGGCTCTTCAAAGCTATGGCAGTTATTTCTTCTCTTCCCTTTCCTTGGAGGCCCCAGAAAAAACTAATGAAACGACTTTTTTTTTGGTGAAGTCCTTAAATGGAGGTGGATCTGGTGAGCCTGGCAGCACATCAGAAGGAAGAAATGATGGAACCTACTCTGCAGTCCATCACACTCCTGATTTGTGTCCTTGGGCACGTCCTTCATCCTCTAATATCTCTCTTCCTTCAGTTTACCCTACTTCTTACTCTCTCCACACAATGTACAGAATTTATTATTACAGTAGTTGGGTGTGCAAGTGTATTACGGAATCATTGGTAATGGGGGAATTTTAAACTCACTTTGGGTTTCTACGCATGGTCTCTCAGGGAAATGGGAATTTCAATTTCACCTCCAGGGACTTGACTGAATTTTAAGTTACAAAATGAACGAGCAGTTGTGTTAAAAGGTTTCAACTCTTTTTCTCCTCTTTCGCAACTACCAGTAAGGGTTTTAACAATCCATTTAACAGAAATCCATTAACACTATTTTATCATATCAAAACAGATATCCATGCCTCTGGGTCATGGTGAATAAACATTCCTGTCCTTGCACTGTGGCTCTTGCAGAGGCACATTCAGTGCTGATGCCTTCTCATTGGAGAGATACCAATGCAACTCACTGACCTAAAAAATAGCATAGAACACGAGATGACCCTCCTCAAACTAGTGGTCCTCCACAAAACAACATCATTTCCAGAAAATACTAACTTTTTTTCCCCTCTGTTTGCTAACACATTGGTAGCTTTTCCTGGCAGAGAGCCAGCATAACACTTACGAAGATAAATCCGAACGTTGAGTGGTTCCATTAAAATCAACGAGGATACTCACATGTCTCAGGTTACACGAGTAGGTAGAATTCATACTGGATCGGGCCAATAAAAAGGAGGAGTGGGCCACCATGACATTTTATTAGACATGCTTAATAAGTACCTGGAGCGTGGGAAGAAACTCCTTAACATTTAGAAACCTCTCCAAAAGAGATAGAGAACTCATTAAATTAAAGAAGAAGTGAGAGGGGGAAACTCAGCCAGATGCAGAGAGAAATCCCAGCATTTTCAGTCTTGCTGTTCTGAAACACGGACCAGGATGAAGTGAACTACAGAGCGGAGAAATCCATCCGTGGAACTACCAGGAAACTTGTTTGCTAAAAATACATATTAGTCAAACACGGCTTTTATTACTCGTCAGGCACAGTGGATGGCAAATATATTTACCTCTAATGGCTTTTACCACCCAACTGAGCTAAAGTGCCACTGCTGTTCTCACTTGGCTTCCTCAATAAATGTAATGGTATAGATCTCTTAATTGCTTTCTGATCTAACCCACTTAGAGATTATTTACCATTCTTATTTTAAAATTCAGATGTTCGGACGATCTGAATTGCTGCCAATTACCAAAAAAATCATTTCCCTACTACCTTTTTCAGAATTGCCTACAATCCCCATAAATAACCTATGAGGTACTGGAAAATTGAAATTAAGACCTAGAGGGCAGCCTAATCTGACTACTTCCCACACATATCAAGAAACTTGGAAATATTTTACTGCAACATTAGAAATGAAAGTTCAGCTTTAAATATAAAAACTAACCAGTGCTGGAGTTTCCAGCAACAGTGCAGGAAATTCCATGAATGGCTTTTATACTGTAGCATTTCTCCTTTTCTGTCCCATTTTACTGCATTAGAGTAATATCAATTCGTATATTGAACCACCAAGAATTGCTGATATGATCTATGTCATCAACAGCACAAATTATCCAAAACAGTTATTAAACAGTATGTTGTAGCATATATTGCACATATTGTAACAGAAAGAGAAATAGGACTTTTAAAATATGATAAAATGAAAGCTGGTAAAATGAATAATAACAATAAAATAAACTGAAACCCAAATGAGTTACAGTGAAAGAACCCCAATCTTGTGCAAACCCAGTTATAATTAGTATGCACCTATTGATTCTCCTGTTACAGATTTAAATGTTAACTTGGAAGAAATTATCTCTATTTTGATGTTAGATTGAGCAGAATTTTCCCTATATGTGAAAAAAAGTAAGCAATAAAACCCCCAAAATATAACAGATTCCTAGAAAACTCTCTACTCTCCACAACTACAGACAAATAAAACACACATGCAAAAGCTTCCAGTACTTTAGAAGTAAATTTGAATTGAGTTTGACTTTTTGTTTTTAATATCTCCTCTAGGCAGTGCTGGAGAAGTGTTCTGATCACGAACTGCAAAACTTGTTTATATTTTCCCAACTTGATAAACACTTAAACATACAATTCAGAAATAACACTTAAATATGGAAAAGGTAGCTCGCCCTGCTTACAGACAAGAAAAGAAAGGAAGAAAGGAAGAAAGGAAGAAAGGAAGAAAGGAAGAAAGGAAGAAAGGAAGAAAGGAAGAAAGGAAGAAAGGAAGAAAGGAAGAAAGGAAGAAATATGGTTTTGTAGAAACTTTCTCTTCTATGCCTCTATCTGTAAACTGCATTATGTAAAAAATAAATCCATTCCACTATACGATTTCCAGAGCGAGATCTACCTTGCAGCTGCTGTATTCATTTTTCTTGAAATAACTGAGAAGCATTCTGACTCCATTAACTGAAATCTAATACTTGATCTACTCCTTATTTAAATAGCAGATAATCATCAAATGTCATTCATTGATCAGCATATGTATGGATATCTGCCCTTATTTAAATGTTTGGCTTTTTTTTTTTCCTGTTTCTCGGTGTCTCACATCACGTAAGTAGTGAGGAATGCACCACTGAAGGACTGTAATTAGATCAGTTCATGAAGGTTGTCAACTGTGTTATATGTCTTTTATTGCTAATGGGAAAAGAACTAGAAACCCACTGAATCTTTAGGCATGATCTCTTTAGAATAAATTGTTCTCGCAGTCTTTGTTCTCCATTTCTGCTGAATAGGTTTATGATCAGAGTTTTCTCTCAGTGATAGAAGCGTTTGTTCTAACACTATCTTCTCTTCAAAGGAAAACAAATCAAGCAGAAATCAGAACATTCTGAGTGATCAGAATTTGATGTTTTCTGTGATAAAACAATTGTTATTCACTGTGGCTGTGCAATCCAAGAGCAATTTAAAGAAACCCACTAACTCTCTTTTGATTAAGTGTAGTGGATCATGCGCAGCTGGTGTATAAGGTCCACTTTCAGAAAGTAGATGAGCAGGAAAGTGCAAAGTGTGGACCAGAAACTGCACATGAAATTTTTGAACTGAAGATTAGATTCTTCTTTCAGGACAGATTGAAGAAAAATCTCCTGTTGATCCTCGATTTACCTTAGCTACAAATTCACAGTGACAAAGAACCACTTACCATGGCACGTAACCAGTGTTGGCTACAGCTCGAGCATCACGTGCTGCCTGGCCTCAGAGCACAGCCTCAGAAGAGCGAGCTTGCTAATTCTTCTACATTCGTTAAAACTTTCAGGTGAGAAAGGCTTTAAGTAAGAGGTTAAGTCAGCCATTTGCAGCAGGGAGTCTGAGCGAATCCATCCTCCTTTACGCTGCAACAGTTCAGGTGTTCTTACCCACCTGGTGCTGCTTTTCATCAGGGAAGGCTGTAGCAAACGACTGAGAGACGCTGAATTCTTAACATCCTGCAGCTCTTTTGCAAGTGAAAGTCTAGCTCTACCCAAAAAAGCTTGTGTGAGAAAACACTGCACACCAGAAATGTCTACCTTTAAAAAAAAAATAATAAAATAAACAAACCCCAACCCCCTTTTGTTTTCCCCTGAGAAAAGCTTGAGAAGAAATATAATAATGATAGTTTTAATGCCAGAGTATCAACTTTCAGTGTATGCAATACACATACGAGCTGTGTTGGCAGGACAGCATCTATATAGCAAAACCTAGAGGGGTAAAGTTAGGTTGTACGAATAGTTTTCCTTATGTCTATAATGCACTGTACTGTCCTTACTTCAGTGATACCTTAAGCTCATAGTGGGACTGGAGTAGCAGCACTTCTGCAAGCCGGGGCCAGGAAAATGAGTTAGGAATTGGGAAACTGCAAAACACAATTAGTGATGAGCTGCGTACGTGCAGGGGGTCTGGGGCAGGAGAACAGATGCATCCAGACACATTTATGGAGCTGAATTGGGCAAATCTGAAACCTTTATTTTTTTTGCCTCCTATCACCCCCTCCTTGTTTCATACTGCGCTTGAGAACTTCAGTGCTGGTGTAACAACAGATCCAATGAAAAATGGATTTCTTTGCTGTAAAGACTATGGGCTTGAACAGCATTTCAATTCAGATATTGAAAAAGGCAAACACCCTGTGAAAAAAGTAGCTCACGGTCATGTAAATTGTGGTATTTTTCTGCAAAAGGGAGAAAGACCAAAGTGAGATTGTATTGGCATTTTTATGCCGGCATTTGCTAACTTTAGCAAAATTAGTTTTGGCATTCTTCATAATTTTTTCTAATATAGATGCAATTTTGTAGTCATGCCACAGGTTTAGAAAATAAGTAATCTAGGGAGAAATAAAAATCCCAACACATAGGAATGTCACCCATATAGTTCATAATTACCTTTAGATCTGTTCTAAAATCCTCAGAAACGTTGTATATTTGCTGTCTTCTATTGCAGTTTCTCAGCACCATCTCAACAGCAAGCTCTCCATGGGCCAAAAGATTTATCAGGCTTTCATGAAATGCTGAGAGGTTCGAGCAATCTCTTATTAATCTGTTTTCGTGGCCTCTGTGCCTCCTCACAGAGGTCTCCTGGGACAATGCAGTTGCACAAAGTATTCAAAATAAGGTAGTTAGACAAATAAAGGGCACTGCTCACAGTAATTAATACAAAGACCTGGTACAACACTCCGACTCAAAAATCAGGCAATCAATAAAAGTCTGTTCAGGAATTTTTTAACAAGTTGAAAGCTTGTACTTGGACTGACAAACATTTAAAGTTTTATTTTAATCTTCTATAACCTTATTATGGATAACAAGTCAGGACAATGGTCCTCTGGCCACTGATGCCTTGTCAAAGTTATGATGCGTTAACCACTGAAATCAGTGGAGGCTTTTCACATCTGTTTCTATATTAAATCCCCAGTATTAACCCTTGTCTGCTTATTGGTACAATTTATTTCTCCTTTTCCCCCCATTATGACATATTGTATATGTCTTAGTTACCATCCACCAAAGCTGTACTTTCAAATGGAAACCTATACTCTAATAAAGCTGCATGGCTTGGACGTCCGTAAATGTATATGGTTTGATTTTGTTCAATAAGATGTTTTTGGGGAAGTTTGTTCCTCTGAAGTATCTCTCAGGCCTCCAGGTTAGTCCTCTGAAATATAATAATTCTGCGATTCGATGGATACCTTAGATAGTGGTTTATGCCACTGCCAATAGCAGAGATCAGTGAGACCCAAACGGTTCGTTCAGAACGCTTGAAAGTATATTGAAATATTTGATAATATCAGAAAATTAGGTTTACTCTGAACCAAGGCTGTTCTGATGGCTGCCAGTATCCTGGCGGAAGGATTTTCCTGGTAGCTTCACTTGGCCTATCACATCGCAAGCTCTAAAGAAGTCTTCAGTTTTATATTTTAACGTTATTTGGATGGAGTAATTTTGTTCTGGACTTCTATTATCACTTGCTAGAAAATCAGTGCCTAGAAAGTAAAAAATAGAAAAAATGATTTCAGATGTATATCTGCTGACACAAGTAGAAGAAGCAGCATTGCTTATTTTTCCTCGGCACAGCAAAAGCTTAGGAAACTTCCAAAGCGCTTGTAGAGCTATACAAAATATTTAGTAATTCAGGGAAGCTCGATCTATTTGCCCCTTCCTTTACATGCTATGAGACAAGCAGTGTTTAGTGATAGGGAAAGGCTAATTAACATGTGAAATAGAATATACAATCCACATTGCTCAAACTGTGATACTCGCAACATGCAGGCACAGAGATTACCGCTGTTCTCAAAAGAGCTAGACATACAAATGAATAACCTGAACTTCAACTATGAAAAGAATACAGAAGATGCAAATCACCAAGATTAAGAACATTAGTTAGTAGCTGGTTGCCAAGGGGTAGGAAAATGCTCTCCAAAGGAATAGATAATTTTCCTTAGTGGAACGGCTGCATCTCTCTATGAAATATTATCATTGGCTTCTATTGAATAGAAAATCTTGAATTAAATGAGTGCCTGGTGGGATGCAGGATTTCTCATCATCATACCTGTGCATATGTTTGACTAAGGGATACTGGAAGCTGAAAATCAACCACTTGATAAGGTGCTCTTGCCGTGTGCATTCTGAATGCAGTGTAATTAATACCATCTATTCATTCTGACTAAGCTTTCCTTGTTTTGGCTCTAAGCATCACTATTGCCTGTGAATAAAATCCAGATTATCTGCAAGAGAAACTAATCCAAGGATGGGTGCTTGCTTGTAAATAAATCTAGATGCTACCACACTGAGATGATATAGCTTGTTACAATATTTGTTATTTAAGAGACTACTAGGACTAAAAAAAGATTGTAAGTTTTGTTGGTTTTGATGTAAAAAAAATCACAAACAAATCCCGCTGAGCCTGTTTTGCAAACACGCTGAATTTATGAGGATGAAAGGCAAGTCAGAAAAAGGTCATGCCTATTAATTTCAGTCCTTGTGCGATACCAGCATATTCTATCTAGCATACACCCAGTAAGATTCGTGGCATTTGGGTAAATACATTTGTATTCCGTTAATGCTTTCAATAGTATCTATGCTCTGCATTGTTAAGTGTATTTCAAATGGTATCTTTGCAATTCTGAGATCCTTCAGTTAAATGCAAGCATGATACTATAGGCCTATAATTTACTATTTTCATCACATTAGCACTTTCTGACTTGGTGAAATCCTTTTTACATTGAAAGGTCTGTTGATAGGATTGGACAGTTTAGTGCTTTCTGCTATGAATTTTTACCTTGACATTATAATAATGTGACAATGTCTTGTGATGTTTGGCAGTGCACAATTAGAACTGAATGAGCAAGATTTGAGAAGAATGGGACTTTCCCACCCCATTAGCACTGCTCTGCGTGGCTCATATCCCCAGCCACATGATGGAATGATGCTTTTCTAATCCCACTGACATCCCTCTTCACATCATGTCTATATTCAGCTCTGCAATGAAAAACATTTCCTTTTTGTACAGGAAGAAAAAAAGTCTTCTTTCATCTTAGAATAAAACCAAGTCCCTTGTAAGCTTCTCCATGAATGCAGAAAGAAGAGAAAGCCCAGCACAGGACAGTCTGCTATCAGCACGCTCATCTGAAAAGCACGGAAACCAGGGTTCAACTTTTATGTCAGTCACAAAGAGAGGAGAGTGTCTGGCTGCCAAATGCAGAATATTTTTTCTCTGCATTTCTTCACTGGTTTTGGCAAGAAATGAATACTGCATCTAAGATAATTCGTTACACAGAGACAAAGGGAATTTCATGGCTGTGGCAGTGGGGAAGCTATGGAAGGAAGATGCAAGAGAAGATGCGTGTGGGACAAGCATGGAGACTCCTGAACCTGTGAAGTAAGAGAGTTTGGCAAATATCTTCATCCTTGAGAAACAATTTGACTTCAACCTTATATAGCAAGGCATGGATTTGTCATCTGGCTTTCACTGACAAGCTCATTGCTGATGAGGTTAAGTGCCTGGATGCTCAGCAGAAAAGCCAGAGTTTGCATTACAGGATGGAAGATATTGGATACAGTCAGGTTGGGGAGGAACTCAAATATAAGATTAGAAGTTAATTAAGTGTGGTTGTACCACACTGATCTTTTAAGTGAGCACAGATGAGTCAGTTTTCATCAGTTTTGTTTACATTATGTGCAAAATTTTGATGAAGACTGTCTTCCGAGCCTGTAGCAGTATTCAATGGCGAAGACAATATTAGTAAATGAAGGTGAAATAAGAGCTTATGCAGTAGCTGATGAGATTGTATATCAACACACACAATGTAATGGATGTTTTGTGGCTAGAGAACTTAATTGTTTGCATGGGAAGGAGGAGCTGACTGAAGCATTAAAATGAAACTTTGTACACTAATTGCAAAACTCCCTGACATAATAGTATCAACAGCAATCTTCCATTCTATCTTAATTTACTAAACATCAAGACCACATTTATTAATTAGGAATCTGATCCTACTAGCAGTACAATCAGAGTGCAATTTTACTTGTGTGAGTACATCCACTAATTTCTAAGCCATACGCTGCTGTGTTTGCAGAATTGGGTACTAGACACCAGTCTGGGTATAAAACTCTGGTCCTATAAATACACAGATTCCTTACCAATATCCCGAAGACAGCCTTCCAAGATCAAAACTAGCTTAGTTCTGCTGAAGAACAATTTATACGCATCTGGACCCAGAATGTTTTTTTAGTATCTGGTTTTGCTTGGAATTTTTCAGAACGATCTTACAATTGTTTACAGGTTCTAAGTTCACGCCAGGATGGGAATCGGTAGGATTATGACTGATTTTGTGTTAGAAATCTAAAGTGATTATAAATTAAACATTAATAATTTTTTAGTAGCTTTACTGACAGGTACAGATGGAAGGGTCTGCCCTGTGAGTAAATTTAAATTCAAATCAATCAGTTTTCAGAGATGACTTCACTTCCACAATTGTACATGTAACCCCTCCCCTCCATGAGCTGCAACCAGATTAATTCACACCACCTAGACCTACTCAATTGTGCACATATTTACACATACTTTTAAGTTCTTCTGAAGTAAATGCTTTTACAGACAGGAAGATATAATCTAATAGCTCATTTGCAGATGAATAAATCTGTTGCTGGTGTCTCATCAAGAAAAGCAGACGTGTGCCCTGAACACAGTTGTTGAGATTGATGCTGATTAGGAACTACCTCTGGGGTCAATTTTGCAAGAGGAAAAGTTCTCTCATTGATGACAATATGCACATAGCTACTGGTACAGGAGTTTGATTTGTGCCTCTCCTTCATTTTCTGGTGATACGTTTTGTGACTGCAAATTGTTCTCCTCCAAAAAAAAATTTCAGTTCTGCCACACGCAGAAGTTAAAACGTATCCCGTTACGCTGTCATACCCTCCGTGACACACGCTTTTCTGGCAGCATGCCTCGGGTTCCATTAGTAATTGCGTATGACACTGTTGTGAATACATAAATCCTAGATCCAAAGCTGTGAAGAATATTAGATGTGCAATACGAGTTTTCTTTCCCACCCCAGCCTTTGTGCAAAGATTAGTTCTCATGAAGCAGACCTCCATCCCCGGTTCCGTTAGACCCTCTGCATCACCGCTAACAACGCGCACAGGAGAGGAGCAGGACACATCCTGTAGTGGCACACAGGTCTCGGCTGTGCGAGTGATGTAGAACTCAGGGGTCACGGTGCCCACTGGCTTTGTGTTTTCACTCAAGGCCTTCTCCAAATGAAGAATTAGTGTTTGCATTAAGATGGTCTTTCTGATTAAATGAATGGACCTATAAGACAGGATTTATCATGAAGACTCTTCTCTTTTAGAACTACTTCAGTAGGTTTTCCTTCATGGAAAAATAATTTTTGAAGGGTAAAACAACAGTTTAATTACCTTTATTTCAAGTTTTCTCCAGGGTCTTTTATACCTCTTAATGTTGTGCTGAGGGTTTTTTTCCCCCCCAGTTTTTTGTTGTTTTCTATAATTGCTACTGTCACTTTTGTTTCAAAAGCAAAGAACGAGGAAGAAGAAGGCAGATCACCAAAACTAAGCCAGGGAATCCGGCTTTTGGTACACATCTAGTAAAACTAAATACCTGAAATTGATCAATTAAATCGCTTTGGTTTCTTAATTATGGCTGTTTTATAACACATATTAATCTGTTCAACTTTGTGACCAAAATGAAGAAAACATGTTGTTATCTTTTTTTATTTTTGTAAAGGCATGAGGTGTTTTTTTATCATTGTAAAGTAACTGCGTACAAATGCTCTCCTTGTAACTCCCCAAAACTTACTCCAAATTTGTACCCTATCAAATATGACAAAGCTATGCAAAACTATTAAATTCATTGGAATTTTGTGAGTGCAGGTAGTGAAAAGCTATGAAGTTAATAGGGGCAGCAGTGAGATGCGTTTCACTGCAGGATGAACCTGCTTCAGAGACAGCAGAAGACTCGCTGAGGGGAATGGCCTCAAGGAGCATCCACAGGAAAGCAGACCTCAGCCGTGCTGCTGCTCCTGCTTTTGCCCGGACTGGACATATCATCTCGGCAGGGCAGGCACGGGGTTGTCACTACAATACAGAGCCCGGCGAACGGATGAATTCACCCTGACCTGTCTAATCAGCAAGTGGATTAAGATACAGGGAGCCATCACTGATCTGGAGATACAGATAGTGAAAACTGGAAGGAAAGAAAGGAAACAACAAGGAGGGATGGTCCTTCTTGGAGAGCGCTCTGCCTGGCACCTGCCCGCAGTGACCAGGCCAAAATAAAGGCAGATTGGGGAAAAATTATCAAATTATTTAACAACACCATACCATTTGCAACAGAGAATTAAGAACTGAATTGTCATAGACTTCCAGGGAGATTGTTATCTCCATGCAACTCTTTTTGGTTTTCAAAAACACTTGAACCCATTAATTTTCAGTGTAATTTAGGCTTTTAAATCACTGTAACATTTTTTTAAAATCTAATTTAATACCTCTGTGTTCACCTCACTACCCTCTACTTTCAGCCTGAAGTATATGTATAAGAATAACTGACAAGTTCTGCAGTCAGCGAGGAATATCAAGTTAACAGTTAACCACTCAGCATCTCCAATTTACTATTTCATTAGAAACGATGGTAGTTTGTTACACAATAATCCTGAGAATAGCTTGCTCAAAATCCCTTGAGAAAACCTGTGAGAGGCAGTTCTGTCAGGTAAATTAAATACCAGGAAGTAAGGGGATGTTATTTTACCTACTGCAAATCAATCATAGGTGCTGTTTAAAAGGTCATTTGTACGTAAGTGAAAAATTTTTAATGTCCCTGTTTAAAGGCACTAACTGTTATATGCAGAGGCATAAATCCATGGAAGTCTTGAATACTAGAAAGCAGGCTCAGAGGCTTGTCTGCAAGAACCAATTACCTGCTGATTCACGAAATTTCATGAATTATTAAAGAAAATCAAAGATTGATGGGATCTACTTTGCTCTATTTGAATTGGCAATAAAAGTACACAGTTTCCTTTTCCAGGAATATTTCAGAACTTGAATTTTTAAGGTGATTTTGCTCTGAGGTGAGGGATGCCTGGAAGAGCATGGCTTATTCACTGTGATATAGTTTAATTGCAATGACATGTAGATCAAATGTGATTTACCATGACTAAAAATAATGTTTTCATGAAGAAAGGAACTACATTATAGATCATCAGTGATCATATATTTAATGAAAAACAGTAGAGATGGTTACTCCACTCCTTTTCATTTTAATTGTGCAATAAAATATTAATTAATATGAAGCACAAACTTTGACCACAGCAGTGATATGAAGAGGCCACATGCAGATTTGTAGCCTGGATACTGAATATGCACCAGGATAAATCTCATCAAGCATATTCTTGTCTTTCCCATGGAATGACCTGAACTTATGACCAGTATCTTGTTAGTCTAATGAAACCTACAAATTTCCATCTGTATTTGGATACGTCTTGTACATAGTCACACGTTCATTGCCATTGGAAGCTGGTGGAGTAGCACAGAACTCCTAGTTTTTGAACTCGGGAAGGTACAGATCTGTTCCTGTGGCTTGTTAGTTCTTCAAATGAGATTTTTTTTCTGGAGAGTGCTGCCCTGTTTACGTGCCTCGTGCTCCTCCTCCTGTGTGCCTTACGGTTCTGGCCAGTGTGTACCAGTCTGCAGTTCCTTCCCAGCTTTAGGCCAATGGGGATCCTCACTTCAACCTAAGACCGAGCATTTCCTTTGCACGAGGTGCTCACTGACCACCTAAAGTGGACAGAGAAACACTGTCTTCTCTCTCATCTATGTTTGCATGTAAACATGGAGTGCACAAAATAGTGCAGTTCCGTTCTTATTCAGCCTGGTTAACAAGCAACAAATGATAGGCGTAGCAATCTATGAAGCTATAAACTATCAAGTCTGTTAAATACTTCATTTAAAAAATCGATGTTTTTAAAATATAAAAATTTCATGTAGGTTTGCATAGAGTCCTTTGCACAAATCTTAAACTAAAGGCTTAGGACAAATTAGTTAACAAGTGGAAACAAATATCCAACAATGTAGATTTAGATTTGGGAGGGGCTTTTTATAGCACGTGACCCAATGAAGATGTCACACATACAGAGCAAGATGTGGCTGCATGAGTATGAGAACCGATAACTCAGAACGTAGGAGTCTGAGTGGGTCAGAAGAACATGAAGAAATTAAAAGCTACGTAGAAGTTGTTAAGTTCATGGAGTTACTGTGAACAAGGACTCATTGCTGAGTCTGAAAACATACATAAACATGGATATTTTTCAGCATATAGTATGAAGGAATTATGAAATGCAGCATATGAGTTCCTCCTTTCAGAAACAGTGAGAAATATGTCTACACAAACCAAAAAGAAAATCAGATACAGTAACTACAGTGAGGCTGCCAGTCTAGAGTGGCCTGGGAATCAAAAATCCAACCTCACATTCAAATAAGAGCCATCTGTAAGTGAAGATATAGATTTCGAGCTAATAAGAGAGTGATGTTCCTAGTACTGCAGTCTGACATATTTCAGTAAACATACACAGTCATACCCGCAGAAAATCCTAAACGAAGAAGATTCAGATGTAGTATCTGGGCTATAAATAAACACAGATATAGAGATCAATCACAATATACAGATCTACTAAAGAGTTAGTATAATAAAACCTATTTCTTTTTTCCCCCCTTGTTTTATAAACTGTAGCATTAAGCAATTTTCTGTCTGAGAGTGGGGAAGATGTAGTAGATTGGCTCTCTAGCAGCAAGAGTTGTTTTAGATGGATCTGAGAGACAAAGCCGATGAATTCGGTCAGTGGTTACCTATGTTACTGAAAAATGGTTGCTTTGCATCTCTCCTGTTGAAGGTCTTGTCTCAGCTCTACAGGATCGATTCACAGTCTCCAAGTGAGAATGCCACAAAATAACATGTGGATCGTGTATGTGCCTGTTAAAAAAAAAAAAAAGATCCTTTAGAGACTACTGAATGTAAGAGAATTATAATAATCACAAGCTGTGATTTCCTAAGATTTCTTAGGTCTGCTTGTGTACACCCAGATCCACAATGTTTTGCAAAGTCTTGAAAGAAATTATGCAAGTACTTGCAAGGCAATTTAATGAAGTATGAAAAAATGTCATTCAAGATACTTATAGGAAAGATCTTACTATTTCACACAGAGGAACCAACCAGATAATCTCTCTGCCTTTTTCCTTGAAGATAAAAGGCCCAGAACATTTACCTTCTTGTTAAAACCATTAGTAAAACTTCTGGTAACTTATATAAAAGAAGATGGCTCACAGTCTTTGCCATAACTGTCATTACTCATTAATGTCTACATGCTACTCTGAGGACTTTGATACTTTTCTTTCTATTTAATTAATTTAAAAACCTTAAATGTTTCCTTGAGATCAGCTAAATGTTCTTTCTATAGCAACTGATTTTCTTTATTAAAATTCACTCCCATCTTGTCTGATCTCGTGTCTGAATTAGATCCCAACTTTTGAGGCATTGCTGTGATCCAGATTTTCCATTCCATAGTTTTTCTTTTATTTTTTTTTGTAAAATGCCTTCCTTTAGTAACATCCTAGTCTTCCTTTTGATTTATTTCCTTGCTCTTCCCTGCAGGTAACTCTTTTTTTAACTCGTATCAGCTAAGCCTTTTTTCTCTCTGAAGGGTCAGAAACACTGCCTTGCTCTGTGTGCATAATTCTAGCTGACATTAACGGGAATCCCATGTGCAGGTCTCAGGGTCAGAGATACTCCAGAGTTTCAATCCCCACAGTTACTTACCAAACGTTGTGCCTAAATTAAAGAATTATTGAAGGATAAACAAACAGAAAATAATTAATTTGGTTAAAATAGTTAGACAAAAAAAGCTGATACACTTATCCTACAAACTTATCTGTGAAGAAGAAAGCACGAGCAAAGGCATGTCTGAACTCACAACAACTCCCTCTTCATGAGAGCAGAAATGGTACTTTTTCTCTTCCTAATATACAGTAAAAAGTGTCACAGACTAAGAAACCTGTACTTAAGACTCATTGATCTTTAAATTTAAATTAGCATTGAAAATTTCAACTACCAGGATGCAGTGAAACTTTGGCAAGGCCCTTGAATATGAAAAGCATGACAGATGTAACCAGTCTAAGATATGACATGGCTCTGAGGAGCATCCCTTGAAGTCATTTTCAGTCCAACAAGGAAGATTTCCACTTCTGATTCACCTCTGGTTCTACTATTCAAGATTTTTGGGGTCCATATGGGTTTCAATTAGGGCAGCACGGGGGGAAAAAAGTCTTGTGGAGGAGTACGGCAAGTTGTGTAGAGATAGGGGGAAAGGCACAAAAATCCTCCAGCGAACTTTGGTGTAGCCAGGAAATTACAGAAGCTCTGGGTATGCTGTAAACCAGCAGATTTGGATACCATGGCAATGACATACAAAATCACCTGGAGGGAACAGGAAGGTTACCCAGGGCAGCAGGAGATTGAGGGTTTTATTTAAATCCTTTAGTCTTTGCCTATGAAAGAGCCCAAATTGGAAAGCTGGTGATTTAAGTTATTGATTAGGTGAAGAATCAGATGTTTATTTTGGGCATCCATTTAACAAAAGCAGCAGGTGTTACACCAGGATACTCACAACAATCTTTCCTTATTAAAGAATGGGTTGACAGAAAAAAATAAATCAAGATATTTTCTGTAAATCCAAGTATTATATTTCAGAGCTATCCTTCACTTAATATTCTGTATGTCATTAATGTTTATATGAAGAAGGGAAATTTGTCTCCTATTATTGCACGCTCCTATTTGCGTGAAAAATAATCAAAATACACAAATATATGCTGTCATCTTAGTGCTTTAAATGCATCATTTAATGCATACATTTCCTTGCCACCTCCTTAATTTGCTGAGTGACAGAACAAGGCGTCTCTGCTGCGTCTGATTTCAGAGATAGCCTCAAGCTTTTTTTTCAGAGATTTATATTGTTGTGCAGTGTTAGCATTATTTTCAGAATAAAGCCTTATAATAAAAGCTGCTTAACAACCTATTTCAACAGACACAAAGATACTGCAAATCAGACAACAAGAAGCGAAACAGATTGAAACTTGAGATTGAAACTCAACACTTGATCTTACTATTTCTCCCACTTGGAAAGACATATATTCTATCTCTTCCTCTACAGCAGAAAATTGGAAAGATCTTGAACAATGTGAAGCCATTTAGCTTGAACTGAACACTTTAGAAACACAGTAGGACCAAAGTAACTGAACTCTGACCATGAAACAAGAAAGCATTGATATAATTCCAGTTAATGGAAAAGCTGGAAATGACAGCTCATAGATATGTTCTTTATTGAAATATCTTTGGATTTTTTGGATAGACACGTGGATTAAGAAATGCCTTTCAAATTTCATTAAAATTATTATAGATACAATTTTATTTTGTTCCACTTTTACATCTCTAATTACTTTGCACAGATTCTTTAAGCAGGTGAGCATAGAGACTTAACCTGAATGAGAGGATACGTGCTTCATAGTAATTCTGCTGCACCCTTCCTCTTTCTTTGCCAAGCAATGACCATGTGCTTTGGAAGGAATTGGGTAAGCCTTTTTGGCATTGTAACATCATGAACTCTATTGCATTCATATTTCTTTGAATTAAATCTCTTTTTCTCTTTGGCTTTTCTATGCAAGCTGCTTCCTTCCCAAGAATTATGTAAAGGGGCAAACATGAAATTAGATTTTAGTCCTTCTACTTTTTTAATTTCAATCTACAGGTAGCAGAGTAACATAAAATGTACTTTTTCAGTAACAGCACTAAAAAGACTGATGACTTATCTTTTAATTTTCCACTCTTTTATATGCTGAAATAGCTTCATATGTGTGATTTTCTTGTCTTGCACCTAAGAATCAGCAGGCAACCCATTTGATATCAGTAAGTTACTCAGGTGCTAAACTAATCAAGTTCTATTTGCATCAAAGAAAAAAAAATTTCCATTCTCTTACTTAAACAGAAGGATTCACACCACCTTTCCCAACAAGAATTCCCATGCTTAGTGGGAAACATTGACTTAGTCTGTACTACTGGCAGGGGCCAGAAAAGCTGATAGCATTAATGGGCACAGCAAAGACAATGAAATCGGAGTCTTACACTGAAACGTTTCTATGCAGTTTGCAGTACTGAAAGGAAAAAAAGGATATAAATGTTCTGCATTTCAAGGAAAATTAAATAAGAAACAAAAGCTTTTGGACAGTAGGACCCACATCAGCTCTCTCCTCCCCCCCAACCCCAAATGAAAGAAGTTGGTGCTTATGTATGTCTGCTAGAGCTTTCTGACTGTAGATGGGTGTAGCTGGAATGAAAGATACTAATCCACACACTCAGTCCTGCAGAAACTTTCACATGCAAGCTCCACAATATTTCATACAGATTCAAAGACATCTGTATTTATTGTTACAGGTGAAGCCCAGCGTTTCTATATTGATTGAAACTCCAGCAGTTGTAATAAACAGTTAATGATTCTGTTAAGTCTTGTTCTGCTCTTCATAGAGAACATTCCTGCAACAGAAGACAGAAGCACAGCCCTACTGTGAAACATCTAAGTCAGGAAATATGTGATGTTAGGTAAGCAACAGTAAATTAATTACACGAGATGCTAGCAGAGGATATTGGTGCAGGTGTTTGCTCACAGCAGGTAAGCAGTAGGCTGTTGGCTTCATGCAGCAATTACTAAGGGATACTTCATACCTTTTCCTTTGCTGGAAATCAAACTACATTTTAAAGCTTAATTTGATGTCCGTTTGCCTGCATTTCCTCGGAATGTCTATATGCATTTTAGAACCCAATTGTACCTTCACATTCATTAATGCAAAAAAAACAAAATCCAAAGTATAACTGCAAAATGTCACATCTACAACAGTACTAACAAGAAATGCTATGAAATGAAAAGCAAGGTTTTGTTCTTTTTTGGACCAGTATAGAGCCTTAGACAAAAAAAGGAATCACAGGGTGAAGTTAATATAAAGTTGTAGAGGAGTTCCAATAGGACCACACTTCTGACAGTGCGTGTTGCCTTACAGATTTGAGGCTCTAGGACAGAGATTGAGGAAGGGCTGAGAAAAAACCCAACTTTCTTTCTCTTGTATGAATCCTCCTTGGTAAGAATAGGTGTAGCAGAAAAGATACCAGAAAATTTCTAATCACTTTCTGTCATCTGGGAAAAGAAATCCTTTCTTTGCATCTAAAGCCAACGCCTGTGCCATGCACCGGCAACAAAGGCGGAGGCCTTAATATAAACTGAAAATATTAAGCATTTCTGTTCAAAAGCAATATTGCTTCTGCTGAGCATACTCTACTTCCTCCACTTTTTCATATTTTTCAGTTAGAAAGACAGAGTTGAAGTCTGAGTCCTTCCGAGTCTAATAGAAGTTTTATCCACCTTCAAGCTAGAGAAGACACAATTACTGGGAGCGTAAGTTCACAAGCAATTATAGTTTGATCATTGATGCTGCAACTGTGATGGGAAATTTTGCCCAAATGTACCGTCACAGTATAAAAGACTTCTGAAACCATTCAATTCAGTGCAAAATAGAGGTGCAAGTTTATAAAGACGTTGGAAAGCTGGGGAAGGTGATAGGAAAAGGAGCTAGCTAGGGAGTTTCTTTAGGGCTTTGCAGTGTATTATTTGCATGATTTTATTCTTCTGCAAACCCAGCAAAATATAGGATTGACCCCAAATGAAATAAGTCTCCACTGCAAACTCAGTGTAATGTTTATTTTTGAAAGAGGCAGCTTTTACTTGAGGAGAATTTTTAACACTCTTTAATATGAGCTCCTTTATTACTAAATCGCTCCCCAAAGTCAAATAGTCCTTTTTAAAGGAATGGAACAGGAAATTTTGTTATGTCTAGACCAAATTTCATCTTCACTTGGTATAGATACCCAAGCATCCCAGAGGGTGGAAAAAGACTTTTTTGCACCTCTTTAGTAAACAACAAAAGCCTGCTAATGGGAGGATCAATTTTCACACACTTGTCTGTTTTATCTTTTCTGAGTCTAAACAATGCAGTGTGTGTGCACCTAAAAGTAATGCTTATTCTTAACATACATAGACTGATAGAAAAGACAGTGCTAAATTACTTGTGACATTTGACTGACAGGCCCAATAAATGATCATTTTTCTAATTAAAACCACTTACTAATATTTTACAAAGCTAAGAAAAAAGAAAAGGCTGTTAACGCTGTGCTATTCATCTAGTTTAATAAATGGCAAAGATGTACATTGGGCACTCACCACAAGGAAAATACTTGTCTATTTTACCTTCAGTCAGTCAAGTAGGAGATCTCATGTGAAACTCAGTGACTTCAAATACAAGTATAAGATTATTCATGTTTAAAGGTGCTCTATATTATTAAATTTACAAAAATAAAACAAAAAATGGGAGCATTCCCTTTCCTCAAGATCAATTAAACAGTGAACTATGTCACCTATAACATCCTAGAAGGAAATTAAACATTAAACATTAAAAAAACTCGCAGAGAACAAATTCAAGCAAGGTTATGAGCATATTTTAAATGTTAGACAAGTAAGTATTGATGTGCAATTAAGCAGATCTGATACAGGAAGAGATTGTGGGCTCATCATTACTTGGAGATAAATTAAAACTCTTACTAAAAATAAAGTGCATAATCCATCTTCTGGAAAAAAATCCTGCAGCTTGTTTACAAAAGACCACAGGAAATAGTGGGAAGTACGTGGTTATGCTGATCAGTTAGAGCTGAGACACTTGAACAAAGGATGTGTCAGACTGAGTGATTAACAAGGTAGATACCAGATCTATAGGGACATAGAAGAATACACTTGTAAAAAATGAAAGGAGAAAAACCCATGAGAGCTGAAATTCTCCAGAAATGTGGAAGACGGCTACAGAAGGCTTAAATAATATAGCTTTTTTATTCAGCAAGGAGCGGTGCCAGTAAAAAGACAGACAGTCAGGCTCTTTTTTTTTTTTTTCTTTTCTTTTTCCTGGCAATAGCTTATCCTCAAATATTTGATGTTTCTAAATAGTTTCCTTTTGAGCTGGGCAAAGGAGACTAACCATGAACTGTATTATGGAGGCTAAGGGATAGTGCTTAATAATGAAATATAAGGGATGTAAAGAAGGTAAAACATAGAAAGCTTGTCTAGAACCAAAGTCTTATTAGTGTTCCAAAAAATGATGTAACATAAACCCACCTGCCACTGACCTTCCTATCCTTCCTTCCCCTCTCTGTCCTCCTCTCTCCCCCATACAAAGGTTCCTTTTTCATTTAAAAATGAATAGGTTGCAATTTATGCCAGTTTATGCCTTGAGCTTAAATGTCTGAGAATTCTGGACAAACTTTCTCACATCAGTTGGTAAATCTCAAGAGCATTCACGAGCACAATTGAAAACCAGAAGAAAACAAAACAACTTAACAACCAAACCTGCCTTTTCCCAAACTGGGAATACATGAGCTAGTCTCATGGATGAGACTCAAAAAAAACGGTCCAGCTCACGTATACCAGAAAGATTGAACAGTGTATTTATTTTTAATAATTAGATGTAAGTCCAATTAGTCAAAAGTCTGCATAACCCCATAACCAGAATCAGCAAATTCTAGCATCCGGCGAATGCAATGTTATTTGGAGTCTGGGTTGTCATCTGTTAACTTTTTGTATGGCAGGAAATTAAATCCAAAGATCTTTCTAATGTTGGGTGCATGCGCTCTAAACAGAGCAAAGGAAAGTTAGTCATGAGGCTGTAGCTCCACAGTTCTGCCCGTACCTTCAGTTGCACAACTTTCATGGCAATAATTTCCCCCCAACAGTGAGTTCAAACAATGAATTATGAGAAAAACACCTTATTAGAGAGTGGTTTTAACCCACCAGCTTGCTCTCCGGTGGAAATCTAGAGTGGCTGACCTGTATGGCAGGTCTTCTTGCTTTGAGGAAAACAAAACAACACTTCTCAGCGCCCCTGAAGAACTAATGTTTCATCCTCTTTGGCATGGACAGCTGGAGAAATCTGAGATAGAGGAATCTTAGAGGACTTCAGCGAGTACCGAGTTGGAGGAGAAAGCTCCTAAAAATACCACAGCTTGACAAAAGAATGCTTTTTCTTCAGTTAGAAAAATGTCCTTAAACTAGAACATATCTCAGCATGTAGCGAGGTAAAGACATGCATTGCTGAATGGCTTGACCATCCATTCAGGGAACAAAAGTTACTCGGCTGCAAGAGGTTGTGTAACTGCAAGCGCTTCGTTGGGGTATGGCGGTACTGATTCAGGATGTCTGAGAATAAAGTCTGAGCAAGCTGAAGAAGTGGTGGCTGGAAAATTCATTAAAACTATAAAGAAACTTTCACACACAGAAATAAAAGGAAATGTTCAGATGCAGAGTGATGCGGATGGTAATCAGAGCAGAGAACAACATCTGTTATGTATAGAATCGACTTTTTTGGCTATCTTCTCATAGAAAAATTGCTTGTAATCCTAGTATTATGCCTCTCTATAAGAAGTCATGATGGGAAAAATATAAGTGGTATTTTTCATGTAATAGAATAACTAGAAAATGAATTCTAATCAATTCAGACCAACCGTAACATTGGACCATATGTAACACACATCTTCTTAATGGAATAAAAGAAAAAAAACACTCAGAATTTGATTTAACAAAATGAGTTTGGGTAATCTAAACTAGGTTATATGGCAATGCAGCCAGCCACTGATAAAGGGCACAAAAGTACGAATGATGAAATTACAGGAAAATTTCCAATGGTATTAGCAGCCACAACGGGGTGTGTGATAAGCTACATTTTGTTATGCTTCAAAAATGCAGCATCTCAACAGAAATTTTGGAGAAATTGAGTGTCTACTGAACTTTTAGGAAATGGCATAAAATTAAATATTGAGTTTTGCTGAAATTTGCTGTTTCCAAATGTGAATTGCTCTTTTACTTTCTTATAATTAAATTTATCATTTTAACCCCGAATCCATATGACTAAGCATTTTTTTTCACACATAACCAGATGGTATTTTAGTTGCAAATAAATGTAGCTTCTCTTCAGGCCACTTTATTTGTAAATATCAAAGGAGGGAGAAGAAAACTCTCTAGTTTACATCATTTTATCTTGAGTTTGGACAAAGATAAAGTAGACAGAAGAAAAATTTGTGTTTAAATGCCTATTGGTATCTGGCTTTGCACACTAACAGAGGATCACGCCTGCCAGACAGGTCCCTGAAAAGCCCCACTGAGCTGCCACACAGGGTTGGGGATGTGTTCATTCTGCTTTCAGACATTACGAGGTGGTCTGGGAGCTGCTGTGCCCTCCCAGGTCCTTCCACGGCACCTGGTGATGCTCAGGTTTGTGGCTGATCGGGATCTACACCAAGCTTGGTGCTCACCACCCTTTCTCTAGCAGCATGGACCAAGGGGACCTCCCATGAGAGTAGCTCAAGGAAGGAACTTCAATTTCACATCTCTTTTTCAGCCTCTTAATTTCTTTCTGTTCCATGTTTTCTCTTAGCCATTTATATACACCTCGATTTAAATCCATTACAAGTATTCAACCCCTAAATCCAAATTCAGTTCAGGCTTTACGTAAACAACAGTTACCTGATTTATTTTATATCAATATATTCTAAATAGGTATAATATAAATATACTTCTATAAATATACTTCATACAAATATGGATACACACACACCTCTAAATATGGATATAAAAACACGTAAATCATTGGACATCATTTTTAAAATTCTTCCCATTTTTGAAAAAAAACTTCGAGGAAACATTACAACTCGGTTTCATTTTACTTCTAGATTTTTTTTCCTGCTGAGATTTTTTTCTGCAATGTAGTTATATTATTTTTCAGATAATAGGATATTATCTGAATATAGCTATCCCACCGCTACTGAAATATAAGCTACACAAATCCATCTATCTGCTTACCAAAAACAATAGTGTTGCCATTATATTTATTTTTTAAAATTCATTTAATCTCTCAATTTTAGTTTGTATGTGAAAGAAAGCTACCAAGAAAAAATGCTGTATTGGGATTAGATGAGGACAATTTTACACTGCACATTTACACAGATGTCATTTTTCATCAGTTAATTGGAGACAGTTATGCCTCAGTGTTACGATGGGTTCGTATTGATGGTAAAAATAATGAGAGGACAACAAAAAATATATGACAAACTGCATTATGTACCAATTAGCAAGTCTTACTCTGCTACTATTATGTGTGAAATGAAAGACTGATCCAGATAGAAATGATCCACTTTGTTTTGGGCAAGTTGTTGTAAAGATGCCTTTTCCACCCTCTGAAGCAGTAACTTAGCCCTTAGAAACATCAGTAACGAGGCCTCGCAGGGACCACTTTCTTCATAAGTCTTATTATCACGCTTCAGTGGGCCCCAGACACCCAATGCTCCTTCGACCATCGGAGATCTCGTTAGGCTGTACGGGCGATGAAGAACAGAGCATCCACTGCAGGGACGTTTTGCCAGACACTTCATCACTAATGAAATCAGAATTTATAAGAGCAGCAGCCTCTGTCCATCTTAAATCTTGGGCTAAACAAATTGGGAAGGCAAAGTATAGCTACTGACGGGTGGAGAAAGCACCACTGGGGATGAGAGTGATAAACAGTCCGGTTCAGCGTGGGCAGTAATTTATAAAATCAACAGAGGAGAAAGTAAGATGTTTCTGTGCAAAGAGAGCCATCAGTCTTTTCCTCCAAAAAGACCTACTTTCTGCATGGTTTTTTTTGATAAACAGAGTTAGAGGCAACGGAACAAATCTCAGCAAGGCAGCCGAGGGGGTGTTCGTGGCTATAAATGAAACTGAAAAGCTCATCTATGGTATTTATATCACGTCACCAAAATGAATCACAAAATCACTGTCTGGACTTGATTGCTTTAGTAATCAACAATCTACTTCTCAAAATACCCAGACACATACACAAATCTGTTCCGAAAAATAACCATGATCAGAATTGCAGAGACTGATTTCAGCTGAAGGAGATCTAATCTGTGAATTCCTTGATGATGCTCTGTGTTGTTTGGGAGAAAGAAATTCAGAGCGGCACTGAAAACAGAACTAAATGGATACAAGAAATACAGCAAACAGACTTTTCCTCAAGTAATTTACAGTAAGCAACAGCGCAAGGAAGGAAGTGAGCTGAGTTCTCATCCCTGACACCAATTAAATCAATAATTTCTACTCTTTTATCAAGGATGAAGGATTGTAAACACTCTGTTTCTTGAATGATAAATAGAATATTGACTGAGGGGCACAGCACAATGATTCTAATGGAGGCTCTAAGGGTAACTGGAAACAGGCTGTTTAAAGTAAGCAGAGAAGCGTTTTATCATTTGGCTTCACAGCTCATTTCCATTTCCTTTGCTTGCTTTGGCTGGTGCCAGATATCGACAGGGTAAAATCCTCACTGATTCTGCTTCTGATTCGGTCACCTGATTCCTACTTCATCCTACAGGTAAAGGGCTCCATTTTCTTTACAGCTTTGCAATCTGGATGATAAAACTTGCAGTTCCTTAGCAATACGCTGAGACAGCGCGATATAGCAGGGGTCCAAAAAAGTTTTCCAAGAAAAATTTAGGGGAAAAAAGTCTGAATAATTTATATAATTATGCAGGGATTCTCCAGCTTTTTTATTGCAAAGTAAAAGTGTCTTAAAAGCCAGGAAGCAAGGAAGAAAAAAGGGAGAATGGAATCTACTTCTCCATAAGGACAAAAAAGTTATTTTTCTCCACTGAAAAAGAAATTTAAACAAAAAGGTTATCCGTATTCTGCTATGATATCCGATTTAAACAGGTTATTTCTTGGAAAATGAAAAGATTGGGTTAACTAGAGAGCGCAAGTAAATTTATTCAGATTATTCATGTCCCCAAAGGCTGCAGAATATGCAGAATGGTCCAGTATAAACTTGACTACATTTTCTGTATGAAAAAACAAATGCACACCTTAGTATTTCTTTTTTCTTGCTACTTCTATCCTTTGCTTCCTGCTTTCCTAGCTGATACATATTTATTTTAAAGGATACTTAACTCTTTTACTTAAAAGAATCTTAAAAAAAGGAAACTTAAAAGAAAAGAATCACCAAACTGGAAAAACACATGGTGTTTTCTTTTTCTTTTTGTGATGAAGGCAATGGCAGTGAGCGAGAACTCAGCATCTGAATGCTTTTAAGTTCATACTCAAAAAAGAAAAACATTTTCTATTAAATTTGTGTCTTAGAATAGCACAAGAAGAAAATTTATTGCACTATCCTCCCTTTTTATTGTGCGCCCTCACTGTTAATGCAGTTGAAATGGTTCGTGTGTTTATGAGGCCATATGGCTTCTTTTTTTTCCTGTTAACTTAGATTTTACCAGTGCTACCCTCTTGATTCCTGCCCTGATGTGATCCTTAGCCACCCTGTCCTAGACAAGGAGGGATAAAGAGAGAAAATGACAGTCTTTTAGAGGACTAACAGAGTACCACCTTTTCCCCTCGCACTCCTGCAAAGGTTCTCCTCCTACCAGCATTTGCACAGCAAGTGATTTTCAATCTACCATGGGGGATGCTCTGTCCTGATGCTGAGACTCGGGTCAGCGTTGCAGAGCTCTCACTCACCACTGCTGCAGAATTTGGTGCTTTGAGACACCGAAGCACATTGTAAAGGGGGTTCTATACCTACTCATTCCTCCTCACTTGTTCAAGTGCGTCGGAAAGAGAGGAATCTACAGACAGCAAAGCAAGGTAGTTAGCCAAGGGGAGGAAGAGCATTACCTTACTCACCTGGCAAAGAGAAGGGGGAACGCTGCAGGTTACCCGCATTCAAAGTGTCCCTTTAGAAAAGACACCCTTTACTTCCACTTCCCAGAAGGATAATCTAACCCTCAGCAACGTATTTTACAAACTCCTTACTGAAGCATGGCAGCGGAGCAGCTCAAGCAGCAGAGCTTGGCAAGGAGCGCTGGCTGGAGCCTTTCGTCTCTCCCCAGATGGCTGAAATTCATTCCAGAGAGGCTATAAATTGGTAGAACTCCTCACACTGAGATGCCTCAGAAACATCCTAGGCCATTCAGAGCCTACACCTCTCCACACTGAAAGGCTTTGTGGGCTGGTGGCACTGATGAGCAGTCAACACGTGAGGGCTGAGCAGCTGTAAACAGGCACCTTTTAATGGAAAATGGATTAATAGAGTTTGTGGGACAGCTGCAATGCCTGCATTACCTAACTGATCATCAGCTGGTGGTGAGCTGCCTGTGCTGAGGACTGCCAGGGCAATGGGAGACGGTTTTTGTCTGGTGGAGTAATATCATGTTCAGGTGGAAACCAGAGGCAGAGGAGAAGCAGTTGTCTCTGTGCTCCCCTGTGCTGTTCCTCTGCCCCTTCCAGCCCCAGCTGAGCTCTCTGCTGCTGCAGCATCCCTGGCTGTTTAATTAGAAAACCATCCATCGCAACTCCTGTTAAGCAGAGGTTAATAAGTAAAGCTTTATGGAAGACCTCCAGACTATATTTAATGGAAATCAGTTTGCAGGGCCGGATAACAAACTTTTGGTGTAGTCACCCAGGGATGCAAAGGATCTGCTTGTTTCGGGAGGATTGGGACAGTGGCACTGCTCCAGCAGCGGGATGAGCTTCCTGGGGTGAAAACCACAGTATTGGAGGATCTTCCCCACTGAGCTTAAAGTGAGACAGGTGCTCGTCTCTGTCCCAGGTATTGAATTTTGTTAAAATAAATAATAAATTTATATAAAAACTAAACCAGTCATGTAGCTGCATTCAATTCAGTCCCTGCTTTCACTGTAGGATGATACATAGCACGTTTCTTTCTGCACTAAAGCCTCCAAACTGCGCTTATTTCCACCTTCCAAAGACAATAGCCACAGAAAATTAATTTTTACTGATGCTCTCCTCTCTTTTGATAAACATAAATTAACTGCATTAGAGAGTCATTTTGCCTGGATTTGGGGTTGATCCCACAATACTTGCTAAAAAAACCCAAACTTCTACAATTACTTACATACCTATTTTGTTTAGGTGTCCAAATTACTGTGCAAAAAAACCCAGAATTGTAAAAGATGCCTCTCTTCTCATATAAAACTGTATCCTTCCTCTATTCCTCTTTGCAGAGCTGTACATCAGTTTATAGTCTGGAAGTTATGTAAGTTACTTTATCTTAACTTTGTATTTTTTGCCATTGTCTTTCTTACTCTTCAGGAAAAAAAATGGAATTTCCTATCAAAAGGCTTTTTCCTATCTAAAATTGATTTTAGTGAAATGGGGTCTTTGTGTGAGTTCTGTGCTTGTGTAATCCTTGCTAAATATCTTTACAGGTTGGTGAGCTAAATCTCATGACCCAGATCCTCAGCTTCGTAATTCTGTCTTCATTCAAGCAAACACCATTGGTATCAAAGAGAGTTTGCCTGAGTAAAGGACCTTGGAGTTTATCCCAGGAGAGTAAATAGTGCTTAAGCTTCAGAGTGAGAGCTGAACTCTTTAACATTTGTTTGCTGGTATTGATTTCTTTGTACCTAAAGAAATGTTTCTGCTCTGCATTAGAGAGTGAACCATTGCTTAAATAATTCTCTAATAAAAATACACAATCAGAGTTTCTACCAAGTATACAGTTATTGCCCCAACAGTGATTAAAACATTTTTGCATACTCCTTTATGCTTTACTGTAGTAGCAACACCAGAAGATTAAGCCTAAACCATATTGTACTCCACCTACTATACACTCATCAGTAACTGTAGTCATCTTTCATTAACTTTATTTCCTTCCTCAAGGTACATTCATACTTAATCTGCAAACAATCTTTCTAATAGTAAATAAAACCATGGAAACTCCCATCTCCTCTTTACCACGCCACTTTCGTACTGATTTCAGTTGAGTTACTGAGTTTGCAGCACTGGAAGGAGAAAAAGCAGATCTGCAGGATCCAGACACTTTATGAACAGTATATACACAAAAATAATATGGAAAAGTCCAACCATTTAGTCCCAAAACATTTTCATTTCAGGAAGAAAAAAAAAAAAAAAGAAAAAAAGAAAATAAATTGAGTATCTTTTTCATAATTGCTGTACTCTCTCCCTAGAGCTATTCCATGGACATAAAGATATTTTTTCTGCCTGGATTTGATCATTTTTAAACCAGAATTTGTTCTGTCACTCAAAAGGGACTGACTATTTCTCTACTTGTTGGAAGAAGCAGACTTTCACACAACCAATTTGTCGCCCTTCTTGCTAATAGAAGGGCCCACAGTCTAGATTACCAAATTAAATGCAGCCTTGCAGATGTTGAAGCATCTGAGGTTGGGCAGCAATTCATTCCCACTGTCTCCTCCTCTTCCCCTCTGTCGTCGATGAAGGACTACAATTCTCCACCTTTCAGAATTAGAGACAAATACAAATAACAGCTGCTGCTTCTGGGGCTCTGAATAATTCATGGCAGCTCACTTTGTGTTTTCCAACGCTATTTGCATCCCACAGCATGTAGAGGACAGTTCCATTGGAGGATCCCTTGATTTTGGAGAATAGAATTTGCGGAATAGAAAGACATTTTTGCAAATAAGTGTCCTTAATTTTAACTTGTTTCCTATGGGTTTCCTCTGAACTAAGATACACAGTCAGGAAACGGTCTTTGAAAAGAGTTCAGCCACCAGAGGATTTGTAATGCATGTTTTAAAACATTAAAAAAGCTCAGCAAAATGATTTACTGCTTATTTGAAAGTCTCTAGATTGAAAGCCTGGAGAAGGTAACCTTGCACTTCACCAGAGGGCTGAGACAGCCTGTCTGGGCTGTGATTTCTCTATCCAATTTTGGAGCTGATGAAAAAAACATCAGAATTATAGACAGCTGAAAATTGTTCAATTAACTATTTTTAGCTAACATGATAGTGGATGAAAATTGAAACTGTTAATAAAACTATGACAGTTTTGACAAAACCTCCATGGTTCAATACTGTCAAACTGAAACAAACATGATTCTAGTGAAAAGAACTATCAAAATTGTATAAAAAGTGGGTTAAAAAGGGGGAAAAAATAAAATACAATTCACTAATTTTTTTCTTAAATTCTCATTGATGTTGAGACTTAAATTTTCATATCAGTCCCAAATGGTGTCTTTCTTTTCCTCTGATAGCTCAGAAAATTCTCCTGTAAAGGCAAAATGAATCTCTACAGTGATATCAATGCTGAAAACTACCACTATGAGACACCCCCAGAAATATACAGAAGTTGATAAAATTGGAATAAGTAACACTAGTGGCATGGGAGCTGCTTGTTCTTGTAAAGCGCTGTCCCCAGGGAAGCCCTACAGAAAGAGAAGGGTGTGGTTAATTCAATAAATTGTTTAAATGAGACTTGAGAGTACATATGTGAATTATTATTTTTTTTTATAGATGGAAATGATCACAGCTCTAAATATCATGTAAAGGAAAGTCAGTCTAACCACCTTTAAGTCATTCTTAATTTTCCTCTCAGGTACCACATTCAAATTGAGAAATGTTATAGCGCAAACGGTAGTCCCTGATAAGTGTGAGTCACAGAGGTAGAAGATATCCATAGAACAGATTTGTAGGTCTTTTATCCAAGGTATCCCTTCTGTAAGACGCAGAAATAAGTTCATGGAAATGAAAACAAGAAATAACTGCTTAGGTCATCCTGGTCTAACTGAGCACCAGCGGGATGTTTCATCCAGCCTGACCCTTTTTCCAAAGACACTCGCAGACACTATCCTTCAGCTGCTCTGCTCCCGTCTCCCCTTCCCACCACAGAGCTCAGGCTGGTGAACCTCGCAGGAGGGACTGAGCCGAGGCCCTCACCCACTGATATTCCCAAATCTTTTTTTTGAGCAAAATCTAGACTGAACCCATTAATTAACGAATGAATAAGACTGCACCAGAAACCATGGATATCATGGAGATAGTTGGTTCTTGATTGCTGACAGAGACACTTCATGCAAGTTTGCCCTCATGGTGTTTCTCGTGCCAAAAGTGCAAGCCTGCTTGAGAAAAGGTGGCAGGAAGAATTTTGATCTGACTCTTTATCTATTTGCTTTCAATTTATATTTGCTGTATTCCATCGCAGAAGCCCGAGTGCTTTTGTTTTAGCGTATGACCTTCAGCGTATGCCACTGAGAGGCTCTTTTCCAAGGCAAGCAGATCAACCTCCACCGAGTCATAACACGTTGTTATCATATTCTCTGCTTTTCAGGGTAGAACGCTCTTTAAATTTAACATCTTGCTAAATACAGGGCAGCATCTAACTACGTATGTGCCCTTACAGGTTTGCCCTCAGAATCAGTTCTGTAGATCCCACCGCAGTGTCCCACAAAAGGTACAAATTGTGCAGTCAGTAGAGAGCCCTACAGGGCCATTTGGGGCCAAGATGGGCACTGAATATTCGCTCTTGCTAACAGCCCACAGCCTTGGAAGAAAGAAAGAGAACGTTCAGACACAGAAACTTCATGGATCACTGCAGAAGGTGGTCCAGATTTCTCTTCAGGCTGGTACCAGTTGTTGGGGTGACAGGGAGACCCATGCTCAGCAATTCTCTCCAGGAGTACAAGCAGTGACACCCCAGATGTGGTCCCTCGAGTGACAGCTGCCCACAAGCACTGTAATCTCACTCGGACTGCAAGGGTGAGGATTGGGAAACCAAAATTATTTTTACGGTTCTTATCCCTGAGTGAAAGATGACTTCACAGAGTTTCCAGCCAGAAGTACTCCAGGGTCTGGAGGAGCCATCAGAACAGATGATCACAAAGTGAGAGGAGATGAGAAAGATAGAGTGATTTCATGACATGCGCCAAAAGCATCGCATGTTGGCTGGCAACTGCGTGCTTCTGCATCCGTCAAGAGTCACTGGGGAGAATTACTTAAGGAAACATGACATTTCTCATCTTCGATGTTAGTATCAAAACATATACTTGCTCCAGTCCTGCTTGTTGGCAGAACACTACCCTGACTTCAGAGCCAATATTTTATTCCTTCTCCTTTTTCACCTGGCATCTGGTGTATCAGATAGCAACTGACTCCAACATAAATAAAACTTCAAATTAAAAATAATGAGCTGCATGTGCGTAACGCATTTTGTTTTTTAGTTAATTGTCCCTAATTTATGCAGCTGAAGTGCCTTGCAGTTTCCTATGATTAAAGACTACCATGTTTAACTTGTCAGAGAATTCATTTGATATCAGTATAAAAGAGCTATAAAGCATGCCTATGATTGTTTTCTGAATAATATTAATGCATTTCGCCTTAAATTGTTCAATAAAGAATGAAATACACCTGACCTGTAGATTCTGCGGTGACAGTTTTAGAGCTTTAATATGAATGAAAGATTAATCATATTAGAAAGTATTTTTCCTAATATGCACATACATATAGAATTATTGTGCTAATGGAGTTTGTTCCGAGAACCACTGCTTTATTCAAAATGGAATTCTGGGTCTTCAAAATTAGCCAAAAAATCCAAGAAATGCATCTTAATCAAAACAAAGCTAGTGTAAAATATGGTAGAAAGAAATCCAATAGAGTAAATCGTGCATAGCTTTTAAGTGATTCCTCATTCACCAACATAAATCCTTAATTCAGAAAATTATTTGAAGCACTTAACTTTAAGTGTGTGCTTAGACTTTTTTCTTGCCTTACATTTTTTGCTGAATCTATAGAGTTAACAAACCCAATGCTGAGGAGTGCAAAGCTAACATAGTCAGGGAAAGATTCAAAGGTATTTTCAGCTCAGGTTCCTAAACATAACTAGTAAGTACCAATAAAATGACTACATCTTTTTTTTTATTCCCTCCCCTTTATAATCTACTGTCTAATTTGACCACATTAATTTGTTCAATTGATTAGTTACAAACAAATACCTCTGAGCATCCTCAAAGTTATTGTGGTTACGTTAGTTCCAATGTGCAGGTTGGTAAACAAGAGGTTCCCCTCTCAGCAGTGCCACCTTAACGAGGTTTCCATTAGAGCTCAACACCTCACCTGGTAGGTTTGTTTGTTTGTTTAAAATAAATAAATCAATACAAATATGCACTAGTGTTGGGATAAAGTACCACTAGATATCTCTTAATTAAGTCTATTTTCTCTCTGATTCCAGGCAGGGAGGTTTTGAGGCTCTACGTTAAAAAACAAAAAACCCAAACAAAAACCCCAAAAGACGTTGAATATGAGTTCATAAAGAAGACAAATTATTGTGGGAAATTAATTTAAATCAGTCCTTCAAGAGGAAGATTAATGCAAGATATTATATAAGCATGATTTTACACATATTTAAGGGACACCCAAACATAATGCATTAGGATATGTTGCAATACCAAATTCTTCTCCAGTATTGATTATTACTTTTGTTCTTCTCTCATTTGTTAAAAAGGGAAAAAAACCCAAAGCATGGTATTTGGTCTTATGTTTTATTCTTATAGAACAAATAATAGATTTAAATGGTCAAGCCTTAATAAGAAGGGCAGCATTAGAATAAGTGTCGCATTACTCCAACATTAAGCCCATCATAAAAGCATAAATTTTATTGCACATTCTTTTATTGTTTCTGCTGTTAAATGGTGTTTTCTATTACTCAACTTGAACATACATTCTGCCAGAGTGGGGTAAGCTGATCTACCCCCCCCACCCCTCCGCCACATCGCTATTTTCAGAAAAACCCTTTTGGCTACCATTAATGCAACAGAAAACTCATTTCAAGGCAGATGAGGAGTGATGAACTGAAATTATTTTCAGCTTTTAACAACAACCATGAGTAAAGGTTTTATATCTTGAAATATGTTTAGTTTTTTTGAAAGTGAGATAAATTGCATATAATATTGTATTTGGAATTCACCACTAGAAAAGTCCTTTTCTTCCTCTTCCTCCCCCCAAAAATTATCTTGGTGCATAATTTAATGTGGAATCAGCATATAAAGAATAAAAGCCTTCAGTAGCTAAATCTGCAAGACATCATACTCGTACTCATTAAATAGTGTATCACACGACACATACTCACTATTCACACAATTTAGGGCAAAACTGCACAGTATTGTGGGGAAAAAATTCAAGTTTCATGGATATACTACATTTCTTTCGCTTAGAGACAGCCATTTTCTAAACTAATTGGAGTGAGGCTTTTAATTTCATGGTTTGGGGAGTGGGAAAAAAAACGCAGAGCCTGACCCTTACACTATTCTTCTGTTTCACTGTTTAGAATTCATAGTTTGGTAATCTCCTTTGAACTGACACTCTACTAATGAAAAAGTCTCTCCTCAATATTTTCTGACAATGAAATATGATGTGATTAACCTCTTGCTATTCCTACCCCCTCAACTAATGCAGATAGCACGTTGTAGGCTGGTAATGTTCAGTCATTCAGTGAAATAACAGTAATATTGGAGTTTGCATCAATTATTCATTGCAGAGTCAAGGAGGCTGGTTTGGGGAGACGTTGAATTCTGCATCTTCCATTTATCTGCGTGGAAATGGATGGTGTTCAGCGCCTCAGGGCCATGGCTGCAATTAGGAAATAGTCATGTCAGAGTTCCTTGGGTCTGGTCAAGGAGTAATGTGTTTTGGGATGATGCTATGTCACAAAAAGGGAAGATTTGCATGATGAGTCTGAGATAATTCTCATGAAAAGGCTCAACTACACATATAATTTATGTACATGTAAACATACACATACTAGGGTTCTACTTCATAATTTTCATTAGGCTAATGTTGCCTTTGTGTTTAATAGCAGCAGCCAAAGAAGGAACACAGAAAGCTATTAGCTGAGCTAAAGAAGCAGCAGCTCCCCACTTTCAGAACTAAGAATGTGGCCCTGAGATCCTGGAATTTTAGTTAAAAAAAATGGAGGTGGCATCATGACTGGAGGGACATCACCATACATCAGTCCCCAGTGAGATGCCCCTGGATGGGTCGGTTCTCCGCTGGTCAGAGGGAGCCAGGAGGAGCAGAGCAGCTCCCTGGTTTTTCCTGGTTCTCAGTAGCTTTGCACAACAGATCTAGCTTGCCTCTTCCTCCTTTATGACACCTTCATGCTAAGTCACCTCTGTCTAAAACGTTATTTGAGCCAACCCAGCCTGTTTCACAGGAGGAGGCGCAGAGTGTAACACTCACAGTTTTACAGGCAATAGAACCTGAGCTGGGAGAAACGCCAAAAAGAAATGCAAAGGCCACAGTTAAAAGACCCTTTTTGTTTCACAGAGAAAACCTCCCTAATGCTTTCCCTAGAAACTCATTTTTGGATTTGTTTTTGCTTTTCTTTCTGTGTTTATTTTCATTTTTTTATAACTCTCTTCTCTTGGAGTGGTGAGAAGGGCCAGACATTTACAGGGGTTTGTCACATCTACAGCCATCTAACTTACTTGTCTGATAAGATATTGTATCTGCCTTGAGCCACCACTGACAAACACAATGAGCTTTGTTAAGGCATGGTCTTAAATGACCTCACAGTGATAAGCTAATTTCCTTTTGCTTCTTGGGTTAGTAAGGAAGAGCGCGATCACCCCTCTTGCCTCTGAGTGGATAAAACGACCCAAACTGCCTTCAAGTGCAGAAGTCAGATGAACTACTGAAATCATCATGTCACACAGACAATCTGAACATGACATTTTGTTGTGTGTTTGTGAGTCACAAATTAGACATCAGAAAAAGGAAGATGAACATTATTTCCCTTATTTGACAGACTGAATGCCTCACATTAGTGAGGGCTGGCATTTTCCGTGGGATATCTGGAACTCATACATTAACTTCCAACCCCAGTTTCTCATCACCTCAAACCACTCCAATCAGCTGTAAACAATCTCATGTGTTTCAATGCATAAACCTTGTTTTAAAATGTTACTTTTATGCCTGAAATATAACCTTTCTTAGTTTATTTTGTCTGTATTAATACACTGATCTAAAGGCGTACAAAATAAAATAGTTAGGTTTTAGCTTCCATCAAAGATCTTGCTGGAAGAGGAAAAGGAAGAAAGCAGAATGTATTTCCTTTTCTTCCTTTTAAGTAAAGAAAATAATTGCTATGCAATAGTTCGTAATGCTCAGCCTTCTGATGCATTTAAAAAAATAGTAATCTGTAAAACTGCTTTGACTCTGATAGCTAACTGCTTCAGTGAGAAAACTATTGTACAAGTAATTTTCTTTCCTCATAATAGAAGTAATGGACCATCTCAAGTTTATAATAATGATGAAAACAAGTTATTATATAAATACTTTTCAAAATCCTGATTGTGAAAAAGGTTGTTTTCATGCATGATCACAGCAAATATTAATGTCCTTATTTGTTAGTTAACCTGTTTCTTAGAAACATTTATTTATAATTGAAAAAAATGGAATACAATCTAATTTAATAATGCCACCTATTAAGGAAAGAGCAGCAGCTATAAAGAGAGAAACCCCACGGGTTATAATTAAAGACTTATTGGGGGAGGTTCAGCTGCTTCTATTCACTGTTAAGCCACAGGCAGGAAAACAACTGGAAAAATTCAGAACAAGTTAGGTGTGTGAGCAGTGTAATATGCTAAGATCCAAAGAGCTTGAAAGGTGCAGTTCATGAAGACGAACAGAGAATTCAGGGAAGAGACTTTAATACTCCTGCTCTTTAGAAGTACGTTATTCTGTGCATAGACCCATGAAAACCCAAAGGGGCACTTCTGTACTCATTTATAAGAAAAAGCCTATCGGAATATCGCCTGCAGGTGTTTGTTATTTTGGTCCTGGTGTGGGATTGCCTGGTTCTTCAGTGGTGGAGCACTTACCTCACACTGGAGAAGCTTGGGGGGAACCCTGCACACCCTGCCTTGGCTTGTGAAGATAAAGTGCTTGGAGCTATTTGATTTCATCCCATCTCAGCTTGGTCTCGGTATCAAACACACTTGGCATTACATCAGAGGAAAACCTTAAGGCTGGGCATGTAGGCACGAAATTCAAAATAGGCACCTACAATTACCTACAGTATAAAATCTTAATTCTGGGTAATGCTAAATGAAAAAAATTCCTTGCTAGCTGTTTTGTCTCCTTAATCAGATTCTTTAATAAATGCATCAGATCAGAGCAAGGGATTCAAACTTCCCAACAAAAAAGTTACAGTAATCTCTGCTCTGGAACCAAAGTCAACCTCTGGGACCTGGCTGTTCTCCCATGAAGAGCTGTTGCTCAGCACAGCCTGGAGATGTAATTTCTGTTTATTTTTGAGATTGAAATTCACAGCTCCCACTTCTCAGAGAAAACCTAAACAGGAGGCTCCTGTGGGATAAATCCTGCCCAAGAAATTCTACTTCAATATTTTCTTAGACAAAGAGAAGGGAGGGACTGTCCTGTTTTGGGAAATGTCAGGTTAGAAAAAACATACTTTTATTTAGCTCTTTCAGTGCTTTATATAAGCAGGTTTAACTACTGCAGAAGTTTGATGGAGAACCCCTAGGAAAATATCACGCATATTTACTGAATAGGCTATTGGACATAGAGGCACAAGACCTCATTTAAAACTTCTCTCACCTTCTCTTAGAACAGAGGAGCTCAAACATGCAAGTACTGCTGAGAAAGTTTTGTTGACTTAAACAAAGCAAGAGGAAGAATGGGATACTGCATGCTCCTTGGAGTCAAAGTACTTTCCATTCCTGCCACCTACAAGCCTAATACGCGAAGTTCATGGGTGTTCCATTTTGATTTTCAGCTGACTTTTCTTTAGTTTTGGTACATTTACACATCATTCTTTCAGCAGGTGTGCGTTCATAGCAGAGCACCTGGTCCCACTTAGACAGAAAAAAAATAACCAAAGAGACTTTTCTTTGAATTGAGTAGTTTTTCAAATAGAAGTAACACAACAACAAACATTTCACATAGAAGAAACTTTTTCAGCTACCCTGGAATAACATTTTCCACGTCATTTTGCCAGAAGTAAAAAAAAAATAAATAAAAAAATCAAGTCTTCTTGAACTCATGGAATCGGTTCCCCCTTTGCCACATTATGGCACACACACGTACCGAAGAACATGAAATGTGTTATGATAAACTTTCCTAAAAATATCATGGTATTAATTTTTAACAAATGATGCTAGGGAAATGGTAAAGATGGATGATTTCCTTGTCCTTTTTGGCCTTTTCTGTGTCACCCTATCTTTACAGTCCTTGGACAGGATCAGAAAGTCTTCACGATCCCTAACGCAATTCCTACACCTGTAGTTCTGCAGTGAGACACATTATAACAAAATCTCCTGATCCAGTATCTATGAATGTTATCTAGGCAAAATCTCATTTATCAGCTTGAAAGGTTGGGCGTAGCGGGACATTAAGTGAGGATTTTTTTCATGCTTCTACCTTTCATGCTTCCTGCTTAGAGCAAGGAGATAACCCAGCTTGCCTTTAATCTTCTAAAGTGCCAGATACTCCAAACTACTCATGAAGTAATTATAACCTGAGGTACTCAGGACTCCACAAAAATTATTGACAAATTTCATGACCAATCTCTGGTATAACTGACGCAATTAACACTTTGCTAACCAAAATTTGTTCAGCTGAGAAACCCAGGCAATGGTTTGGTTTCGGTTTTTGTTTTTTTCTGTTTTTTTGAACTAAATGCCTGTAGAAGCAGCAAATTCAGAGCTCAGGGACTGAATGACTCCGTTCATCCCTACGATACAATAAATGTGAGAAACGTGCCAATCATTGATAATAGTACTCACATAATTTGTTGAGGTTCATTTCTATTGTTGATTTTTGTGAAAGCCTTGTCCAAAATGAGCTAATCCCCGTACATCGAACTTCATATCTCTTTAGGTAACAATGACCACTCCCTGTAGGTCTGGATTCAAGTCAGCTGCTGAGGCAGAGGTGACAGTCTACCTCACTTCTATCTTCTAACCTTGCACTGATCACTATTCCAAAAACAAATCACCTCCGTGAAAGTGAGGAGTAAAACTTTAGCTCCAGCCTCTACGCTAGGCTATGAAACCTTTATTGTTTCTTCTACAATTTCTTTCAAACTGCTCTGCACATCTGCAGTACCTAATCAAATCCAGTTCGCATTATGCAGTTTTACAACAGCACATTCCTCGCGCAGAGCAGAAATATTCAGATTTTTTCCTAAAAAATAGACATAAACAAATCTCTGTGTTCTTAGAGAGAGACCATACAGTAAAGATTTGTTTATTAGCTTTAAGCGCCATATAAATTACAAAGGGATTTTATCCAAGAGTCTTAAAATCCTGAATTCTAATGAAGGCCAACTGTACTTCATGGGAAAATTAAGACATCAAGGGTTGTTATTTCAGAAGCAGATTTGTAAGCATTTTTGATGGTTCCATTAAAAATTGCATAAAACAGCATGTAGAATGAGCAAGCAAATATTTACAAAAACATCCAATATACAATATTTACATGGGCATTAATCCGCATCAAACAGAGCCCTGTATTACATAAATGCAACATAATCAGGCAACCTCTTAAACATAAATTTTTCAACTATTACCTCAGTCTGTTAATACCGTTACACAAAAAAAGATAACCATGACAGTATATGTCACATGATTATAGATTATGCTAAAATAATACAGTTGTTGTGCATTTTTAAGACTTCAGAGGAAGCCTCTATTGCATACAACAACTCAGCTAAATTCCCCTAGCTCTAATTTTCTTCTTGACCTCCCTTCCTGCTTTTGCTTACACATTAATGGAGAAGGAACTTACAAAACAGCCCTGAAGACACAAGTGCTAAATCAAATGAGATGCAGGGAAAAAGAAAATGGGAAAGGGGGAACTCCAGAAGCTCCATACCTCAGTCTTTCACTACCACAGGATGCTGAGTTTTGTCTCTCTAGTAAAAGGTGAAAAGCTTCCCATTAAAACACATTAAAACTTCATTCTCTGTGTGTATTTGGGCTCAGAAGACTCCCCAAATCATTAGCAGGTGATAACTTTCCTTTTATACGCACAGGGAGAGGGCAATCAGAGGGGGAAGCCTGTCAAATCTCTATTTTAGTTGAATTCAGTGAATGTTTTGCCATTGACTTCACCAAGGCCAGGATTTCAGACCTGAAGTGGGTATGGGTCAGATCTCAAATTCCTCTGTTTTTCTCAGCAGTACTCATTTATTAATATAGAGTCTGATTTTAGTCTGCATAGAAGTTATTTCAGATGGCCTATTCCTCAGAAAAATATATAATAGCTTCCAAATCAGATGTAAATCCTAAGAATATGATAATGTGACATATAATACACTTTTGATTCAACCTATGAATATTGCTTGTTGGGAAGGAATTCAAATCCCAAATGAAATGCTGCTCTTCTGGGGAGGAAAATAAAAGGAAAAAAAAAATCTTAGCCTTCATTGATAGTTTCAATCTGCCCATCCCTTTTCATGCTTTGTAAAAGAGAACGCTTGGAATTGATAACAGCACAGTCCGGAGGACGTCTCCTGGTCAAGCGTGCCAGAAATGCTTTGAAAACACAGGTTCTGAAAGTTGACAACAGCCGATTTGTAGAGGTTTGTCTGTTCAGATAAAATGTGGTTGAATTTATGATGATCCAGGCTGAACTCTTCGAAAACGGAACCCCAAAGTTTCAGTTAAGCAACAAATACATCACATAAGCAGATTTACTTTATATTTATATCTGAGAACATATGCTTTTCTTTGCCGAGCGTCTGTCCTTTAGTCCTTGTAACAGCCTAAATGCCACAGACCAAATATGTCCCGTGCAAATGATGAAGAAGCAGCATTTATTGAGTACAAACACATACCTTTGTTACTGTACACAGTGTGATTGCCCCTGGAGAGCTTTAGCTTTATTTTGATGTTTACTTGTTTGTCTTTAATTCAAAACTATTAATCCTCAGAAGTGATTTGTAATTCGACGGCAGTGTTATAGCTCAGTGCCTAGATTTTATTGCTCTGTATGATCTTTCACTAGAGAAATGACTAAATCAGGATTATTTGATAAGGCACAGCCATCCGTCACTTCGGCTTCTCAAAGCGCTGTCTTCAGAGCCTCTCTCAACACTCAGGTGCAAGAGGGGGAGCTCTGCTGCACAGGATGCTCGTGACCGCAATCGCAGCAGGAGAGTTTGGTGGCTGTTGGCGATGGATGTCTCCAAACTGGCAAATCGCACTGGTGAGCTTCGTTCCTGTCAGCTCTCTGCCCTCTGAAGGCTTGTAAGTGATACCTGACTAATCTGTGTAACCCCTGAGTACACAAGAGGGGAAAAAAATAGGACTATAAGAGAGCTGTATGGTGTTATCTTCTCTCTTTTGCTCCATTGGGGTGATTGCAATCAGTTATGGCTGGGGCTAGGAGACCCCAGAGCTCATCTCCTCCTGGCAATTTGTTCTCTTTCCTGCACGTAAAGCTGGGGAAGGAGCGTTCCAAGGGGACTTTACTGTCCTGTGTTTTCTTTATTCAGCACAATCTCACCCCCGGGTTGGGCACCACGGTTGCTGCAGTCTCCCCTCGGCTGCTGCCTTGCACCAGCTATGATTTCCTTGGCAGATTTCTGAACTAGATGCCAAGGCAATGTTGTGCCCAGAAACTCTCAGAGCTGCAAATAAACTGACAGCTTTCCTCACGCTTTCACTGCTTCCCATCATTGGAAGGCAGCAATACAAAAGCTGATCAGATTGTTCTTCAGCTGATGAGCATTTCTGCAGTTATATGTGGAGACACACGCACGCGTGCATGTATAAACAGCCCACCAGCTGAAGAGAACATTGCATTTTGAGGAAATCTACTATGTTTCTGAAACAAAACTTTGTTAGATGACAGTGCTGTTAATAATGAATAGAAAAAGAATAAATACTCCTTTTTCAGAGTTCAAACTGACAGATGTTGCCAAATCCCAAGATGCTCACAGCATTAAAATCTGCTTCCCCAATGGGGCTACTGCAGATTCCAGAGGTCAAGACCCCATCCCTGTACAAAGTTTATTCTAAAAAAAAAAATAAATAAAAAAGAATTTTTTACTCCAGCTACTGTGATCTGCAGTCACCTTCCTTTTACCTGAAGCCTATTTGGAATTTTTTCTGCTCAGCCTCACAAACAAGGAGCTTTTGACCTTTACTGTGACACAATAACTTTACATTCCCCTGTGCTTGCTCAAGTTGTGTTTGCACTGAATTTCCCCTTTAACACTCGTCTGAACATTCGCAAAAATTGTAAAGAATGACTCTTTTTTTTTTCATGGCAGGCAAGGGTATAAATGCAAGTCTTCAGACACCAAATATAAACAACAAAACCTGAAAACTAGCACCGTTTTTACTGCTGAGCCATCAAATAGCAACTTTTGAAAAGAACTGGAGTGAAGAATGGGAGGCTCTTTATTGCCTGAATGAAGTTATTACTTGGTTAATATTTTGCTCTTTGCTATTTAACCTCTCTTAAATATCACCTTAGCTTCACACATTGCTCTCTTGTGTTGGCAGAAGAAAACATATAAGGCAATGAAATACTGCTTCATGCTAGCAATAAAAAAAAGTATATTTGTTTATATGGTCATAACCCATATATACCTCTGTCCTGCAAATACTTAAACAGGTATCTAAATTTAAGTGTCTGCATAGTTCCACTGACTTTAATTTTATCTTTCAAAACCAGATCTTTACTGCCATTAATGTCTGGAGAATGTCCCTTGGACACAGGTACGCAAAATTGAGTTTTAAATAAGCCCTAAATTCTACATAAATTGAGAACATATCTTAAAAATAAAAAAGAGAGAGACATAAAAGTATTTTCAAACCAGCATATTTTTTCTTCTCTTCCCCAGATTAATTTATCACACGCAGAGAGTCGTCTCCGTTTTCTTCCACTGAGTGCAAACACCTCCACATACTTGATGAAATCATGTTATTTCCTTGGACCACTTAGATCTTCAAGTCTTGGCACAAAGATTTCAGCTTTGATTGAGTACCTGATGACACATACAATACTTACAGCAATCTCTGGACAAAAATTGCGTATCTTGGGCTTCCCCCTCAGTCATTCTCACATCTCACATTAACACCTACCTGCTTTCCAGCATATGTGCCCCTGTCCAAAGCCCCTGCAGGCGCTGGAACAGCTTGTTGGGCTCAGCCTTGTGTCTCTCACGTTATTTTTCTTCTATAAAGGGTTGCACTATAGGCACAGGACAGCCTGTGGCTTCCATAACCATAAACTGCACCAGGAGAAAAATAGACTTTTCTGCTTCCCTGTCATATCACCACCGAGTAACAACTCTGTTTCACCATCTCCTGGAGACAAAAGTTGTGGGTGGTGACTACAATAAGCATTGGGCCAAGTTCTGTCTTTGCCAGAACTTGTTGTATAGATTCAGATTCTGCAAAATAAATAATAAACATGGATGAAAAGATGAAAACTTAGCCAGGGACTGTTATCTGATCACATCATCACAGCTCTGATCACACTGTCTCCACAGATTCATCAAAGAAAACATTTCCTTCCCTCTCCACAAAGAGAAAAAAGAAGTAGTATATAAGAAGTTTTTTCTTTAACTATTTTAGTAAGCCCTTTCTCAGAAGGCAGTCATTGTTTAAAGAAGATAAAAAAGTGGGGGAGGGGGAAAGGACCTTATAATCTCCTAAGAATTTCGGTGACATTACGTTAAAAATGTTTCTTGTTGCATATTTTAGTAGCAAAAGAAAATAATACCCTCCATTATATGAAACAGATTGTAAAACCTTCTTAGAGCAAGCTTTTCTGCTGTTCCTTTTAACAACAAAATGTCATTTTGGCAAGGGAATCTCTAGTCTCCTGAAATTTCTCTTTTTTGAAATTATAAATGCTACCAAGGCTCCTGGAACAATGAAAGAGCAAAGGCTTATTTGAATCTCACTGCATCGCACTCCACCCATATAGAACAAAAGTGAAAAGCCGTCATTTCATTTCAGAAGTATTTGCATTTTAGCACAGTTCCTTTTCTGCACCAAAGCCTTGAGAAAAGGGTGAGGAACACATGCATTACCTGTGGAACTGAATAAACAAGACCAGCAAACCATGGCTTTCCTTGGCTGACATACTGCATGCATACCCAGCTGACTTCTCGGGGTTGACTTGTGCAAGACTTGTGGCTTAGACTGACACTCCTATGGTTTATGTTGAGAGGTAAAAGAGAGGAAATAAGTATTTAACAAGTTCTAGTTCTTTAAAATATTCAAATAATTCTTAAATATTCAAATACAAAACAATGCAGCATCCTTTTGCGATAAAGGACATCACAACAATTTTATTAGGCATAACTGCATAAGTGTGACGGTACAAAAAGAAAAGCAAAATTAATTTTTAATTAAAGATATGAGACAGCTGATGACATTTAATGATAAAAATTGATAATTAAATAATACTGTAATTATTATTAATTGCTTTCCTGACTGTTATGCTCTGATTATTTTATTGAACTCTTCAGAATTTGTTTTTCTCTTTAGTCTGTCCATCACAGTCTTTTGAAGCCTTTCTGATGTTATCTGTTTCTTCAGTAAAACTCGGGAGCAAAACCTGTCCTTAATAAAAATCCAATGAAGAAAAACCTAATTAAATGACACTGGTGCCAATGGCATTAAAGTGGAGATAGAATGTCACGTTTAAAGTTGGGGTTTATACACCCAAGGTTCTTCAGCCTGTTCTTATAGTAAGCAACAAGGATATGGTCTAATAAATCAAGGTATCAGTGAAAGTACGATAGAAACATAAGTTTGCTGGCAGTTTTCCTTTGGAGATAAAAGGGCTTCTTTTCATTTTTTGGGTTTCTGGAGATTTTGATTCTGTTTGAGGAGAATAATTTCTGAATCCTACGAACCTGTAGTTTACCCTAGGAGTATCTGTTACTGCAAGGTATCCTGTTGATAAAAAAATAAACTGATAAATGTAGAATAATTCCAGGTAAACACATGCACCACCTCATTTACTAAACCACTATGATGAGTCAAGGATATCTTTGAAGAAGCAAAAGAAAGCCAAGAGGAGACTAAGATTATTGGAGGGAAAACATTCTTGGATCCAAAGAATCAAATAGTACCAAACACACACACAAGATTCTGGAGAACCTGGATAGATACTGTGGGATAAAGTTTGTAATTATGCACAGGAAAAAAAAAAAGCCTTCTCACGACCCTCTTTTAGCGTTCATACCTTTCTCTTATAAAGCAACAGTCCCACATACTCCTGATCAGTCTATGTATGCTACAAATCTACTTATATTTTACTCATAAAACCAAAGTATTAGCTGTAATTTGCACTGTTTCTCCTCCCCAAGGCAAAACCAAAATCAACCAACCAAACTAAAAGAGTTTTTAACCATAAGCTAGAAATGTATTTTTCACTTCATGAAAATACGACCCTAAGGTTACAAGGCAGAAGTAGCCTCAGGAAAACTACACTATTTTTTATTTGGAGCAGTTTTCTTTACAAAATTAGTAGCAGATTGCATGTCATTTTGTAACAGGGGAATACAAAATACATTTGGCACTCTTAGAACATTGCCCAGTTGTAAACCACAAAACAGTCTGGCAATCCGTATTTAATCAGTTTTATTGAATTTATTCTACATTGAAATCAGTTTGTTATTGTCATTATCCTGGAAGATTGCTCTGTTCATGAAAGGTATTTAACCATCCGTAACCTTCTAGCAATGCTTATCACTAGAGATATTGTTTAAGGTATGCCAAGAGTCGTATTGACTATGCAAAGCATGAACAATATGTTATTATCTTTAATTGTACCTCAGAATGTGCCATCACCAGCCATAGTAATAATACTGGTTTCTATAATGGGTATAAAATAACTAGTTCTCATCATTTTTGCTATCATCTGCTCCAAGTCAGTCACTGCCAGATCAAGGTTTCCTGGACGGAGAACACTCATCAAATAAAGAAAACCTCTGACATGCCAACAGCAAACCAGCAGATTAAGATTGGCTTTATGGGTGGCAAGGAAGCATGAGTCAATCTGTCCATTTGTCAGCTTGATGATTAGTTTGTCCGAGAGCACTCAGGGCAGACGGGTGCTGCCCACATTGGCAGTTTCCAGATTCAGTTGGAAAGGCAGAGCTGGCACCAGGACCTGGTGGTTAAAGTCTGAAGTGGCAGCTCCTCACAGGGAGATCCCCATCTTCTGCAATGTCATTTGATTAAGCAATTGAGGGAGAACATACCAGGCCTAAAGGGAAAGCCAAAAGTCTGATGGGAATCACAAGAGGAGAACATTCTTATGCCAGGACACATCAAGCTGGGCTGGCTCTCCAGCTTGGCCATTTAATTTTATGTGATCTGGATTATCAAGTCCCTTTTCTGTATTGCTGTGTTCTCAAGCAGCCATTGATATAATTCACTAGACCAAAAGCTTTCTGCAAAGCAATGTTTTCCAGCTACCTGTCTTTAGAAGAAATATATTGAGGTATTATACTCAGAGCTTCTGTGGTTTACCTTCAGGAATAATATTAACATCTGAGACTACTTCTTAATAAATAAAGTTTAAGAGTGTTGGGGTTTTTTTTCCTGAGTTCTTCCCCTGCATCTTCAGAGCACTCAGAATTATTAACCCAAAATGTGTACTACGTTTTACGATTATTTTATAACATGCACACGCAAATATTCTCCCTGGAGTAACAGATTTTCTGCTTGTAGCATGAACACTTCAGGTTCTAGCAGCATGAAACCATCAGAGGTCACCCACACTTGAACTATTAAACCTGATAATGGGTTTCTTACTATCTATTGTACTTGACAGTGCTTTTGTAAACTATTTGTCACAAAGCCAGACCAGCCTGACAATTTACCACCTACCCTTCCTAACTAAAATCTGCTCTAAATACTTGGTTTTGTTTTATTTTAGCAAATGATTCATTTAGGTCCTAGTTCACCATTTGTCTGTGTAACTTCCATACACATATTGTATCTTAGTGGTATCACTGGTATTTAAGAACACGTGCACACAATTTGCTGTAGCGATGCCTTCTGTGATTACTGGACATGAGCAGAAATAAAGACACGGTGATTTAGCACATTTGAAAGAGCTACAGGAAAAACCTAAATATTTATTTTGACCAAGACTCTTCTGAACAATTCACAATTCTTGTAAAGTCCTTGAGCTTTTTTTTTATAATGTTTTAACATATTTTTTTAATTTATGTTTAGTTTACTGCTAAAATTTGAAAATTGTTGGTGTCATGTAGAAATGGACTTCTAAACGGATCCACGTCCACTTCCATAAAAAAAAGTGAGCCCATGTCATATGCAATATCGATGCACCGCCCTGTGTTGTCACAAGAACTATAGACAGTTTCCCATCCATCGGTTAATGGAGTACCGCAGTCAGTGTGTTGCCACTATCTCCTCCATGATTTAGCAAATATGAATAGCAGTTAAAAAGATTTGAAAGGCAGCAAAATATTGCAAAAGGAATATATTGCTTTTGTTTTCATTTCTGAATGATACCCCCAAAGTTCTTTCAGGAATGCAAAGTGTATTTTTATCACTATTAGAAATGGATAGATTTTAAGTGATTTTTTTTTAAAAAAAGCCTTTCTTCAATACATTTTCCCAAAGTTAAAGACTTGACCATATTTAGGATAAAACTTAAAATTTCAAGAGTGCAAACAAAAGGAAACAATTCCTTTGCATCCTATTTGTAGCCATGCCAGGTGTTCTCACTTCAGCAAATTGTTAAGAAAAACTACATAGAACATATGTTTTCCACTGCTTGCTACATACGCTAATGATATAGACATTCAGCAGAACTATATTCTTGGTGAAAGCGAGGTAGTATGAAATATTCATAAGCTAAACTATTTGTGATTATTAAATAAATCTGAGTTGTGTGGATTATTTGGTCTGTTCTCTTGTGGGTGGCAGAATAGTTTAACTTGGGCTGAGAGTCAGTTATACAAATTATATCAGTATACAAACAGGATAAGGATTTCCTTACTAAAGCTATTAAAAATCATATCAAATGTCTACTTTAGGAGAATTGCCAAAATAATAGGCAGAGTAAAATAACTGAAAAAACTAAATAAGGTTGAATGAAAGCAATGTATGAATCACAACCAGAGATATAATAGGAATAAAATACAGATTTCATTATTTGGAAGATTATATATGACTTTAAAATGCTAAGTCAAGCCTCAAAATCCGTATCAGAAGTAAATATTACTCTATACATCATTATTTAGGGAGAGTAACCTGCAGTAACAGACATGGAGTGGATTATCCAAGGTCAAACAAAGCATTAACGGAGCTAGGAAGAATAGAAGTGTCATGACTTTCAGATATCGCTCCGTTTGTAACTTGCACTAAAGAATTCATTGTTGCTTTGTGTCGTGCAGTGGCACTGTGGCTTTTCAGTGCTCATGTGGAATGACACTTGCTGTTAGATCATTGCATTTTAGAGATTTTTCTTTATTGGTAATTATTTCCAACGAAAAATTCTCTATAGCTTTGGGCTAAATGTCTGCACTGCACCAACTGCTATGACTGCAGATTAGGCAGACATACCTGAGATTACTTTAACAGCAAACCAGCGTGAGCTCTGCTAACAGGGTGGCTGAGGAGGGAGTGCTCCAGTCACCTAAGAAGGCTGAGTTTTATACTGCCGCAGCTACAGCGCTAATTAAACTACGTGTTTCATGCCTAAACCATCTGTAATCTGGAAATCACAGTGTCTGCAAAGCGGCTGTGGGACTTTCCAACAGTTGCTATGATACGTCTGGGTAGCACCGTGACATCCAGCAAATATCACCCCTCTGGTCCAAGGTCTCCGCTGATGGGTGTGAGCAGACAAGCACAGTCTCAAATCAGACAGGGAATTAAGGGGCTAGGTCAGCTTTGGAACTGTACAGAGTTAAACAGAAAAGCAAATGACAAAGAACCTAAACCAAATCTGCTTTGAAAAAATAGCTCAAAAAACCTGTATCGTTCTCTACTTACACTTAGACATAGAACTAGGAGAAGTGCGCCAAAGATGAGAACCGTACTGAATAACTATCTGCACACTTATTTGCAGGGCACTCACATTAACTCTCAACAACTCTGCCCTGTTATTTAAGAAATTCTAATTTAAACAGTGAAGGACTTTCTTCAGTACATACTCCTCTTCTGGGCTAAGTAACAATCTCTATAGTGTATATTCTCCAGTTATTAAAACACAGGCCTATAATTGCAACTCCCGTTTTAATCTTGGTGCACAGGGCAGAATAAGTGGATTTTAAACTCGATAAAATCAGTGTATCTGGAATTTATCTTTCATCAGTGTAAATGCCACTTCATTAAATTTGGCACAAATGCAAATATCTTTGTATGCCATCTGTGCTGAGACGAACATATTCACATGTATGAATAACTGTAAATACAGTAATAATTTTTAACTTTATACAATATAGTATCTCCCACAAGCACTTGTCTTAATGGTAATAATTACTAAGCCTCCATTCAATTAAATTAAATTAGTTAATTTTGAGTATGCCCCTTCCAAGACATTCTTAGCTTCCAATCGTGGAAATACTTCATTCATTTTGGTAATATCTGCAGATTTCCATGGTACCTTTTCACAGTACCTTGATGGGAATTTAGGAAGGTTTTGAAATGTGTGAAGTAAAAATGTGGGCTCTGGGAATTATTCACAGAGGAGCTGAGGAGTCCCAATATTTGAAACAGCTGATTGCAAGTAATATTTTTTTAATCTTATCAGCAGAACATATAAAATGCCTCAAATCATCTGTATATTCTGACCTATTCTTTGCTTCTCCGTGCTAAATTAATCTCCTCCAGACTCTCTCTTGCTGTTAACAGCAGCACAAGAACAATTTTGACTTTCCTATAGATGTTATATCATTCAGCGTGGGACTATAGATGGGACTTTCACCTAATAGGAAGGTCAAAGCAAATCTACATGGGCTCCAAACATCACAAATAATGTCTCAATACAGATAGCCAACATTCACAAATGACAAAAAAAAGTAAATATCTGTCTATCCCTTCTTCTGAGGGAGTTTTAAACTTCCCTTTCTAAATGGGTATAGCTTAATTACTCCTCAAAACCTTGCTGTTTTATTAAGAAATTTCTAATAAGCAACACCTGCAAGCTAATACTTCATTTTCCTGCTCTTTGGTAAGTAATTTTTCGCTGGAGGAAAATAAATTCAACATGGCACTTACACCAGCCTGTAACTGTGCTGAGCTGGCAGCATTTTCTAACCAGACTTAAAGTGTGGATGGGAATAAAGAAAAACTTGTAACGATGTTATGGGTCTAACTCCTTTTTACATAGAAAGAACTTGCATATCTTAAAATTAACAAGTCCTCAATGCTTGGAGTATAGATGCGTTTGGTTTTGGTTATATGTCATGCAGAGTTTGGCAATCTCCACTCTCTTTTCCAATAAAGGACTTAAACTCTTGCATTTAACTCAGAAGGGAAGAGGTCTTTCTCATCTATGAAGACAACGTTCTTCATAGGTTAATTTTTATCTCTTTTTCAAAATGTAAGTTTCCATATCTTTTCTGTGTATGTGTATTTATAACTATATTTGGAAAAGTTGTATTTG